>NC_134699.1:25602946-25954078 GCF_050947455.1 Rhinoderma darwinii
TATATATATATATATATTTCCCTAAGTTAATCACATATAAAATATTTATTCTAGGCTGTAGAGGTTAAGATGTGCCCTAAAAAAAAAGCTCAATTATGTAAAGAATGTCTGCCAATATATTGTGACAACTGATCATGTCCTTGAAACGGACAAGCAAGTATCATATTCTTCTTAGAATTGAGATTAACCTCTCTGGAGTTCATTTGTTGGGCTGAAATCTCACGTCACGGCTTAAAATAAATTTGTGCAGCGAATCATGGCAAAAACGCATTTAAAATGCAACGTGAGAGCCCAGTCTTAGAGCAGCTGCTGAGGAAATGAGCCTCTCCTGGAGCATCCTACTAAATGAAAAGGTTTGAACAGCAGAGAACACGTATTTGCCAATTTAGACCACAGCTCTATTTTACTAAACACTGATAGTGTAGCTGGGAAAAGATACAATATTCTGTAAAAATCAGAGATCCAAGGATACCTGGTCAGACATGGGCTTATATTTGTGTGATTGTCATTTTTCCATCAATATCTAAGTTGTAGACCATTCCATTTCTTTCACAGTGGTCTTAAAGGGGTCATCCAGTATAAAAAAATGTATGGCCTATCTTTAAGTTAGTCCTTCAATACCTGATTGGTGGGGGTCTGACTTCTGGCCGATCAGCTGTTTTAAAGGGGCCAAGGCGTGTGTGCGAGTGCTGCTTACCTTCATTTACTGTCACTGTTCGTACTGTGAATCGCTGACACACATGTAGCGGCGGTTCACAGTATTGAGGATAAGCCATCAATTTTTTATGACTGGAATACCAAGATCCTTAAAACCTAGATTATAGCATAACGGGCCTTAGCTGGCTGCCCGAGCGATCGGGCAGCTAAATGTTGGGTGCTCGGCAGTCAGTCAGAGACTGCTGGGCACCCTGGAGAGAAGATAGAAGCCGTTTTCACTGCTTCTGTCTTCTCTGATCTCTCGTACACAGCGGCCAATGAGTGCTGTGTATAAAATAAATTGAGCCGCTGCCTCTATTGGTCCCAGTGATCACGTGACTGGTACATGATCGCTGGGATGCTGTTAGTTAGTGGCTGCTGCTGGGTCTAACTAAACCCAGCACAGCACCTACAGTGATAATAGTCACTATAAGGGTCAGTTCCCACATTGCGTAAATACTGCGGTTTTTCCGCAACAGAATTAGTTTTGGAAAATCCGCCACAAATACAGTAGCAGCAGAGTGGATGAGATAGAACAAATCTCATTTACATGCTGCGCAAATACTGAGCGAAAAAAAAACGCTCAGAAATTGACGTGTGTTGAAGAGTTTTATTCCGCAGTATGCCAATTGTATTTACGTAAACGCTGCTTATTTGTTGCAGGTTTTCCCCATTGGGGAGGTAAAACCTGCAAAACAAATAGCAGTTGTTGGGGCGGGTTCACAGTGATTCCGCCGCAAAAAAACGCAACTCTGGGGAAAAAAAAATCTTATACTTACCCAGAAGTCTGTGTTCCTCCCTCCAGTTCAGCCTCCTCTGATGACATTTCATCCCATGTGAACAATGCAACCAATCACAGGCTGTAGCAGCAGACACATGGGATAAAAGTCATCCCGGGAGCTGGCCTCCTGGGATGATGTTTCATCCCAAGTGACCGCCACAGCAGCCAATCACAGGCTGCAGCAGTCTCCTGGGATGAAACGTCACCCCAGGAGGCTGGCCTGCTAGCTAAGTTTTCATAGCGGACATTCCAGGTCGAAAAACTGCCCCACAATTTGGTGCGGTTTTCTACCCAGAATTCCATGCGGCGCACAGGGCGGATACGCTGTGTGCTTTCACGCAACGTGTCTTCCTCATGTGAATTCAGCCTTACAAAGCTGATATCTAATTTAAGTACGGTTTATGTGCAGCCCCAGTTTTTTCCACAGAGAAAAAACATGACGTAACAGAAAAAAATATATAATAAAGTGGCCAAAAGGTCTTTTTTGATATTTGAGGGACAAGCCATAATAATAAAAAGATAAAAGTAAAATAAAGTGCAAATAAATGAAATAATACATATACATAAGATACCCAACCAAAACATGTCGTAACGCTAGCCCTGACCCAATTTCCATAAAATAGACATGTAATATATCAAAATGTATGGTAGACAATGACAAATACATATAAGATGTTTATTTTAGGGTAAACTATATTACTGCCAGAAAAAAATTAGCTGAAATGTAAAAAAGCATATTTTTCTCCCTATTAATTTACAACTATGAGCCCAAAAATTCTAAACTAGCAAAAAGGATGTGTTTACAAAGGATGAAAAAAGAAACCTGCAGATTTGACCACACAAGACACAGAAATAGGCACTTTGTCTTTAACTGAATGCCTTTTTTGGTGCCTACACGCGTTTTTTTAGATACCACTCCTCAAAGTATGGTATAAAGACCCTAAATTATATTTCTGATCATAGATGTTTTATTTCCATATTATCCTATATATGATATTATAATCTTATCTGGACATCTTATCTTACATCTCATTGTGGGTAGGAGGACACATAAAACATCTAGCTGTAAATCCATATTTATATGACTTCTATTGCTCTAATACCAGTATAATGAACTTAGTTACCATGTCAATCATTCTTCCTCAATACTTTGTTAGGTTCATTCATAACTATTACTGTGCCCCATTGCCCAGATATAGATAAATGAGATTAAATAGACCAATAGGCAGTACAGAAACATGAAAAATGTGAGTTGCGGCCATTCATTTTAATTTGGACTGTTAAAGTGCTGATTCACTATATCACAAGACCAATGAGCTGAAAGCACATTTGGGTTGTTGAATAAGGCAATTCACAAAAATAAATAAATGTGAAAATGTGCACTATTTTTTAATATTAGCTTTTATGAACCTCTGTAAGATGGTAACAGGACAGAATATAACGTTTGCACAAAGGGATAACATATCCCACAGCCAAACCACTGCGTATACCGAGTACCGGATTTACATCTTAAGAGCCTGTAAACACAGATTGCCTGGCACCTTAGACTCTGCCCATCAACTAGACCCCACCGTAAATCATGTATAGCTTTAAAATGTTTTTCTGCTCTCACTAAGTAAAGCAGTACATTGTAGTGCAGTTTATTTATTCATATTTTTCCTGGAGGAATAACAGAGAAGCGGCACAACACAGAATTCTAAAAAAAACGATTGACGGTTTTATTTTAAGGGGAATGCAAGTATTTACTAAACTAGACAAGTCAGGAGAGATGAAAGCTGAGCTGCCAGTATATTAGTTTGACAGTTTTGATAAACGAGGCCCCATATTTCTGCACATCTCACATAATAAATTGTGTAAAACATACTCCATATTTTAGTGGTCTTCATATAAACATATCCTTTACATATGACTGCATTCACTAGTCGAAGGATATGGTATATTATATTCGTACATTGTAAGTATATAAGACTTTACACCAGTGATCTCAACTTATTACATGAGAAATGTTTTCAGTCTCGGAGAACCCCCTACTGCCGTTCTGACCTCAGAGAAGCTTGGTATAGAAGAGGGTAAAGTATTCTATAGTTTTATATTTTGGCTGAGATTTGTTGACTGCGTTATCTGCACCCATATCAAGCATCTATGGGCAGGCTGTTTGCCATCCCTTCTTCGTTCTGGTGAACCCCTGACCAGGTACCAATGATCCCCAGAGTTCCAGGTTGGGACTGTGGTTGAAAATCACTGCTTTAGACAAGAATACTGTACTGTCACTTTAACTTATAGGCCACCCGTGGTGTTGTCTTACAGTCACTGCCATAAGAATCAATTTAGCATCTAAAATTCAGATGCTTGTCTGTATGAAATATCTATGATACAGTCCATTAAACACCGCTAAGACGACATCAATCCAGAACATTACTGAAGAAAAATAGTCTCTTCTATATTGTGTATACCATGCAGATGATTGAGATATAAGTCATTCATACAATAGATGAGGCTACAAAAATGACAGAAATATCATGTGCCCCTGGTTTAGTAAACCAATGTTGTACCAGACAGAGAGCAGAACTGCCTACATAGCACAAGCAGCAAGCAAAGAATTCTTGTTTGGAAAGTAGTTATGTAGTAGATTTTATAGCTGCCAGTGACGTCTATAGTCCAGGACACACTTGGAGACTAAGTAGCTCTATAGCTAACATTAGAGAATTTGAATCGTATGAATGGGCTGCTCTGCAGACCTGACCTGTCCATGTATTACATGTTCGGTCATTAAGTGGACACTGACTTTTCAAACAACATATGCTAATCTAATAGTGGACCTGATATATTGCAACTTTGTAACTTACTTCCTATTAAAATGTAGTTGTTTCATCCATGTAAATTCTGTGTGAAGTTACTGCCACTAGGTCTCCCTTCCTCTAAACAGCTTTCCATCCCCTGTTGTCAAGTAAAATTCGTCCTTGGTTACTGTGCAGGATTGACGGACTGCAGGAGGTGGGTGGTGACTCTTCACTGCCTGCCTATAGAAGTCTATGGAGAGGAGGAGGGAGTAGAGGGAGAAACAGACACGCTGCCCATAGAATTCTATGGAGAGGGGAGCAGATGGAGGGAGCAGAGAGAGTCACAGACGCTGACAATACAAGTCTTATTCAGAGGTGAGGGAGGAGCAGGAGCAGAGTGAAAAAGACACAGACAACTGTGCTGCAGCAGCTTCCTGGTAAGTTATATTACATTTGGATTCCTGGATTCTCAGCAACACTGCTCATCACTGCTGTATACTGTCATCCATACTCCTGCAGCATGCATATATATATATATATATATATATATATATATATATATATATATATGTGTGTGTGTGATAGAGATAGAAGAGCAGATTCTCCTCTTCTCTGTGTGCAGTGTATAGGAGGCATGATAGCAGTTAGGCTCCACCAACTAGCTCAGAGACAACTGAGAATTAGAGAACTTGCAGAGGGGAAAACTGCTAAATAATGCCACATACAAGTCATATAAGGTCCAGAACGTGTTATTCCTTATGTACACACACATGACAGCTTATTCTGAAAAGTCACCTGAAAAGTTAGGTACGTGTTAAACCAATGCAGGGGAAATGTATGGTCAGCTGATTGACAGGGGTGTTTGAATTGGCTGGCCTCAGTATAAAAAGTGGTCGCCTTAATAAAACAACCCCCTTAATTGGCTTTGTATGAAATTGTCGTGTGTGTGTGTGTGTGTGTGTGTGTGTTTGTGTGTGTGTGTGTACGTCTGTCTGTCTGTATGTATGAGATAGGAAAACTATATTGTAAACCCGTTGGAGACAAGGACTGATGTGAGTGATGTCGATCTCTGTACAGCGATGTGGAATATGTTGGAGCTATATAAGTAATGGAAAATAAATAAAATAATCACTGTCACAAACATGTCGCGTATTTAGGGTTCTTAATTGTTCCAAGACGCTGAATAGAAAGTAAACGAGAGGTATAAACCTGTTACGTAATTCCATCCTCCCACCCTAAAAATTAACAGATTAATAACCTGACTGGGAATAGGTTATTAAAACGAAAATGACGTCTAAATCTGGCCTCATTTCAGGGTATCACAACTCTTTTTAATCATCCATCATGTATTTGCCCAATTTATATTCTATGTTCCTCTGTAATCTATTTAAAGCTTACCCAGTTTTCATCTGAGTTCAACAAGTTTAGACAAGCGTTGGTAATTTTCATTTCATTATCTCCTCAGCAGCTGTTTGAGCACAGGATTTCCAATCCGCTAAGAAGAAAGTGGTTCGCGGTCATGGAACAGGTATCCTTCGCTGACTAACAAATTGAATTGCCCTGGCTATGTATTTAAGATACCAAAGCCACAGTATGGCAAATATTTACAAAAATGTTTAAAAAAAGTCCACGCAGAAAAACTATTGATGGATTTAGCTTCAATGTCCTGCCAATTTTTTTAACATTTTACAAAATGTAACATTTTGTAACTGTATAAAAAATTGCCCACATCTGAAGAGTTTGCTTTATTTTGGGCTGAATTGGAGTTAAACAGTATAAATCCACATAAAAGGTTGGGTAATTTTGCAAATACAGTTTCACGGCCTGCAGTCTTCCATGGTTCTAGCAACATTTCCTTTAACAAAAAAAAAAGGAAAACTGCAATAAAACGACATGTCACAATTTTCACAGAAGTTTTGGTCACCAAACCACAAAGTCTGAACCTAACCTAACAGCTCATTTGCAAACGTTTTTTTATTGTGCTTTTAACCCCTTAATGACCAGCCTATTTTAAACCTTAATGACCAAGCTATTTTTTGCGTATTTCCATCGTCGCATTCCAAGAGCTATAACTTTTTTATTTTTGCGTCGACATAGCTGTATAAGGTCTTGTTTTTGTGAGGGACAAGTTGTATTTTTTAATAGCACCATTTTGAGGTAAATATAATTTATTGATTAACCTTTATTAACTTTCTTGGGGGGTAATGGAAAAAAAACTTAAATTTTGCCACACTTTTTTGCGTCTTAGATTTACGCCGTTTACCGTGTGGTATAAATAACACAATAACTTTATTCAGCAGGTCATTATGATTGTGGCGATACCAAATTTATATAGATTTTGTATGTTTAACTACATTTAAACAGTAAAAACAATTATTTTTTTTCAAAATTATTTGCCATGTTTTAAGAGCCATAATTGTTTTATTTTTATGCCGATTCAGCTGGATGAGGGCTTGTTTTTTGCGGGATAAACTTCTAGTTTTTATTGGTTCCATTTTGGAGTACATGGGACTTTTTGATCACTTTTTATCAAATTTTGTTTGAAGGCAGGATGAACAGAAAACAGCAATTCTGGCATTGTCTTTTATTTTATTTTCTACGGCGTTCACCATGCGGGTTAAATAACCTAATCGCTTTATAGGTGGGGTTGTTACGGATGCGGTGATACCAAATATGTGTAATGTTTAATTCGTTTTTTTTATATTAAAGTATTTTATAAGGGAAAAAGTGGGTTTTTCATTTTTTTTATTTGGGATTTTTATTATGCAATCTTCTGATCGCTTTTATAATACACTGTAATACTTCTGTATTGCAGTGTATTATTCCCTGTCAGTGTGAGGGTATGTTCACACGCACTGTTTTCAGACGTAATTTGGGCGTTTTACGCCTTGAATTACGCCTGAAAAAACGGCTCCATTACGCCTACAAACATCTGCCCATTGCTTTCAATGGGTTTTACGATGTTCTGTTCTCACGAGGTGTTATTTTACGCGTCGCTGTCAAAATACGCCGCGTAAAAAGACGCCCGCGAAAAAGAAGTGCATATCACTTCTTGGGACATTTTTGGAGCCGTTTTTCATTGACTCCATTGAAAAACAGCTCCAATAACGTCCGTAAAATATGCTGCGAAAAACGCGAGTAGTTACAAAAACATCTGAAAATCAGGAGCTGTTTTCGCCTGAAAACAGCTCCGTGTTTTCAGACGTATTTTGCTAAGCCGTGTGAACATACCCTAAAACTGACAGGCACTTGCTAGGTCTTGCTTAGCAGGCATCCACCACAGGCAGACCTGAGGGCCTTTGTTAGGCCCCTGGCTGCCATAGAAGCCATTGGAACCCTGGGATTGCAATCGCAGGGTGCCAATAGGGTGAGAGAGGGAGCACGCTCCCTACAAAACCACTTGGATGCGGCGCTCGCTATCTAAGGGGTTAAACGGGTGAGATCGATGATGAAATAGATCCCACATGTTAGAGCAGGTGTCCGGCTGTCTTTAGATAGCCCAACACCCGCTTTTAAAATATTTGATTTACGACATCCCTGTATAAAAATATCTCAAAATCTCTATAGTGGGTGGATTCAATCACAGAACGGTAGATAAACTTCTTCCAGTAACCTTGAAGGTGAACAGCCAACACTGCAAAAAAAAAAAAAGGCGTTCCTGCATCACCAACCAACTCTCAGATTAACCTGTCATGATTGGTCATGGAAGGTGAAGAAAATACCCATTTTGACTCTATTTTGTACACTAAAAGAATAAAATACATTGTATGTGAAATATATTGGCCTGTAGAGCGATATAAGATATAAAGAAGGCAGTCTACATAGAAGTGATATGACCATTTAAATGTATTCTTTATACAGGTGGCAGCAGTATATCCAGTAGGGACTGCATAGAAAGTGTATTTGATACTTGTGTCACTGCCCAATGCTGTAAAATCTCAATTTAGGTATTGCTATTAATACTATGTACTCAAAAATACATATATTTTTAGCTGGTACAGTTGGTTGACGAAGCTTCTTGTCACCTGAAAGTTAAACAGAGCATCAATATAATCTTGAGCGTGTGCAGTGAATTGTGAGGAACGTCTCTCGCTGGCAGCTCTGCCACCTCTGGGAAGGAGCCAGTATACATTTATAACAGCAGACAGCCCTGCTCTCTGTAAACTGTGCTCTAATGAAGGAACAGCAGGATGTTTCAAGAGCTACTGTAGAGCCCAGATATCGGGGACAGACAAACAGACATCAATTGGTTTACCGTGGTGTGCAGGATGCCAACCTGTAACAACACCAATCACTGTGACTGGCGAAATGCGGATTAAAAAGAAACAAGATTTCCTGTAATTCGCTAAAAAATAGCAAGTACAGAAGCCTGCTGCTACTGAAACATCCCATGCCATAATCCACCATCTAATGCCAACTTGCTTAGAATCATGTCAGCACTAATCTGAAAGAGAGTCACTGATTGTAATACAGAACCGTATTAAACCCCAGCATGCTTGGGACCTGCAAGTGTCGGATTATTAGAAATACTCGATTTCTGGCTATTTTAAAATACTTACTCAGGTCACCTCCAGCCTCTGCAGATACATTTTAATCTGGTCCTGCCACTGAACTGCTGTTTAAAATTGCCAATCAGACAATCTTACTCTTTATACATCTATATTTGGATCCCGAAAAAATTTGACTTTCAGATTTTCAGGAAATTTAGTACTGAACCTACTATTATATTATATAATCATCTGAGTGAGAATCATTTAAGTCAGTAGTTCTGAAAGGTATCACATGACATTGACTGGGCCTTTTAGAAACATCCTACATTAAGTTCCAATCGTGCCACATGATTGATGCTGTTGATTGGCCTAGAGAGATTGCGGTCGAGAGCGAAGGATGTTCATCCGCATATGATGCATACACCTTGATAGGGGGCAGGGTTGCTTAGTGGAGTCTTTATTAGGACATCTTACAGATGCCAACATCATCCAAACAGTCATTAGGTAAAAAGAATAAAACAAAATCCTACAATAATTTGTATACATTCATTATTTTAGATATAAAAACAACAAGGAGGGAAAGAATTCGGCATGAGTACCTTTAATTTAGCATTCCATCAACAGGGTAAAAAGATGTCACATCACAAAAATATATTACCAGCCTTGACTGCCATAACGATTCTAGCTGCATAGACGGAACAACCTCCAAAATGGTATCTTTTAGCGCCGTCTCAACAAAAATCAGGACAATTAGAAGAAGGGCCATGAAATTAAGGAGGAAAGGCTTAAAAGTGGGTCTATCTCAGCTCCAGCCATTACTGCTGTGAAAGTTCTCTGCTAGCCACTGGCAAGCAGTATGACAAATAGGTTTATGGATAGTGATATTTAGTCTTACAATGTGTGTGGGCTGCAGGACAATTTCTCCGCTTTAAAAGAACCCAGTCAAATCTCTGGAATAGTGCAGTAATTATCTGAACAAGCAGAGTGTGGGCAGCACAGATCCTATAAAATCTGCATCTGGTTATAAAAAAAATTATATTCAGATGACTAAAAGTCACTTGCCTTCAGCTCTGGCAAGAGCCAAGCGGTGAGTAAGACACACTGACCTATTTTTTGAGTAGTGGCATTTTTCCTGTAAGCACCTCATGTATATGGGGTCTCAAAATGGAATGCTTCTCCATCTGCAGATAAATACAAAAATGAATTTTTTTTTCATGGTCTTGACTCCTGAGGATCAAGGACCATAATACTCATACATGAGTACCATTGCATTCAGTGGTGTACCATCGATGAGTTGAGCACTTGACTTTAGGCTATGCCCTTCTCTTACTACAGGGGATCAGCATTATTGGCACTTCCTCCCTGCCTAATGCTATGTGCCAACCCAGCAGAAGTGATCAGTAATATAGAGCTCTTGTCGCACAAATAATTTTCTCTTTTATGACAGAGATTAGCACAGGAAAAGGAAGTTATATACAATAGCAACTGAGAGGATGATGGCATATAGGCTCCTGACGGTTACCATTAACTTATGGTCTGTCAGGTTTATGGTGTTTTTGACAGTTAGATTTCCACTGCTGAGCAGACTACATTATTGTTGCCATCAAAAACATCAGAACCTCATCAGTGTGTGGGCATTAACTTGCTGGCTGCTGCTAGTTGAGTAGAGGGCGTTATGGGTGCTTGGAACAGTTTTTTTGCGCTTTACTATTGGGCTTGCAGCATGGCGACTTAGAGTACTCTAAGGCTTGCTTCAAGGGCATGGCACATGTACCCATCCATCTTTCTTATCTCCATTTCATCTTTTGGCCCAAGCAGCAGAAAACCCAGATACACTCATGATATAGTGGAGAGTAATACTTTGCACAGGCAGCTTCAGATAGGGATCCACCGCTGTAGAAGTTTGTGTCATTGTCCAAGCAATTAAAGAAGTATTCCAATCTCATTTATGGCATATCCACAGGATATGTATAAATGTCCAATAGATGCAGGTCCCACATCTTGGTCCCGAACCTATTTCTAGAACGGGGCCTCCTGACCCATATCCTACCTTTTGCCTCTATCGTAGGCACAAGCCACTGGGTTATGAGGTTGCTGGGAGTGTACAGAAACAGCTGTGCTTGCTAAGCTATGCTGTTTCTGTAACTAAAATAAAGGTGAATAGAAGTCAGAGATGCAGCATATAGCACAGCGAGCTCAGTTGTTTTCGTAGCTACTGAGTTCGGAAAACAGCGTAGCTTGTTGTGAAATACTTTTTCGTAACTCCCATTCAAGCTCGGCTGTTTCTTTACTCTTGGCCACCTTGTAACTCACTGGGCGGCACTTTGTAACTCAGTGGCCGGATCCCAGTGACAGTGGGTGAAGGTTGGACGGTGGTCAGGAAACCCCGTTCTAGACATTGGAGTTGGTCCCTGAAGTGAGATAAGCAATAAATGTCCGAGATGGGAATACCCCTTTAATCTTTCCTGGGTAGAAAGAAAAATAATCTTGTTCTACTGAATGCTATTCAATTGTTGTGCAACCTTAACATTTGTCTGTATATAAGAGAAAAAAACTATAACATCAGGGTATCTGGTAAGGGGCCTATTCAGAGGAGACCCCAACATGCTTCTTCAGGATATTCACCAGAACCAGATTTGGTGGTAGCTGGAGGTTGGCTGTATTAATAATGTAATAAAGATAATAGTTATAATGTTATTATTGTACACATCAGGGAACCAGATCTTCAGTGGATATTTGCACCTCCATTTACGTTCTTCAAATTACATCAAGGAGTTTCTATGTCACATAATTATGTGCTTTCGGTTGCCATGGCAAGATCTCATGAATGGCAAGAACTGACAAGTTTCTTAAATAAACCATGAAATAAGCGAGTAATACTACAGCACACTATAGCTCAGTTCCGGGAAGCATGTAGCATTAAAACATTTCTGCTTTTTCCTATATTATCCTTTATATCAGATGCCATCTAGGACACTATGTTAAGAGGCTTGCACACTATACAAAATACCTGCACTACGAAGGTGCCACTTGGAGATTTCCATCAATGGAAATCTGAGAAACTGATTGTGCAACTGAGCAAAATGAATATCAATAGGAATCCTTCTGGAACTGTTGCCACTCAGTGGTATCTTATGAACACCCGCTGATATTCTTCTGAGATGTCTATGTGGAATGCTAGAACATTATTTTAGTTGCTTTTCTCCTTGAAGTTTTTTGTACATTGCACAGATTATTGCACTACTTCTCTATACAGATTATTGTCATATAATTATACGCTGTATATGGAGGGAGCAGATGCCATTAGTAAAGGGAAGGTTTCTGCATGCCCTCCCTCCGACATAATAATGGTCTTAATGTGACAGCCTGGACATGTATTAGTGTCTCTGGTGATCCACATTCACAATATCAATATTCATTACTATAATGGATCTGTATTTTTCGATCGTTGCTAACTATATTGAAAGTCCTATCACTCAATACAGCAGCACAATATTTTCTGACTTCCATGGAAGACTTGAAATAATTTTAGTTTTAGTAAAGGGAAAATTAAAAATTTTAAAATGTAATAGAGCTCAAACTACTCATTTTAGGCAAACGCTGTAGGTTCCAATAGCATATTTTAATTTGGGAGTTCTTAAAGGGGTATTATGGTTTTAGCGCGTTACACAATTTTGCAATATGCTTTTTGTATCAATTGTATATATGGCATTAGCGCTACGTTTACTATACTTACAAATGTGCAGTTCTTAGTGCCCACCTGTCACGTCTCTAACCTAAGGTCTGTGGTACCACCAGTCTGCAGAGATGCCGGTGACACCTACTAATACCATGCCACCATTACGTCTGCACCCAGAGAAGATGCCGTCAAACTCCAGCACAGGAATCAGGACAGTAAGCATTGATATTTATTATTTGGGACAGTTCAGCAGTCAAATCGTCAGTGAAATAAGGGTGAAATGTGGTTTGTTCCATCAGTAAGATCTAATGTGGCTTAAAACATAACACCACCCAAAAATTTATATTTTTCTATCATTGTGTTATCTTATCCCTTGCACACTTTATATTAAAGTGTATCATTATAAAAATGGATAAAAGGTTGTCACTGCCCCTCCCCTGATACTGACATCACTGAACAGAAACATGTTTTTGTTCCCAGGAAACTAATACAAAATTATTAATTATTTTCCGTATCTGTCAAATGATTTTAAGAAACTTTGTTTATTGACATATTCATTGAACAGATCTTTATAAGACTGACATAGCTATATCTGCAGCTATTGTATTGTTGTATATCCATCCTCTTACACGTCCCCATGAATAAACTGTGTGGACTTTCGATAGTTAGGGTGGCCATACACTTTTAATAAATGTCGGCTGAACGGTTCGGCCGGGTGTGCATGTGTCTTCAATTAAGAGGAGGAGTAAACAGCTGCCAGACACCTCTGGTGGCAGCTTATCTCCCCTGGGAACAAAAGTAACGGGCATGTTGAAATTCAGCCGAGAGCTAGCTCCGACAGCTCCATTGAAAGGGAATGGAGCAGTGGCCGAGAATGCGACTACTGCTCCATTCATATGGGGCTCACAGGGATGGCCAGGTAAGCTCTTTCTCGGGGGTTCCAGCGGTCAGACCCGCACTGATCAGATATTTATCCCCTATCCTGTGGATACGTGATAAATATTGGTTATGGGAAAACCACTTTAAGCCCACACAAGACCGATTTGTTGCAGACATTTCTGCGACTGTTTCATTTATCTGAATGTGCAGAAATCCATGTTAATGCTGCAGAAAAAAACCCATTCAGATGTGTGGAACTGATTTTTAAGTGCAGACATTTCGGCAAAAAATCAGCTTTGTGTGAACTTAGCTTAAAGCGTACCTACACTTTGAGATGACTTTTCAGAATAAGTTGTCATATGTGTGTAAACGAGGAATAACACTATTTCTGGCCATTATATGACTTGTATTCTGCATTTTTTTAGCAGTTCTTCCATCTGAGGCTCTATTCCTAATTCTCAGATGACTCTGAGATAGTGGGTGGAGCCTAACTTCTATAATGTCTTCTATACACTGAACACATAGAAGAGGAGAATCTTTCTCTACTATCCCTATCTATCACATCTATAGAAGCTGCAGGAAGAGAGAGGGGATTATGCAGGAGTAATGAGCAGTGTAGCTGGGAATCCAGCACTGGGGTGAGATAGAAATATTACTACGAGCAGATGTAGTATGTCTGTCTGTGTCTTTCTCCTCTCTCTTACTCTGCTCCTGCTCAACCACGCCCCCTCCACACACTTCCATGGGCAGCTATAACTGGATCCCTCAGTGAGCAGAGAGCTAAGAAAGCAGTTTATTCAGAGTAAGCGAACAGTTTAGGAGGTTGGTGGGAGGCGACGATAAGTAAAGAAAGATGCGTTTTACTCTAATAAGATATATTACAAAATGTGTTATATTCGCTTATATTATTGATTTATGCAAAGTATTTTCAAAGTGCAGTGCCTATTTGAGTATTTAATTTCCCTGTAGCACCACAATAGGAGAAATTAGGCTTTACACAGTCCCATTGAAATCAATGGGTTGTCTATGTAATGCAGGACAGGTCCTCCAGAGCGGGAGAGTAACTGCTCCCCACTCTGGCCAAGAGATGGGCATCCTGAAGACAGAATCCCCCCCCCCTCTCTATTAATTCAGAAATAACCTAGTAAGGTATATTAAAATACTTTTTTCTAAAGTAGACAACTCAGTTAAGGTAAAAATTGGCTGCATCCGTAGGCCAATGTACACAATGTGTATAACGTGCGGATTTGCCGTGCGGATTTTCGTACAGAAATTCCGCAGCGTAATACAGTACCAGTAAGTTAAGTGAGACTTCAAGAAATCTCATCTACACATTGCAGATTTTTTTTCTACACGTAAATTGACCCACTGTGCGTATTTTATAATCCGCAGCATGTCAATTTATCTTGTTTCTGCTTGCGAATTTTATCTGACTAGTTTTAAAAAAACGCAGCAAAATCAGCAGCATAAATCCGCACCTATTTCCGCATCAAAATGCAAAAAGCGCACCTAAAAACCGCATAAAAAAACCTGCATTATTATGTGTGGATTTTACCTACGGAATTACCTGTGGTTTTGATGCAGATTTTCGGACAAAATTCCGCAATGTGTGTATGTAGCCTTAAGGGGCTAAACTCAAAACTTACAGCAGCAGAAAAAAAGTCTTTGATACACTGTAAGCTTTATTGCTTTTCCTAAATGATGTTTAGTCTGTGCAGTTGTCTTTTTTTAACATGCTCTTACAATATTCAGAAATGCATTTGCAAGGTCACAGAAACAAAAAGGCCGGGACGGGGAGCGCTTTTGACTGCAAATGTCAATCACAGAGACAATTTTACATGACTGAGTCAAGAGTGCAAGGAATATAGATGTCTCTTTCGGCATTTACTCAACAAGTGATAGCATTGTGAATATTAAAGCTGTGTGAAGATAAAAAAGGAACAAGAGAAATAGCAATGCATTATTAAACAGGAGAGGTGCAGTTCATACATTGCGGCTACTTTTATTTTAAATAAACCTTACATTTTATGAAGGGTTCAGAAATGTAGCTGTTATTTTTTTATTACATCAGACAACATCTTCAATGCAATCGCTTGAATTCTTCTGAGCTCTAATACCAGCACAGCCTATTAGCAAGAGTGGCGCTGTTTCTGGAAATAAAGTAGGCCCATTTTTCTAATCTCAGACAACCTCTTTAAGCTGCCCATATACACTGTTGACCAAACCTGAATTTTGCAGAAAGACTGAAAGATGATCAAATATATATGGGGCAGCTATCAAAGTTTTCCGTCAGGGAAAATCTGTAGACCAAATGAGTATTCAGCTCTCACCTATCTCATATGTCTGTCATCACTCTTGTTAGTAATGTCCATCTTGTTGGTTGTGCCTTAGCAGAAGCTTCATGTAATGTATATTAAGCCAAGGAATATGAGGTAGGCAACGCTCCTCACTGTGTAGTCCTAAATCGCAGACAATGAAGCAAACTTTTAACATTTTCAAAAGGAATCATGTGGCACAAGTCATGTGATATCTCTAAAACTATGTTATTTGACTAAAGGAACATAGGTAACAAACACAAAAAAAAATGAAACTTGTGTGAGACAACTGTCTGCAGCAGGAGCCTCCCCCCACTACTCTGTCTACAATAGGATAAAGAATGTTACGCTCCACCAAAATGTAAAAGATCAGCAGGAAATTAACCACTGTGTTTTCTGCAAGTTTTATACATGTACATGCTTTAGGAGCTTACTGAAAATACTGTAGACCGACAAAGAGTGTACGAAAGGTTATTTCCTATTTAATTTTATCATTTTTAGGTATAATGTTTCTTTAAATATAGAAGATCAAGTGAGGTATTGCTCATCTGTTATTTATTTTCTTTGGTCCCTCTCTAGGCTGCTTTTTAGCTCTGCTCCATTAGGTCACAACTATGATCAGTGACTTCAGTCTAGCTGCAGTGTTCAGTACATGACTTCTTTCCTGTCCTGTCCCTCCCCGATTTACACTACAACTCTGTTTGTTCAGTTTGTCAGGGGTGTATAAGCATCTAAACTGTAAAGTATATTATCAGGTTATTACCACCCATATAGTGAGGCACATGAGAGAGGAAGGCTCCTCTTAAAGCGACCCTCTGGTCTCAGGACAAAATTATAAATGTGATGGGGTATATGGAGTCAGGGCCGGACTGGGACTTAAAATCAGCCCTGGCATTTTTAAGCACACAGGCCCACCGCAGGCCATACGCAGCTGCCAGTGTTGGGCTGTAGTACATGGGACAACTTTTCAGCTATACAAGACATGGGGAGATTTATTAAAATAGGTGTAAATGAAAAGAGGAATAGTTCCTGATAGCTCCAACGCCAACAAATCCACTGCTTTTCCACAAGAATAATGAGCATGCTCATTATTCTAGAGGATTTTTTTTGGTGGAGCGGAAAAAAATTCAAGCAGACTTATTTCTGCTGCATGTGAATGGGGTATAAAATAGCCCATTCACTATTAATGGATGCAGAATGTTAGTGGATTTGAAAGGGATTTAGGTATGGAATCAGGGACTTAGTCCTAATCAAATCCTTGACGTATAAAGATTACAAATTATACCGGTATACAATGCTAAAATATCAGCATACTGTAACTAAATAGTATGATTTCAATTTTATATTCAGCCATATATACACACACACAAACACACACACACACACACACACACACACACACAAACACACACACACAAAACATGACGCACAGATGCAACCCAGAAGCTGGACACATGCTGCATTTGTGCCACTCACAACTAGGACACATGAGCACACACACCACTCACACCTAGGACATCTGCGCACGCACACCACTCACACTTATGACTCGTGAGCATGCACACCACTCACACTTATGACTCATGCACACACACACCACGCACACCACTTACCACTTACACCTAGAACACATCCCCCACTCACACCTAGGACATATGCTGCACATTCACCACTCATACCTAGGACACATGCGCGCGCATGCACACACACCACTCACAACTAGGATATATCTTCCACTGCTGCCACTCACACCTAAGACATATGCTGCACGTTGTCTACCCACACCAAGGACACATGTTGAACACGCACTACTCACACCTGGCACAGATGTTGCACACACCACTCACATACTAGACACATACCACTCACACACTAGACACGTACCACACACTAGACCCATACCGCACACACCACACAAATGCTAAACAGATACCTCATATAACACTTACACACTAGACCTATACCACACATACCACTCACACTGAAAACAACACGTACAAAAATGCCACTAATACATTAGAAGACACAAAACTCACACAAATTGCATATTTCACTCATACAATTGACATACACTATTAATACTACATCAACTAGTCACACTACAAAATCAATCCAACACTTCACTCACATTGGTATATTTACCAACTTTTTTTTTTTTTGTAGACTGCTGATTATTGGGCACTGGCATGCAGGATGCTGGCAGTACATAGGCATCCATACCTGAGATGTCCCCTAAATGTGCCCATGAAGCCATGCCCCTTTTACAAAGCTCCTCCCATCTGTGGCTCAAATTAACCATAACCTGATGCTCACCCTTTTAACCCTATAGTTCCTCCTATCTACAGTATCTGGCGCCAGAGATGTTTACATATGAGCAAAGCATCAGTGCAGAAAACAAATCTAGAGCTGATTAGCTGTGGCTCGGCCAACAAGCACTATACTTCATTTCTGCAGTGCTCCTTCCCATCATTGTAGAGTACACAGCATTTTATCTCGAAAATATGTGGTCTTAAACACCAGGAGGCAGCAGTTATTGTTTTGTCGGTGATTGTGTTCACCACTGTCCGCAGGGCCGATTCTAGCTTTTCTGCTGCCTGAGGCGATCATTTAAATGGCGCTCCCCCTAGATTTTGATTGACACCCCCCTGGCTGTTCTACATCACTAGCAGCCTCCTCCAACTCTTGTGGATGCGCCGTTGCCTTGTGCTGGCATGCGCGGTGCAGCCAGACAGAGTACACCTCGCTGCACTGTGTGTGCCCAAGTAGTACAAGGAAATGGCACATCCGAGAATGTTGGAAGAGACTGGTAGTGATGTATAACAGCTAGAGGGATGTAAATCAAGCATGGAAAGTTGGGTTTGGAGGCAGGACTATGTGAATCTTCAGGATAGCGGCACTGTTCCATGACCCTTTAATGAGTAATTAACCTATAGTGTACGCCGGTTTAAAAGTTGATTTTATGCATCTGAAAACAACATACAGGAGAATGTTTGGAAATATTGTCAGGTCATGTATTACTGCATGGTGGCGGTTGAAGGGGTTAAAACTACCTGACAGGTTCCCATTAAATATACAATTAATTGAAAACAATTCCATCTGCCCTGCAATTTTGTTATTAGAATTAGAATTAGAATTACAGCTCCAGCACCAAACTCTGACATATACGGCTCCAGAACAAGCTCAATACATATATACAGCACCAGAACAAAGCTCAGTACATACAGTGAAGGAAATAAGTATTTGATCCCTTGCTGATTTTGTAAGTTTGCCCACTGTCAAAGACATGAACAGTCTAGAATTTTTAGGCTAGGTTAATTTTACCAGTGAGAGATAGATTATATAAAATAAAAAAAAAGAAAATCACATAGTCAAAATTATATATATTTATTTGCATTGTCCACAGAGAAATAAGTATTTGATCCCCTACCAACCATTAAGAGATCAGGCTCCTCCAGACCAGTTACACACTCCAAATCAACTTGGTGCCTGCATTAAAGACAGCTGTCTTACATGGTCACCTGTATAAAAGACTCCTGTCCACAGACTCAATTAATCAGTCTGACTTTAACCTCTACAACATGGGCAAGACCAAAGAGCTTTCTAAGGATGTCAGGGACAAGATCATAGACCTGCACAAGGATGGAATGGGCTACAAAACCATAAGTAAGATGCTGGGTGAGAAGGAGACAACTGTTGGTGCAATAGTAAGAAAATGGAAGACATACAAAATGACTGTCAATCGACATCGATCTGGGGCTCCATGCGAAATCTCACCTCATGGGGTATCCTTGATCCTAAGGAAGGTGAGAGCTCAGCCGAAAACTACACGGGGGGAACTTGTTAATGATCTCAAGGCAGCTGGGACCACAGTCACCAAGAAAACCATTGGTAACACATTACGCCGTAATGGATTAAAATCCTGCAGTGCCCGCAAGGTCCCCCTGCTCAAGAAGGCACATGTACAGGCCCGGCTGAAGTTTGCAAATGAACATCTGGATGATTCTGAGAGTGATTGGGAGAAGGTGCTGTGGTCAGATGAGACTAAAATTGAGCTCTTTGGCATTAACTCAACTCGCCGTGTTTGGAGGAAGAGAAATGCTGCCTATGACCCAAAGAACACCGTCCCCACTGTCAAGCATGGAGGTGGAAACATTATGTTTTGGGGGTGTTTCCCTGCTAAGGGCACAGGACTACTTCACCGCATCAATGGGAGAATGGATGGAACCATGTACCATCAAATCCAGAGTGACAACCTCCTTCCCTCCACCAGGACATTAAAAATGGCTCATGGCTGGATCTTCCAGCACGACAATGACCCGAAACATACAGCCAAGGGAACAAAGGAGTGGCTCAAAAAGAAGCACATTAAGGTCATGGAGTGGCCTAGCCAGTCTCCAGACCTTAATCCCATCGAAAACTTATGGAGGGAGCTGAAGATCCGAGTTGCCAAGCGACAGCCTCAAAATCTTAGTGATTTACAGATGATCTGCAAAGAGGAGTGGGCCAAAATTGCATCTAACATGTGTGCAAACCTCATCATCAACTACATAAAAACGTCTGACTGCTGTGCTTGCCAACAAGGGTTTTGCCACCAAGTATTAAGTCTTGTTTGCCAAAAGGATCAAATACTTATTTCTCTGTGCATAATGCAAATAAATATATATGATTTTGACAATGTGATGTTCTGTTTTTTTTAAAATATAATCTATCTCTCACTGGTAAAATTAACCTAGCCTAAAAATTCTAGACTGTTCATGACTTTGAAAATGGGCAAACTTACAAAATCAGCAAGGGATCAAATACTTATTTTCTTCACTGTATATACAGCACCAGACTCAAGCTCAGTACATAAATACAACACCAGAACCAAGTTCAGCACATAAATACAACACCAGAAGCAAGCTCAGTACATATATATAGCTCTAGAAGCAAGTTCAGTACATATATACAGCACCAGAACCAAGCTCAGTACATATATACAAAACCAGAACCAAGCTCAGTACATAAATACAGTACCAGAAACAAGCTCAGAACATAAATACAGCACAAAACAAATACAGCTCAATTTAGTGCAACCCCTGTCATATAGGTTTGTACAGCGTAAAACTACAGCTCCCAGCATGGACCGAACAATGGTAAAGATATGCTGGGAGTTGCTGTTTCACACAAAATATAAATCATACCACGCATCATCTCGCCGCAGATCATATAGTGACCACAGTACTGATTAGAATAATAAACATTTATATTAAGTGACTCACCGGTGACGATCTCAGATTCTAGTTGTTCTTTTTCTCCTTTCTTCTCCATCCAGTCCAGGCCCCTATGATGACTTCTCCTGGGCCAGAGCCCACTTCTGCAGTTTACCGCTCAGATGTCTTCAGCTACTCACTATTCAAACATTTCTGCACCTATAAACGAAGATAAAATTCTCATGTTGCCAAACACTGCACCCCTAAACATAATAGCTCCATACACTGCACCACTAATTATAATAGCACCATACATTGTGTCCCTGATTATAATTGCACCATACACTGTGTCCCTGATTATAATAGCACCATACACTGTGTCCCAGACACACATAGTGCTCCCCGTAGATAGTGCCCCCTGTAGATAGTGCCCACATATAGCCCCCCTTGTACATTGTGCAGCACATATAGCCCCCCTGTATATGGTGTTCCACATATAGCCCCATTTAGCTAGTGACCCACATATAGCTTCCTCTGTAGATTGTGCCCCACATATAGCACCCCCTGTATATAGTGCCCCACATATAGCCCCCCTGTAGATAGTGTCCCACATATAGCCTCCCCTGTAGATTGTGCCCCCATATAGCCACCCCTGTAGATAGTGTCTCACATATAGCCTTCTCTGTAGATAGCGCCCCACATATAGCCTTCCCTGTAGGTTGTGCCCCACATATTGCTCCCCCTATATAAAGTGCCCCACATATAGACCCCCATAGTGTCCCACATATAGCCTCCCCTGTAGAATGTGCCCCACATATAGCCCCCCTGTAGATAGTGCCCACAAATAGTGCCCCGTGTAGATGGTGCCCCAGATATAGCGCCCCCTGTATATAGTGCCCCACATATAACCCCCCAGTATATAGTGTCCCACATATAGCCCCCTGTAGTGTCCCACATATAGCTTCCCCTGTAGATTGTGCCCCCATATAGCCTCCCCTGTAGATAGTGTCCCACATATAGCCTTCTCTGTAGATAGCACCCCACATATAGCTCCCCCTGTAGATAATGCCTCTCACACTTTTAGGTGGAAAAAAACAACTTTACATACTCACCTTGATCCCATTCACACGCCATCCTGTGTCAATGCAGGCCTGCTGGGGCTGAACGATGGCGCTGATTGGCAGGGCAGAATGACTTGCCCTGTCAATCAGCTCCTTTCAACAACGGAAGCGGCGCGATGACATCATTGCACCGCTTCCGTTGTTGAAAGGCACTGATTGTTGGGGCAAGTCATTCTGCCCTGTCAATCAGCTCCATCGTTCAGCCCAAGCAGTCATTCTGCCCTGCCAATCAGCATCATTGTAAGGCGCTGAATGGTCGGGCATGGAACTTGCCTGGCCATATAGATGCAGGTAAAATTAGTGCAGGACAAGGTGGCTCATCTCACCTCATGGATGGTGCAAGCTTAATCTCGCGAGATCTCGCTGTAAATGACAGCACAGCGTGATCTCGATGTGCTGCGTGAGTAAGTCACACACAAACGTTACTGAAGTGTCGGGATTGTGAATAGACATCTCGTCCTGGTTGGACGCGATGTCTATTTACTGTCAAGACACTTCAGTAACGTTAATGTGTGTGTATGTGACTGCACATAGTGAACAACGCAGGATCACTATGTGCAGAGTAAATGAATGGGGAGAAGTGTATGACGCTGATTGGTCAGCGTCATACATTTCTCTCCACAACCCCCACTTGGTCAAAAGTAAAAACACGCCCAGTTGTCTATTAAGAAAATCCGTAGCATAAAGCTAAAATAGGTCATAACTTGGTGAAAATAGATCGTTTTTCTAAAAAAACAACAACGCTGTAATCTACATTACAGCGCCGATCACATTATGTACAAGATAGGGCACTTATAATGTGAAGACAGAGCCTCTTTAAGTGTCTTAATTATTTACATACTTTATGGCCCTTTGGCAGAATAACTTCTATATATTGTATTGAAATACCTTTTAGCTCGGTTTTACAACACAGCTGCCACAACACAGACATTTATTTTAATTTAAACAACGCATCAAGTTTGATATCCAGCTTTCCAGAGTGAATGTACCTTCCACTGTAATTCCTTATGACACATTTCCATCAGATACATTTTTCATAGAGAAACCACAACTTCTCTAAATCATTTCATATTCATACATTTAATTCCAGAGCAACAGAAATACATTATATTTATAATATAAACTCGGCTCCCTGGAGATATAAATCCAGCATGCTGCAGCAGTGTGGACATGTGAGATTTCTCAAATCTGTCCATTACCAGGCAAAATGTACCTTTCTGCTTCCAGTTAATTATATTAAGTGTCCCTCGCTGGGCATATATTGAATTTATAGCCCTGTCTTTTATGAGGCTGATGAAATGTAAAAAGTATATACGATATAGACAGATGTACAAAACAGTATATTCAGATATATGTATTTATCATTCTTTTTGAGGAGCACAACATAGCAAGGCATCATTAAAGTGGTTGATCAATAAGACAACCCCTTTCCCTATGCCCTATTAGGTCTTATGGATATTATAGAGCCGAGGCCCACTTCTTAAGACCCCTCTCTATAAACCAGAGTGAAAAGCTGCTAACTAAGGCCTCATGCACACAACCGTAGCCATGTGCACGTCCGTGATTTTAGGGTCGGCCGGCAGCGGAGTGACACCCGCGAGCCGCCCTCAAATCGTGGGCCGAGCACATGGCTGCGTGCATTATTTTCTATGAGCCTGGACACGGCCGTAATAAGACATGTCCGTTGTTTTTGCGGTCCAGGCTCCTGGGCCATGCACGGACCGTTGATACCACATACCCCATAAAAAAAGTAGGGTAATCCTCATTGTTGTATAACGCGTGGAGACATGCAAATTATTCTGTTACGTCCCTATGGCCACCTATGCACTCAGAACCACTGGATTACTCCAACTTGCATATAGCTATTTCAGGCATTTTAGCTTTCATTAGTGTAAGATATGGAAACCAAGGCTTTATGGTTTAGGGTTTCAGAGAGTACGATTACAAGACAGTCTACAACAGTGGTCTCCAAACCTGTGGCTCCCCAGATTTTGAAAACTACAACTCCCAGCATGCACTGACTGCCTGTCCTGCTGGTAGTTACACAACAGGTTATATAAGGTTAAAGGGGTTCTCCAGGCATTTTGTATTGATGGCCTATCCTTAGGATAGGCCATCAATATCAGATCGGTGGGGGTCCGACTCCTTGCACCCGCGTTGACTGAAGGGGCCACGGCATTTGTCTACAGTGTTTTTACCAGGCACAGTGCCATACACATCTGTAGCGGCTGTGTCTTATTCACTTGAATAGGACCAAAACTGCAATCCCAGGCAAAACCGCTACGGATGTGTACGGCGATGTGCCTGTAAACTTGGAAAAGGCTGCGGACCCCACTGATCTGATATTAATGGACTATCCTAAGGGTAGTCTGCATGTCTGAGACGCGCCCCCTCCTCCTTCACTGTCCTCTGAAGTGTCTGTCGCAATGAACCAGCGAAGACGTCATCAGGAGGAGGAGGTGTGTCTCAGACTACGTTCCCTGTGCAAGTCTGAAACAGCGGCAGCCATGTTGGATAGAAGACAACGGGGACTGAGAACGAGGCAACGGAGAGAGAAGAACCAACCGGATGTAATCTAGGTAAGTTCAAAATCATTCTAGTATCTCTAGTTTATTTTTATGGACCCTTAGGCCTCATTCACACGGCAGGGTTTCCCGGCCGGGTGCCGGCCGTTCATAAATCGGCCGGCACCCGGCTGCATTAGGAATAATAGACCCCTAATGGGGCTATTCACACGACCGATTTTTTGACGGCCGGGAAAACCGGCCGTCAAAAAATAGGACATGCTCTATCTTCGCCCGGGTACCCGGCCGCCCGGCTCCCATAGAAGTCTATGGGGCCGGGTATTACACGGCCATCACCGGGATGTGTCCCGAGTGATGGCCGGGTTTTCCGGCGCTTGCGCTCTATCTCCTCTTCCTCACAGCGCAGAGTGCATGTGAGGAGGAGGAGTTGATGCCATTCGGACGAATGGCATCGCTGCACACTGTGTGGCAGGGCCGGGGTGTACAGCAGGTGGAGGGAGCGCTGCGCTGGCTCCCTTCCCCTGCTTGTTAAAAGCACCCTGGCCCGGCGACACCTTCGATGGCGCCGCTAGCAGCTGCAGCTGCTGCGGCTGCTACTACTGTAGCGACGCCACTATAGCAGAGCGGGGAGGTATCTCCCCACTCTGCTATGTGCTAGCCGCACTTTAGCTCCTTGAAGGAGCGGAATCCCCGTGTTTTCGGGGATTCCGCTCCTGGACAGAGCGCTTGATGTCTCTGTCCATATCTGGGCAGTGACATCAGGGGAAACTCCTGAAGCGGAATCCCCGAACACATGGGGATTCCCCTTCAGGAGTTGCCGCTGATGTCACTGTCCGGATCTGCCCAGCCCGGCACGGATGCAAAACTTAATGCAAACCGGCCGGGCAAAATGGCCGATTTTACCGGCCGACACTCGGGCTCAGGAACGACCCGGTCGTGTGAATCCCGCCTTAGGCAGCATGAAAATATATTCACTAGATCTTTTGCATGTCACAAATATTGGTGCAGCTCAATTAAATGTACAATTTATTTTTTTTTAAACTGGCATATTGCAAGTAGAAAGTTTACTTGATAGGATGCTGCTATACTCAGAACTCTACGCGCCATAGGGACATGTCCTTTTCTACAAATCACTAAGCGATACTATTTAAAAAAGCCTATCGGTATAAAGTTTATCATTTTTGTAGACTCCGAAAACTTGAAGTAGTTTTCGCAATATGCCATTTCACTACCCGGAACATAAACACATTATGAGAGGTTCACACGGCAAGTATGCAAATGGTCACTAATGAGCCATTGCATATTTATTTATGTTTTACATTATATTTAAATGAGCTGGTATTGTCTGTTCATATATTCAGATGCCATGTCATTTAATGTCATCCTGTGCGATAAGCTCACTGAAGATTAGAGTCTGAAAAGGAATAACCTGCAGGGAGGCGGATTTCTGCAAAATGATTACTAATATTTTATGATATTTCTGCAGACTGATAATATTTTCATTATGTGGATTAGACGTGTGAAAACAGAAGGAAAGATAATGTCTCCGTTCTCAGAAAATAAAGCAGGAAGAAGTGGATTGAACTTGCCTTTCACATGAGTTTTAGAATTCTAGGAATAGTTTTGTGTTACTTCACAAATATATTTGTATTGTGTCTGTCTTTATTTTTAAATTTTGGAATTTGCCAAATCTGACCTCCACCTCTTCATATTACAATGGAAGAAAGTTTGTTTAAGATTAAACTTCAAAACTGTGGAAGAAATTCGAGGGTCAGCCTTAGATTTCTGATGTTGTGAAACTACAACTCCCACCATGCACTGATTCTCAGGGCAATTCTCAGGGCAATTCAGCGACAGATTTTTCTGACGGAAAAAAATAAATCTGTTGTCTGAACGCCTAGACACCTCCCCGACCTGGGACAAAAGTACAGCACAGGCCATAAGGAAATGTGTCATAGTTAAACCAGCCTGAGAGAATGAGGCAATGTTCACACTCTTAGCAAAAAACGTCTGAAAATAAAGGGAAAACCGCTCCTGATTTTCAGCTGTTTTTTTAGCATCTCGCTTTTTTTGCTGCATTTTTGGAGCTGTTTTTCTATAGAGTTAATGAAAAATTGTTCCAAAAACGGCTCAAGAAGTGACATGCACTTCTTTTTCGCGGGCAGATGTTTGGAGGCGTTCTGCTTCCGATTTGTTGCCCGTTTTTCAGCTGTTTACGGCCCGAAAATAAGCTGTGTGCACATACCCTTACAGTGCCTGCTGCCAATAGTCCAATCAGTATTTGGTGCTCACAATTCCCTTGTGCAATATAGAAATGTAGGTAGACTTCAAGACGATATATAGATTTTATTTTCAAGGAATACTCCAGACACAACAGATATAGCATGTTATAGAGTGCAGAGCCTGAGAGGGCGGTACATGACACAAGGATGCTCCATTTTGCGTTATTTATATTCATGTATCATACACCGCCCCCTCAGGTCCTGCACTAGGGATAATATGGTGTATCATATTTGTCCAGAGTGTTCTTTAAGGCCAGGATCACACACACAGTTTTGATGCGGCTTTTGGCTCCGTTTTTTTTTAGCCAAAGCCAGAATCAGATCCAGAAGACGGAAAGGTATAAAGAAAAAACGGATACATCTCCTTTTTTTGTGTGTCTATGACTGTGTTTGGCTAAAAAATGGAGCCAAAAACCGTGCCAAAAATCTGCATCAAAATGGTGTGTGTGTGTGATCCATGCCCTAAAGTGTTTCTTCACTTAAAGAGTCTCTGTCACTACATTATAAGTGCCCTATCTCCTACATAAGGAGATCAACGCTATAATGTAGGTGACAGCAGTGCTTTTTATTTAGAAAAACAATCTATTTTTACCACTTTATGAGCAATTTTTAGCTTTATGCTAATTCGTTTCTTAATGCCCAACTGGGCGTGTTTTTACTTTAGACCAAGTGGGTGTTGTACAGAGGAGTGTATGACGCTGACCAATCAGTGACCAATCAGCGTCATACACTTCTCTCCATTCATTTAGACTGCACTAGCAATATAGCTATATCGCTATGTGCAGCCACATAAACACACTATAACGTTACAGCAGTGTCCTGACAATGAATATACATTACCTCCAGCCAGGACGTGATGTCTATTCAGAATCCTGACACTTCTGAATCTTTTCTGTGAGATTTCCAGCAAGGCAAACGTAATCTCGCGAGATTACGATGTAAACGGTCATTTAAAACGAGATTACGTTTGCCTTGCTGGAAATCTCACAGAAAAGATTGAGAAGTGTCAGGATTCTGAATAAACATGACGTCCTGGCTGGAGGTAATGTACATTCATTATCAGGACACTGCAGTAACGTTATAGTGTGTGTATATGGCTGCACATAGCGATATAGCTATATCGCTATGTGCTGTGTAATTGAATGGAGAGAAGTGTGTGACGCTGATTGGTCACTGAAACTGAAGGCAGGAATTTACAACCATAGTCAGACATTTTGAAGAGATATCTTTTGTCAAACATCAGCATACAAAAACACATCACACCACTTTCCATTGCCCTCCCTCTCTCCGTGTCTGTCCATACTGTGTATATATGTGCCTACTTGGGTTAGTGCACCCTTACACTAAAGGATGGAATGGCAGCATGACAGGTTACATGCACTAAACTTGTCTTCTCAGGCTTTTCATTCATTTCAATAGAGGTTACAGCTTGGGAGAAAATATTGTGATATGGAATATTGTTTGTTTATGTATCCGACACACAGTGCTGCAAGAAATGATGTACAAATAACTGGAAATATCCTCAATCTGAAAACAGCCTCTATAAATACAATGTAATTTATATGTTCTGTAGTCCACTGCTGAACATCAGTGGTAGAGAACATGATTAGCTGTCAAGAAGATATATTTTTTTAGATATAAACATTGTATATAGTGAAATGTAACTGTATTTTTCATTCTGTCACAGGAATCAATGATCTTGGCTACTGCCGTATTTTGAATGCACTGAGCACGTAACCGTGTGAACGAGCCCCCAATATTATAGTATCTGCTGTTTTAAAGGAACAGTAAATCTAGAAATGAATGATAAAAGTAAACTGGAGATAAACTTGTCCACAATGTTTATCAGTCTGCAGGATTTTCTGCAGCTCCTGAGACAAACAATCTTGTAGAAATCCTGCAGAGAGCAAAGGTGTTAATTTCTTCCTGATCCCTGCCATATTTATCTGGCTGACAGCTGAAGGGGGCAGAGCTTTGCTGTTTTAGTTTGTTTCCTATAACAGGCAGAGCAGTGGGGGAAGGCTCCTGCTGCAGTCAGTTGCCTTTCTGCCAGATACACGACAGATCTGAGTTAAGTGAGAAAATGGAAAACATAAAGAAGAATTCTTCATATATTTCTCAGTTTAAAATGCAATATGAGCCAGGATACGATCACTTGAATGGAGGATATGGCCTCATTCACACGAGTGAATGTGTATTGAAACAACGCACAGCACATGGACCCATTGATTTCAATGGGGCCATTCACACATGAGTGATTTTTCAAGCAGCGAGAGTCCGCTGCGTGAAACTTACTGCATGTCCTATATTGGTGCATTATCACGCACCTACGCGCCCATTGAAGTCAATGAGTGCATGAAAACCACGCATCGCACACAGATGCACATTTATGTGCCTGATTTGTGCATCAATTCAGTTGTAAATATTAAAAAAAGACCAAATTTGACCAAAATGAGCACCAAGAACCACACATTTATAAATATAGTAAACATAGCAGTAATACATTTGTAAATAATCCATATATTCAATGTTTGCATATACCATAGTCCCCGCAGACTGCTGGTGTATCTTTATTTTGTTTGCTGTTCCATTGTAGTCACAGCAGATTTTACTTTGTTAGGTGCTGAGTAACTTTTTTTTTTGCATTTAAGACCTTTATGGCATATCCATGGAATATGCCATAATTGTCTGCTGCATCTTAGAAGGGAATGTGCGTGGCTCTCTCCATTTACTTCTATGGGAGTTACGGAAACAGCTGATCACACATGCCTAATTATTTCCACAACTCCTATAGATCAGAATGGAAAGAGCCACGCGGCCACCTCTCAATTCATTACCTGCCTGGATGCGGCAGCCTCCTCACCAGGGGGGATTCCTGTACTCGACCGAGGTGTTTGTCCCAGAGCTTGCACCCTAATCTATTGTGGATAGATAGGATACCCCTTTAATGCATCTTGTCATACACTGTATGCCCTGCATTGTCTGACCTTGCAAGTTTTTGTAAAGATACATCCTACACTTATATTCAATTGGGCAGGAAATTGCAATAGAGCAGGAAATGAACATACCAACCCAAGCAGATTCTGAATTAGCATGCAGAAAAAAAAATCCATGTGATTCAAGACACAAAACTGGCCTACAAAATACTAAAGCATCTACAACCAATCATAATAGATTTTATCCAAAAAACACAAACCTAGAAAATAATCTAAAAAACAAATCAGAAACTTTTATCATTTAGAAAACTGGCTTTTTCCATGTCGTGGGTCGCTAATATAAGTTGAGTCTTATTTCATCTGATAGAAAACACAGGAGACTTGGAGGCTGATATTGGTTTGTTGCAGTCAAGAAATAGGTTTGTTTCCAGTTTAATGCAAACTCTCATTATTGACTATTACAATATTCTCCTCTGTAACCTCAATGAGCAGAAAGATGTTCTCTATTCTAATATGGACTTTGACTCTATTCCCCTCAATTTTCATTTATTAGTGCACCCCCTACACAGCCTGTTATCCATACACTAAGTTATATACTCTTTTTATAAAACTACTGAACCCATGCTGCCGTCAAACTAGGCACTACATGGCAAATTTAATGTGAATTGGAACTAAATTCCGGGATACTGGAGTTCTATTTGAAAGTGGTATTCCATATTATATAAGTGATTGTTACTATTGGAAACAAACTCAATAATAAATAATCCAGATAACATAAAGACAAAGAACAGAAGATACATGACAATAAGTTTCTATAAGAAGTAGGTTGCTTATGAACAATGTGAACATTGTACGTTTTATAAACCAGGAGAACCTGGAATACTTTAAAGAGACACTCCAGTGATTTTTTTTATTGCGTTTGTAACGTATACCTGATAAAAAGTAGGACATGTCATCCTCTTATTGGGCGCTTTGTTGCCAAATGATCCTGGCCGCAATTATGTCACGTGATCTCACTGTGATCGGCTGATTCTTACAGCGTCTGCTGTGTGGACCGGAAGTCTCTTTCACTATGCATTCCTATCAGACGCTCAACGTGACATAATTGCGGACAGAATATTTCGGCAACAAAGTGCCCAGTAAGGTGATAACCTGCCCTACTTTTTACCGGGTGTACTTTACAAACGGGGGCAATAAAAAAAATCACTGGAGTGTCTCTTTAACTCCATCCTAGGCTCAGAGAAGATCATTACTTGCAGTGTACTGTATACTTTTTCACGATTGTCTGATATAAAAGCCAAGCTTTTAAGCTTCACAATAGAGACTCGGTGCCGTGTTCCAGCCACGCGGTTGCACAGACTTTCTGTTCTCGACAGGGGAGCGTTCTCTGTGTAATTGACATATGTTCACCCAACAGCTGATACAATTCTACAGCCAATAGACAATATGTATCAAAAGCAGCATGAGGCGATGAATTCTGCCTACGCCGACATACAGGGGCATGCCATATATTTCTGGATATCTATACATTAAACAGCACCTTAGAATTTTTAGACACATTTTGCATTATTCACATGACCTGATCTTCTTGTATCAAGGCTATGCTTACAATGGAAGGTTTTCTATTTCTAAATGCAAAATACTAATGTATTGTATCTTCCATCTATCATGGCTTCCCCTTACATACAGTGCAGGCACTAATTAAAATTAGCAGTGGTTTTCCTATAATTAGTGACAGAGATTTGTCTGCTGGGACTGTAATGATACAAGGCCTAAACCCTTGAGGGCAATACAATTCCCAATGGCCAAGCTGATAATATATAACCAATCCTTGCGTTCGATGAATGACTATGAATAAATAATGGTGCTGTGTAAATGCCGGTTATGTTCTGTTCACAACTTTATTACTACATCGTAACCCTCAATAAGGCCTACAGTCCTAATGCCCAAAGCTATTGTTAATTTCCTAAATGTTTTCACGGCTTTCTCCCCATTTCAATGCCCTTCAATGGTATTATTAAACAAGTAATCTGTATAATCTCAACAAAACAGTGTATGAAGGAAGATCTATGCGCAATGAATTCCTTAACATTAGTAACAGCTGTAGATTTGTGGATTAGATTTTCAGGAATTCAATCTTCGAACAGGTGTTAATTCAAATTGCTCATATGGGTATCTGGGCACAATTGGTTAATAGTTACTGCTAATTATTTCTGTATTATATGTTTCTTTTAGACAGAATGTTTTCACTAGATATCACTATATATATTATATTGGCACAACTGCTGGTATTCCTCAAGCTTGTTGCCCCGCACACCACTATTCTGAAACCCTTCATTCCCCCAGTCCATGAAAAAATTGGCACTGCATTACAAGGTGCTAAGGGTGGCCCCGGCGCAAGGAGATGATCGCTGCTAGGCCCCATTGCTGTGGCAGTCGCTCTATAGCAGGTATGCCACTGTGTTGTTAGCATTACTTCTATGAGTATTATATATTCTATGGACATAATGTATACAATAAGACTAATTATTATTGTACACCTATGCTGCTATTTTATACATCATGCCATCTACAATGTGGACTGTATCACAAGACTGATATATCATTCAGCTAAAAGTAGGAAATAGTGGACACGTAAAGAACAGATCATCGTCATATAGGTTGACGTAAGGAAGGCATCTCTATATCAGTTATTAAGTAACAGTATTTATATGCACCAATGCTATGCCCTAACATGGTTTCTGCCTCCCAGTATTACCTGGCTACCTACTAGATGGAATTGCTTTTAATTGTAAAAAAATATTTCTTATATGTGACCACAGGTACTTGTTGTGCCAGAGGGATTTTGTCAATGACTGGTGCATATGTCCACCAGTCTGAAAGCTACAATACATTATTAGACTGGGGTAGAATAATTACAAATTTAGTCAATGGTCCAGACAATGCCACGACTTCTGGCCAAACTAGTAATGCAGGTCAAGAAGTCAGGTGCAGATCTATCTCTTGTGGATTATTCTTTGTGTATAAGACAATAGCCATGAATCAGACACTAATATAGGATTGTGGAGAGTTCCTACTATGAGATATGTTATTAACAATAAAAAAAAATCATAAATATTTTCTTCTGATTCTCCCCACACAACCATCATCTTAATGAGACTTTGTAGATCATCTCAGTTACACCACTTCATCGGCAATGGATTTAACCATTTAAGTGCTTACACTCTCATCCATAGTAATCTACTGCAGATACCTGATCACGCTAATTGATTAAATCTGCGCATTGATATATTTTAATCCTATATACTGGCCTGGCCATTAACCAATTGTGAAAATTAAATGCAATTATAGAAAGGGTATAAGTGAACAAGAGTGCTTTTTAATGAACTAATAGACCTTATGGGTTTAGGAAAAAATATACATCTTTATCACTTACAATGGATATTTTGGTATGATCCAACTTGACTGGACCATACCATAGTGCGAAATTGTACAGTCTACAAAAAAAACACAAGTACAAGACCCCAAAGCTAACAATGCTAGATGCTTACCCCCATCTTCTTCATCAAAGGAGTTCATGCATGGGAAGTAGATGGCCAGAGCCTCGAATGATGCAGACAGACTAATCCGGCTCTGTGACCTCTCCATGAACATGCTTGGGGCGCTCCCCGGATCTGACTGGGGTTTCGGGAGCTTGGACGCCCCATTTTTCACTCGGAGCACTGCACGAGGCGTCTTGGCAGCTTTTGTGGGTCCCTAGATATGAAGAAAAAGCCTCTGTAACCTGCTGCACCCCAACAAGTGCCCCTGTACACAACAGTCCTATGGATGCCGTTTGTAGATGGTGCATTTACAGAAGCAATATGTCCAGCCTTTCAAGGTACAGGATCCAGGTCCCAATCACCAGGTGAAATACAAATAATCCCGTGCACCTCAGCTGTATGGAGCTGTTCCCCCTCTCCTGCTTTCTTTCTACTTGCAAAGATCGCTGGTTGACTTCATTCACAGAGAGATGACAGGAGGGGGCTGAATGAAGTCATTATTAGGATGCATATTGGCCAATCAGTGGATGCGAAGAATAAAGGGAGGCTTGGTCTCGGGCACAGCAGAGCTGAGGATGAGAGAAAGGGGTTGGCAGCACATTCAAAGCATCTTTGCACACAGTGGCTCCGGAGATGTCTAGTCATTGCTGATATGAACATACATACAAGACTCCATTACATTGCAATATAACATGCCTGTCACCATTTTCCTTCATATAAACACATGACTTATAGCTCCTAATGTGAAATCTGATGCTTCGTATTGTGGAGCAGGTCTCCTTTAATCTAAACTGACCACAATGTTATATTGAAGATTTGATGTGATTAAGAAATTAATGTTTCTTCCTTATGATTGCATGTTCTGATTGTTTGTAGCAGCAATTCATTCAATGTCCTATAGACTGCAACTGTCATGCGACAAAAAAATCTATATGTAGTATTAGCGTCAGGACTCATGCACCCGAGGATATTCAGGATACATACCAGCGCTGTATCGTATAGATTCTAAATATTGTGCTGGTGCTAAAGTTATCCTATGGCGGTGTGTGCTTCATTGGATGTCGTACATTGGACCACATTACTTCTCTAGAAATTAGCATTTCTACAGAGAGAATATGGTCCGGAGTACGGCAAGCAGTTCAGACAGCAAATTGCCAAAATACAGTGTTCAATATGATTCCATATTGAATGACATATTGTGCACCATGCTGTACACGATCCTGTGCACGAGCCCATAGAACGATGTAGGTTTCGAAACCTGTAGTAAAACATTGAATATTTGGTCTAGGTAACCAAGTATTTGATATGGTGCATTTTAATTGCAGTTATTGTGAAAATCATGTTAGAAATTCATCAAGAAATGGTTGCATGTGACAGATGTTATCTATGTAAATAATATTTTTTTTCCTTTGTAGGCTCCAGTTATTACTACTACATACGACATACTACAATCTGGACACCAGGATGCTCCAGAATGTCCTGTCTGGTTCTTCCTTCGTCTTCAGTCTTCTCACTGATATGTTCATAACTTTTGTGACTATATGCATTCATCTTGCAGATGGTCATACTTTTCATTGTCTTACTCAAATCTTCCAAGATATTTTGTCATTTTTAATGAGCTTGGTCTTCTTATAGAATGTCCAAAATAAGACGGGTTAAGGCCTCATGGCTCCACGCAACGTTCAAGGCTTACGGAACAATAATACGACCCCTATAGCAGAGTACGGGGCCATACTATACCTACATATGCCTCCGACAAGGGCATACAGAGGTCTTTTCTGTCTAATTCCATATGAATCTGGCAATAAAAAATTTTGGGCCATTTTGTTTTATTTGTGGGCAATGGATAATTAAGTGATTACTACTGCAAACTGGACACCTATGGGGCCATGCTGTACATACCTATGCATACGATTTGAAATGGGTATACAGAGGTGTTTTCTGTCATAATCCATATGAATCAGACAGTAAGAAAATTGTGGCATGTTCCTTTATACAGTGTTGTATTGGCGGCACCATCAGGTGGCACACAGGGTATCTACTGAATATATCCAAACTACAGCGCGTAGGGACTCTGTGTGCCACATACAGGCTGTCATTTGCATAAGTACTTAGGCTACCTGCACACGAATGTTGTTTTTGTCAGTGTGATAATAGTTTTTTTTAATGGATAGAACACTGTGGGACCAGACTGCAAAACTCAAAGCAGGTCCTATTCCTGTCTGACGCCATCCGTGTACTATCCGTATGCCAATCGTGTTTTGCTGATGAGTTGCTAGGCGACGGGGATCATGTGACTATCTCAGGGTGTTGGGACAAGATAGTGACATAATTCTTCTGCCTTTGTTTTTCTTTCTTGCGGATCCATGAATATGGGTGACATACGGATGCATTACAGACATACCAAATCGATTAGAAGGAACAATGATGACACATGGACAGCAAAACGGACAACGGATCTGTTCGTTACGGCCCGCAAAATACAAACGGTCATGTGCATGTAACCTTAGTCTGGTCACTTGTGCTACATGGTAATGCTTTATTTGATCAAGGATCCAATTGTTTTGCCGATGTCCACAATTTTCTTAAAAGTCTCAAAGTTCAAAGATATCAATACTTCTACTCTTCTGGCAACATATGTCAACTACTTCTATGTGTTCACCATCAATTACACAGTTCCTAACATATAGAAGTTTATTGATCTTTCTTTTAGTAAATGTGCATTTTCAATCATTGTTTTCCAGCCCTAAACCTTAATATATTTCCAGTTAAATTATAAATGGGAGCCAATATCTGCACCAAGTAACTATAATATGTTACAATTCCGTGGACTGTGGCTGTTGCGCTAGTCATAGACTTGATTATTATTATACTTGATTATTGACAGAAAGCTAATCATTCTTAAAATTTCCCTACCAAGAACTCAAGTTAAATTACTTCTAAGTCTTTCATCCCTTACTATTTTAATATATGCAACAAGCTTCATACTTCAAGTGTTTGTTAATGAACATCAATCTGCTTTACAAGGACATAATTCCAGCACTGAGTTAGTGGGAAATAACTGGGCACCTTTCTGTATCTACATATCAATGACCTATACACACCAGCTTTATAGACTCATCCATGTATGTTTTTTATGGGGTTATCTCAAGTCCTTCCCTAAATGAGGAAATGTTGGCGATCAGCTGATTGTAGCGCTCTGGCAGCTGAAATGTAAAAGTCCTATGAGAAAAATAGGGCGTGGATAACGGTAGAGGGATGAAACAGCTAAACCTGTCAACCTACTAAGGAGGATTGCGTTCTGTACACACCTTTTTACAGTTCTACCACAAAGGTTCAACACCTTGATCCACCATGTTTATGTGGATGTACTGCTGTCATACCCGAAAGGACCATATCCTCCCTATCATGTGACATGGCATATGAGGTGATGGATCAATGGCCACAACATAAGAAAAGAGAAAAGTCTAGCATCGATAAAATGCATGGGATTGTATAAATGGACTTACTTCAGACACAAAGAAAAGTCACTGCTTACGCATTTCAGACAAGAAAGCTTTTAATAATATGCTATGAACTCCTATGAAGTCACTTTAGATTATATCACCCCTTTTATAATTCAGATGTAATCTACTGTAACTGTGGTAGTGATCAGAAAGCGACTTGCAGGAAGACAAATCTGTGGCTGGAGCCCAGTGGCGTATCTATAGTGGTCACGGCTGTGACAAGGCCCCTAAGCCGGGGGGCGGCCCCGCAGGTCCTCCTCACCAAACAATGGCTGAGTGTACCCTTACTTCTTTTATGCTCTCCATCCAGCACAGCGTGGCGTGCGGGCCCTATTACCTTGTGGGGGGCAAAAAGGCGATTATTACTATGGGGCACACAGAAGGGGACAATTACTGTGAAGCACAAAAGGAGCATGACTACTTTGAGGGGGCACAAAGGGGGACTTTTACCGTGTAGGAGTAAAAATGGGGCAGTTATCACTTTGGGGTATTATTGTTTGGGGCACAAAGGAGGGCTCTATTACTGTGGGGCACAAAATAGGCATTATTTTGTACTAGGCACAATGGGGAAATTATTACCGTGTGGGGCACTAATACTTTTTAGGGCATAAAACAGGGCACTAGTACTGTGGGGCACTATTACTGTGTAGGGGCACTGAGGTATTGGGAATAGCAGCAGGTTTGTGAGTTCGTGTTCAGAGACAAGTCGTGGTTAGGAAAAGTCGTCATGTCGGTCAGGGCCCATATAGGGAAGAAAGGAGACTTCAATCAGAGAAGACGTCACCAGTTAGTCACTGGATGTAACTGTACTGTATTCATTTTTCACTGTGTTGAACTGGTGGTATCTATTATTTGGTGACTGCTTATTTAGAGTTTTCTATAGTACATAGAGCTGAGCCATTGACTCTTGTGCCCCTGATCTTTTAAGACCCTAGCAAGGCCCCTCGCTGGCTGCTAGTGCTGCATCGATGGGTCGGTTGAGAGGACGAGCTGCAGCCAGCGGCCATGAAGAGAAGTTACGCACGGGAGGGGAAGCAGAACTTTTGCACCAGGGCCCATGAGCCTTTAGCTATTTCCCTGCTGGGCCATGTTTACAGTAAGGTATAAATGGGGAAAATGAACTTGTAGCCTACTTTGATCTGCCTGGTGCTTTGACATTGTAGGCAGTCCTGATCATTTGTTGAAAGTCTTTATCCTGTGATATATCGCATAGTTCCATAGAGATGTTTCTTACTCCTATAATTGCAGGACAATATATTATTGTCAGATGGGAATGTATTATTGGGATTGCAGCTATGATTATCATCAATTTTGTTGTATGTCCACTACACTTTAATATATTGTCTACTTCTTATTTTCAAATCAAGCCTTTAACATGGCCCTGCGTGAAATGCCTTCCAGCTTCAATTTGTTATCAAAAGCTGTTCACAATACAACAATGTTTTTGAATGCCAGCGTTTGTAATGATATACCCCGCTGCGCTTCAAGCTGCTGAGTCCTTTTCTTAAATGAACCATTAATCCACCTCTACCAATCTGTGTTTTATTAATCAATTGACAAATTGTGCTTTCAAATACGTCACCTATAGAGTTTATCCATCCGCTTCACTTTCCAGTTTGTTTGCTTATATTCTTCATACGTATTAGTGAAGGGCAAAAATAAATATTTCACCAACTAAAAAACATTTTGTATCAAGCCCCTACAAACACATTTTTAAACAGTTTGATTGCTCCCTGACCAGACGTTCCAGAACTTTAGGCCGGGTTCACACATCTCTTATATGTTGCAAAACAAAGTATAAAATAATGTAAGCAAATGGAGTTTTTATAAACTCTGTTTACTTACAGTATAAAAAATCAACAGTGGATTCTGAACATGCTGCATATTCTAAAATCCACAGCATGCCCTATCTATTGTGGGTATGATGCTAATTTTCACCACAGATTTCATCTATTGCAATACAATGAATAAAATCGAAACAAAAATTTACAACAAAATCCGAATGTGTTACAGATGCATCACGGGTTTCTAGGATTGTCCAAAAGCGTAATATTTACTCAATGTGTGAACCCAGCCTTAGGGCTTGTCCACACGTAACGGAATTGCTGCAGAAAATTTCTGCAGCAATTCCGCAGAAACTAGCAGGATTTCCACTGCGGAAAAAACGCAACATTTCCTGCGTTTTTTACTGCAGAAAATGGTGCAGATTTTGCTGCGTTTTTCACAATGTTAGGAGATAGTGACTGAAAAACGCAGCAATTCAGTCCACTTTCAGCAGCAGGAATTTGTTAAATCTCACTCACTTTGCTGCTACTGTATTCTGCTGCTTATTTTCCGTCCACAACTCCGGACGGAAAATACGCATCAATTCCGCTACGTGTGGGCAAGCCCTTATACTTTCAAATCTGGACCCGGAAAATGCCAAACATTTTGGTGATTTCCTGCTAGTCTCTAGGTTAAGGCTATGTTCACACAGAGTATTTTGCCGAGTTTTTTGACGCGGAAACCGCATCGCAAAACTCGGCAAAAACGGCCCGAGAACGCCTCCCATTGATTTCAATGGGAGGCGTCGGCGTCTTTTTCCCTATCTTCGACATGCCCTATCTTCGGGCGCTTCCGCCTCTGACCTCCCATTGACTTCAATGGGAGGCAGAGAAAGCGTATTTCGCGCTGTTTTATGCCCGCGGCGCTCAATGGCCGCGGGCGAAAAATGGCGCGAAAATCGCCGCGAAAATCGGCGTGCGGGGAGAGGAATATCTGCCTCAAAGTTCCAAACGGAATTTTGAGGCAGATATTCCTCCCCCAAAATACTCCGTGTGAACATAGCCTAACAGAGCATTGTACTATTGTATTTCTATATTAAAAATACATTAAAGATTAAATTTATTTTTTTTCGATACCATGATATACAAAAAACAAACAACGAACAGACAAGTCTTCTATATGTATTCAAAATAGGTAACCATTTTTTTTCTCCTAATAAAGCAATTTAGGATTCCTTGACTCTGGATTTTGTTTCGGAAAATCTGCAGCATAATACGGTAGAATTGAACAAATCTCATCCACACGCTGCGTAAATGATGATCGGAAAAAACGTTCAGAAATTGACCTGCGGTGCGATTTTTTAATCCGCAGCATGTATTTGCGTAATCACTGCTTTTGTTTTGCTGGTTTTCCCAAGTTGAATTCAATAGGGAGGTAAAACCCGCAACAAATAGCAGATGTTGCTTTTTTTGTGGCGGAAAAGCTGCGATTCCGTCGCAAAAAAACGCAACTCAGAAATCGTATACTTACCCAGAATTCAGTGCTTTTTCGACCAGGCCGGCCTCTTGGGATGGGCCAATTACAGGTTGTAGCGGTCACATGGGATGAAACGCCATCCCAGGCGGCCAGTCTGCAGGATGTCAGAGGGTAAGTACGTGTTGTTTTTGGTTTTTTTAAACGTGCAGTTTTCCGCAGTGGACATTCTGGCTGAAAAACTGCACCACAATTTGGTGCTGTTTTTTGGCTGGAATTCCCTGTGGCTGCCAGGGCGGATACGCTGTGTACCTTTATGAAGCATATCTGCCCTGTGTGAACGTAGTAAAAGGCTGGGTTCACACTGTGCATTTTAATACGCATTTTGTTTTGTTTGGGTAGACAAAATCCCATGAAAAAAAATGCATGCTAAAACCGCAACAAAAATGCAGTATGAACCCAGCCAAATAACAAATGAAAAAAACCTATTAATACAGTTGATCTACATTAACATGTAAATAATAGGGACACCTGCAAACTGAGTTTTCCTCTATAGCCATAAACTCTATTCAGCTGTTTTCAGGCAGATTCTGTTTCTGGGGAAGTTAGGAGGTGACAACCAATATGGTCACCCAACCCAGACTTTGTTATAGCACTAGACGTGACTTGCTGGATATGACATCACCATGGCCATACGACGCACATAACGAGCGTTCACAGAATGCTTGTTCTCAATCATTGCGCTGTGTAAACAGGGCAATGATCAGCTGATGAACGAGCAAACGTAGATCATATTGTTGATCGTATCGTCTAGTTTCTGAAGGAGAAAATATTATCTCTGTCGGCAGAACATCTCCCTCATCTGTGTAAACAGGGAGATGTGCTGCCGACATGATAGAAAATGATGGGGACGAGCGATCGGAGTAATGAGCGCTCGTCCCCATACATAAACCCTTGTGAAAGCAGCGAACGAGCGTCGATCAACGAGCCGTATCGTTGGTCGATGCTCATTGTTATGGCCAAAATGGGCCATGTAAAAGGACCCTAAGGCAATGGCATTTTACCTACAGGGTCTCAGGACAGGGTTTTTTTTTAATACACATTGGTAAGCAGCAGATTTATGTATTTAGTTAAAAGCAAACCATTAGTGTATGTGCACACACACTAATTACGTCCGTAATTGACGGACGTATTTCGGCCGCAAGTCCCGGACCGAACACAGTGCAAGGAGCCGGGCTCCTAGCATCATACTTATGTACGACGCTAGAAGTCCCTGCCTTGCTGCAGGACAACTGTCCCGTAGTATAATCATGTTTACAGTACGGGACAGTTGTCCTGCAGCGAGGCAGGGACTTCTAGCATCGTATATAAGTATGATGCTAGGAGCCCGGCTCCCTGCACTGTGTTCGGTCCGGGACTTGCGGCCGAAATACGTCCGTCAATTACGGACGTAATTAGTGTGTGTGCACATACCCTTATTACTCTAAAACTCCCTCAGTGTTCTACTGAAAACCAGAGTTATAATTTATTTTATTTTATTTCTGTTACTTATATAGTGCCAACACATTATGCAGCGCTCTACAAAGGTCCACTCTTAGGGGGAGTTCACACAGAGTTTTTTTGACGAGTTTTTTTACGCGGAAAATGGGCCAAAAATGCCTCCCATTGATTTCAATGGGAGGCGGAGGCGTTGTTTTCCCGCAGGCAAAAAAAACGTCTCGCGGGAAAGAGAAGGGACATGCACTATCTTCGGGCGTTTACGCCTCTGACCTCCATTTACATCAATGGGAGGCAGAGAAAGCATATGCGAACGCTGCGAAAATCGGCGTGCAGGCAGAGCAAAATCTAACTCAAAATTTCAAACGGAATTGTATATAGCACTTGTATATAGTGCTACACAGCAATCACCCCTTTATAATGCCACATAGCCCTCCAAAACAAAAAAATATTGTACTTACCTTGCCCCGTTCCCACGACGGACGGAGTGCTGCACTGCCTCCGGGTGGTGCGCATGCGCAGACCAGCGTGATGCAGTGACGTCATCACGCCGGCCTGCGCAGGGAGTCTTCCCAGCGCCTTATAGGCTGCAGGCCTAACTTGGCCTGCAGCCTATAGTATTCATTTGTATCTGCGTCCTGAGTACGCAGATATAAGTGAATGTGGCTGTCGCTAGCACCGGGGCCCTCTCCGGTGCTAGCGACGCCACTAGGCATGAGGGGGCCTGTGCCGCTCGGCCAATAAATGGCCCAAACCGCCCTAATGATGATCCTCCACTGTTTGTGCCTAAGCTTTAATGTTATCATTGGTTTGGAGCATAATTCTGAGGTAATAGAAGCGGGTTCTCTGTTTAGAATCCTAATTTTTTATGCAGTGTAGAGAGCGGTTACAAAGAGCGTCTCTTGCTCTGGAGCACCTTGTCAATGAGGTTTCCAATTCATTAACAAAAAATAAAAACTGCCAATTCTTCCTGGAAAGTCCCAGCCTGATTATTTTCAGCATTTTTATTTCCGCCTTATCCAAACTTCACACAGAATATGAAATCTAAAAGTCGCTCTACAATGCAAAATAAACTTTGAAGCAATGAACGCCTTTCTTCCATGGGATCTACAAGAGCGTCTTGTGGAATCCTTCACCTAGGCATACTACCTAGCGATTCCTCCTCAGTCTTTTCATCCAACCTACCCTTGTCACTTGTAATAATTAACCCCTTCCCTCCTCAGCCATTTTTCGGATTTTCACTTTTGTTTCTTCCTCCCAACCTTCCAAAAGCCATAATTTTTCTGTCGATATAGCCATATAAGGTCTTGTTTTTTGAGGGACAGGTAGTAGTTTTTCATGGTGCGATTTATTGTACCGCATAATGTACTGGGAAGCTGAAAAAAATTATTTGTGGGGTGAAATGGGCAAAAAACAGCTATTACGCAATTTTTGGGGGGGTTTGTTTTTACGGCGTCCATCAGGCGGTAAAAACTTCAACTTCAACTTATTCTACAGGTTGATACGATTACGGCGATAACAAATTTATGTTTTACCACTTTTAAGAAAATAAAATTACTTGCTAAATTAAAAAAATCTTTTGTGTCGCCATGTTCTGAGAGCCATAACTTTTTTATTTTTCCATCAATTTAGGGATGTGAGGGCTTAAATTTTGCAGGGCGAGCTGTAGTTTTCACCCGTACCATTTTGGGCTAGATATACGACTTTTTGATCGCTTTTTATTACATTTTTTTGGAGCGCTAAGGTGACCAAAAAACAGCAATTTGCGTGTTCTATATATACGGTATATTTTTTTTACAGCATTCACCGAGCGGGTTAAACAACGCTATTTTGTGATAGTTTGGACTTTTACGGATGCGGCGATACCAGTTATGTTAACTTTTATTTTTTGTAACATTGATTTAGGAAAAAGATGTGAAAAGGTTGTTTTTTTTAACTTGTAATACTTTTTTTTTTTGGAACATAAAAAAACCCTTTTTTTAACTGTTTTTTCATTTTTTTACTAGTCCCCCTAGGGGACTTGAAGCAGCGATCGTTGGATCGCTTGCATGATACACTGCAATACTAGTGTACTGCAGTATATCGTGATTCTGACAGTCTCCTTTGAAGCCCTGCCGGAGGCAGAGCTTCAAAGGAGTACAAAGATGGCAGACCTGGGGGCCTTTATTAGGCCCCCAGGCTTCCATAACAACCATTGTAACCGGCCAATCGTGCAGCAGGCTGGCCCCTCTGATTCTAACACTTTAAATGTTGCGGTCGCGATTGACCGCGGTATTTAAGGTGTTAAACGGACGGAATTAAAGTGAGCTTCGATTCCGCCCATTGCAGTGAGGTGTCGGCTGTATTACACAGCCGTCACCTTCTGTGCATGGAGCGCGCTCAGCCTGTGAGCGCAGTCCATACTTCCGCTTAACCCTAATCACGTACAGTTACGTGATAATGCGTTAAGGGGTTGTGGACTAGTGTCAATCTTTTTTTGGATAATGCGTCATCACAAACTCTACATCTCTTGTACCTGTTCCAAACATTTCCAATCAAAATACCCTCCCATTTTTCTGCACATTACTACGTTGTCCGAACAAATGTGCCAAGGGCGTATGTACCATAGAGGTACCCCAAGTGGCTGCTATGGGGCCCCTGGTAAGAGGGCCCAGTCATGGTTGGTCCCATACCCTTTGTGTAATGTCGGGGTAGGGAGACGGACAGGTGAGCCCTAATCTACCCGCCACTCAGTCCCTGCCTACTTGCATGGCCCGTCCTAGGCGACGGCATACAACTGGACGACGGTCCCTACGCTCACTATGTGCACGACAGACAAGACAAGGGTACAAAGAAGCAAGAGAAGTGGGGCAGTTGCCCACGGCAACACCGTGAGCAACAAGAGTAGTGGACGAGCCGAGTCAAACCAGGAGAGTACGCGGTAGCAAAAGCAGAACAGGAGAATAGTCAGTCAAGCAGGGTATATATGAAGCAGAGGTCAATAGTAATATCAGGAACAGCAGAGCCAGGAAACAGGAGAATCACAGGCAAAGGACAAGCAACAAATGAAGGTATAAATAGACCAAGGGCGGGAGCTAGAACCATCTGGCCATAGGTTCTCCCACTCTTCAGCATACCAGCCTGAGTGGTAGCAGATCGAGTCACTCTAGCAGACCTAGGAACAGATGCAGGCTGATTAACCACGGGCGTTGACACAGAAGCTGTGTCTGGCAGATCCTTTACAGTACCCCGCCTCTTATGAGGGGCCACTGGACCCTTCCTAGCTGGACCTGGCTTGTTGGGGAACCGAAGATGGAACTTCCTGAGCAATAACCCAGCGTGAACATCCCGGGCGGGTACCCAAGTTCTCTCTTCAGGCCCGTATCCTCTCCAATGGACCAGGTACTGGAGGGAACCTTGGAACATCCTGCTGTCCAGCATCTTGGCCACCTCGAATTCTACCCCTTCAGGGGTGAGAACAGGGACCGGAGGTTTCCTCGAGGTAGCCAAGGATGGGGAGCAGCATTTCAGGAGGGAGGCATGGAACACGTTGTGTATTTGAAAAGATGGGGGTAACTCCAGCCGGAAGGAGACAGGGTTAAGGACCTCAATGACCTTGTACGGCCCTATATACCGGGGAGAAAAATTTTTGGACGGAACTTTAAGGCGCAAATTTTTAGAAGACAGCCACACCAGATCCCCGACCACACACAAGGGGTTAGTAGAACGTCTTTTATCTGCCTGAGTCTTTTGTATGCTCTGGGTTGCCTCAAAGTTCTTCTGAACCTGGGCCGAGACTGTGCACAGTTCCCGATGAACGACATCTACCTCGGGATTGTTGGAACTACCAGGTGAAACGGAGGAGAACCGTGGATTAAACCCAAAATTACAGAAAAAGGGGGAGACCCCTGATGAGTTACTGACCTGGTTATTAAGGGAAAATTCAGCGAGGGGAATGAAGGAGACCCAATCATCTTGACAGTCAGAGATAAAACACCTTAAATATTGTTCTAGAGACTGATTAGTCCACTCAGTTTGGCCATTAGTTTCCGGATGGAAGGCCGAGGAGAAGGACAGATCAATCTCCAACTTCTTACAGAAAGCAAATTGTACCCCTCTGTCAGAAACAATATTGACAGGAACCCCATGGAGACACAGGATGTGTTTGACAAACAAGTTAGCATTGGGCATTGGGTAGTTTCTTGAGGAGCACAAAGTGGCACATCTTACTGAAGTGGTCTACTACAACCCACACCACCGACTTGCCTTGGGATGGAGGCAGATCGGTGATAAAATCCATGGAGATATGGGTCCAAGGTCTTTGGGGAATGGGCAAAGAACATAGTAAGCCCGCTGGTCGGGACCTGGGAGTCTTGGACCTAGCACAAATTTCACAAGCGGCGACGTAGGCCTTAACATCTTTAAGCAACCCAGGCCACCAATAGGTTCTAGAAATGAGGTGCTTGGTACCCAGGATGCCTGGATGGCCAGATAGTGCAGAGTCATGATTTTCCCTGAGTAACCTTAGCCGGAATTTCAGCTTGTTCTCAGGAAGGCTCTCGGGAGCTGAACCTTGATCAGCCGCAATTTCGGAGACTAAGTCAGAATCAACAGAGGATATAATTATACCTGGGGGCAAAACACAAGCAGGATCCTCCTCCGGAGGAGGGCTGGCCATGAAGCTAAACGACAGTGCATCAGCTTTAATATTTTTAGACCCAGCCCTATAGGTGAACACAAAGTTGAATCTAGTAAAAAACAACGCCCATCGAGCTTGTCTCGTGTTTAGCCTCCGGGCAGACTCTAGGAAAACCAGATTCTTGTGGTCAGTAAGGACCGTTACCTGGTGCCTAGCCCCCTCCAAGAAGTGGCGCCACTCTTAAAATGGCCATTTAATGGCTAAGAGTTTGCGGTTGCCAACGTCATAGTTACTCTCAATGGGGGAGAACTTCCTGGAGAACTAGGCACAGGGACGGAGATGGGTGAGAGACCGGGTACCCTGGGACAAGACAACACCCACTCCCACCTCGGAGGCATCAACCTCCATGATTGTGGCTCCATTTGGTTAGGCTGAATAAGCACTGGGGCAGAGACAAAGCACCTCTTAAGGATCTCAAAAGCCTGGACCGCCTCCGCAGGCCAGTGGAGGAGATCAGCACCTTTGCGAGTAAGGTCCGTAAGAGGCTTAGCGATGACCGAGAAGTTAGCAATAAATCTCCTGTAATAATTAGCAAACCCCAGGAAGACTGTGAAGCCTTCAGGGAGGCAGGTTGGACCCATTCAGCCACAGCCTGAACCTTGGCAGGGTCCATGCGGAATTCATTAGGAGTGAGGATTTGACCCAAAAATTGTATCTCCTGCACCCCAAACACACATTTTTCGGTTTTAGCAAAGAGTTTGTTTTGCCGAAGGGCCTGGAGCACCTTCCTGACATGCTCAATGTGGGAGGACCAGTCCTTGGAAAACACAAGTATATCATCAAGGTACACTACAAGAAATACCCCCAGGTGGTCTCTTAAAATCTCGTTTATGAAATTGTGGAAGACCGCGGGAGCATTACACAACCCAAAGGGCATGACGAGGTATTCGAAATGAACTTCGGGCGTGTTAAAAGCAGTCTTCCACTCATCCCCTTCTCTGATTCGGATAAGGTTATAAGCCCCCCGAAGATCAAACTTAGAGAACCATTGGGCCCCCTGAGTAGAGGGACGAATGTAACCCTTGGCCAGGCTTCCCTGGATATATTCTCTCATGGCTTCACGTTCGGGACACGAGAGATTAAATATCCTACCCTTCGGGAGCTTAGCTCCTGGTACCAAATCGATTGCGCAATCGTATTCTCTATGAGGAGGTAACACTTCGGAGGCTTTTTTGGAAAAAACATCAGCGAAGTCCTGAATAAACTCAGATAGAGTGTTAACCTCCTCAGCGAGAGAAATCAAATTAATAGAAAAACAGGACGTCATGCATTCATTACCCCATTTAGTAAGATCCCCAGTATTCCAGTTAAACCTGGGATTATGCATCTGCAACCAGGGAAGGACTAAAACCAAATCGGAAGATAATCCCTGCATCACCAACACAGAACACTGCTCCAAATGAATGGAGCCAACAATGAGTTCAAAAACAGGGGTATGATGCGTAAAATAACCATTAGCAAGTGGAGTGGAGTCGATACCCACTACCGGGACAGGTTTTGGCAAATCAATCAATGGCATAGCTAGAGACATAGCAAATTCCACAGACATAATATTAGCAGAAGACCCTGTATCCACGAAGGCAGACCAACCCTCAAAAGAGACCTGAAAGGGAAGCAAGATCTTATTAGGTTTCATATTTACGGGAAATACCTGTGCGCCCAAGCGACCTCCCCGATGGTCACTTAGGCGCGGAAGTTTTCCGGCTGCTTATTCTTACGCCTAGGACAGTCGTTCACTTAATGCTTGTCATACCCACAGTAGAAGCAGAGACCATTCTTCCTGCGGAACTCTCTTTGTTTTTGGGGAGACACGGAGGCCCCGAGTTGCATTGGTTCACCCGAGTTTTCCGTGGAAGAACGGAGCAACGGAACCTCGGGAGCCATCATAGGGGAGCCAGCAGAGGAGAAGGCACAAAAACGTTCAAGTCGTCGTTCCCTGAGACGTCGTTCAAGACGTACCGCTAAAGCCATAACCTGATCTAGAGGGTCAGAAGAGGGATAGCTAACTAACAGGTCTTTCAGGGCGTTCGACAGACCCAATCTAAACTGGCACCTCAAGGCAGGGTCATTCCACCGAGAAGCTACACACCACTTCCTAAAGTCAGAACAATACTCCTCTCGGCAAAGGCAGTCTAGTCAGTCTCGTCATAGATAAGCCAGAGAGCAGAAAAAAAAAGGTCAACAGAGGAAAGTTCAGGGGTGTCAGGAGCCAAGGAGAAGGCCCATTCCTGGGGGCCGTCTTGGAGCCGGGACATAATTATACCCACTCGCTGGCTCTCAGAACCTGAGGAGTGGGGCCTACAACTCTCCCAAAAGGAGAAAAAAGTCTTCCGGTCCCCTGAGAACCGGTCAGGCAACTTGAGGTGGGGTTCAAGAGGTGCGCTGGAGGGCACTACCTGGGTAGCATCACGCTGGTTGCACCTCTGAGCCAGGTCTTGGACCTGTAGGGAGAGACCCTGCATTTGCTGAGCCGGGGCCTCAAGGGAGTCCATAGTAGTGTCAGGGACCAGGGTAGAAAAGGTATATGGGCCTGTGATTATGTAATGTCGGGGTAGGGAGACGGACAGGTGAGCCCTAATCTACCCGCCACTCAGTCCCTGCCTACTTGCACGGCCCATTCTAGGCGACGGCGTACAACTGGGTGACGGTCTCTACGCTCACTATGTGCACGACAGACAAAACAAGACAAGGGTACAAAGAAGCAAGGGAAGTGGGGCAGTTGCCCACGGCAACACCGTGAGCAACAAGAGTAGTGGACGAGCTGAGTCAAACCAGGAGAGTACGCGGTAGCAAAAGCAGAACAGGAGAATAGTCAGTCAAGCAGGGTATATATGAAGCAGAGGTCAATAGTAATAGCAGGAACAGAAGAGCCAGGAAACAGGAGAATCACAGGCAAAGGACAAGCAGCAAATTAAGGTATAAATAGACCAAGGGCGGGAGCTAGAACCATCTGGCCAGGCTGTGATAGGTTCTCCCAATCCTCAGCATACCAGCCTGAGTGGTAGCAGATCGAGTCACTCTAGCAGACCTAAGAACAGATGCAGGCTGATTAACCACGGGCGTCGACACAGAAGCTATGTCTGGCAGATCCTTTACACTTTGCTATTGTGTCATGAGATCCTTTGAGGGACTCCCTTTTCCACAGGAGCTGCAAGGAACAAGGGAGGGTTATGGAAAGGGTATAGGGAGGGCAAACAAGCACTAGGCCCTTCTGTTCTGGTTGGCATTACCCAATACTCTCAATTGGGTCGAAGAAAATTGTCAAAATCAGATAATGAGTCCTCTTATAAAAATGACTGCAATTCTAGGAAAATATCACTGTGTATTAACGGGCATTACATGGAGTGCCGTCATAATAAATCAGTCTGATAGGGCCGCACTCTGCAAGTGGAAACTCATCATTTCATTTTTGATATCTTGTACACACTAGCCGTTCCTTAGAATTTGGAGGGTGGTTCTGAATTTATTGTTAGTGCACATCTGCTGGCTGGCGAAAAATCTAAGCAGAAATATATCAAGGTAAAAATAGACTTTACTCTTAAATTGAATTAGACTGCTTTCTGAAAAGTTTATAAGTGACTTATGAGATATATGGGTATTTTTCTCTTAGTGTAGTTTAAAACCGTAGTAAAATATAGTATATCAGAGGTCTCCAACTTGTGGCTCTCCAGTGTTAAAACCACAACCACCAGCAAGCCCTGACAGCCGCAGGCTGAGCGTAATAGTTTCACAAAAGCTGGAGAGCCACAGGCAGGAGATCACTCTATTCACACGAGAGGGTCCGAGTGTCGGCCGATAAAAACGTCCGATTTGGTCCGTTTTTCTCGGCCGTTTTGCATCCGATGTGTTTCCGTATTTAAAGTGGAGCTAAATGTTTGACAAACTTCTGACATGTCATAGTGACATGTCAGAAGTTTGTATTGGTGGGGGTCCGAGCACGGAGACCCCCACCAATCGCTAGAACGAAGCAGCTGAAGCGTTCGTGTTAGCGCTCAGCTGCTTCGTGTCTGTTCGGCTTTTTCCGGAAATAAATATATCGGTGTACGGACTCAATAGAAAGTCTATGAGTCCGTACTCCGTTACATTTATTTCCGGAAAAAGCCGAACAGAAACGAAGCAGCTGAGCGCTCACACGAACGCTTCAGCTGCTTCGTTCTAGCGATTGGTGGGGGTCTCCGTCCTCGGACCCCCACCAATACAAACTTCTGACATGTCACTATGACATGTCAAAAGTTTGTCGAACATTTAGCTACAATTTAACAGCCGATTTTGACCCGTTTTGCATCCGTTGTTTTCCCTGTCCGTTTTAAAAACGAATGAATTTCATTTGTACATTTTTTGCCACACACTGCCCTCTGTAGATGCTGCCACAGCCCCCCTGTAGGTAGTGCCACATAGTCCCCCTTGTAGGTAGTGCCACACAGCCCCCCTGTAGGTAATGCCACAAAGCCCCCTGTAGGTAATGCCACACAGCACACTGTAGGTAATGCAATACAGCCCCCTGTGGGTAATGCCACAAAGCCCCCTGTAGGTAATGCCACACAGCCCACTGTAGGTAATGCCACACAACCCCATGTAGATAATGCCACACAGCCCCTTGTAGGTAATGCCACACAGCCCCCTGTAGGTAATGCCACACAGGACCCTTTTACATAGCACCCCCCTAGCTTTCTGTAGATAGCGCCACCGTACCAGGAGAAGTCCCTGTCTTCAAAGTCTATATATGGAGAGTGAAGCCAGGGACTTCTCCTGGAGCGGAAACACCGGCCACAGCGCCGGGGATTCCGCTTCAGAAGTCCCTGACGTCACTGTGTCCATATATGGACAGTGAAGTCAGGGACTTCTCCTGGAGCAGAAACGCCGGCCACAGCGCCGGGGATTCCGCCTCAGAAGTCCCTGACGTCACTGTGTCCACATATGGACAGTGAAGTAGGGACTTCTCCTGGAGCGGAATCCCCAATCGCCGGCCACAGCGTTGCCGAAGCTGTGGCCGGGGATTGGGGATTCCGCTCCTACAGGGAGCAAAAAAATACTCTCCTCCTCCTCACATGCACTTTGCACTGTGAGGAGGAGAGAGCAAGCAACGGAAGACACGGCCGTCACTTGGAACACATTCCAGTGATGGCCGTGTATTACCCGGCCCCATAGACTTCTATGGGAGCCGGACGGCCGGGAGAACGGCCGAAAATAGGGCATGTCCCATTTTTTGACGTCCTGGGCCGTCAAAAAATCAGTCGTGTGAATAGCCCCATTTGGTGTCTATCGTTCCTACTGTAGCCGTGTGACGGGCGTTTTTTGAACGCCCGGGAATCCCTGTCGTGTGAATAGGGCCTAAAGTAAAAAATTATGGAAACATAAAATCAAAATATAATAGTAATAATAATAATGATGATAAACTATTTTACTGTCCATTATGCCACCACATGTAAACAAATGTTTCCAAAAACAATTCCTCAGTATTGTGCAGAAGTCTGGCTGGGTTCACATCTACGCTACTTTTTTACAATTGAAAAAAAACGGAAGTGCCGGAGCCATTGCGTGACGAAGACTAACGATGCCCGATGGTACCCATTGACTTTAAGGCTACATACACACGTTGCGGAATTTGATGAGGAAAATCTATATCAAAAGTGCAAATAAATAGAGGTAATTGCGCAGGTAAAATCAGCACGTGATAATGCTGTTAATACATTTTTAGGTGCAGATTTTACATTTTGATGTGGAAATAGGTGCAGATTTTATATTGCGGAATTTGGTGCGTTTTTCTTTATAAACTTGTCAGATACAATTCTGTGACGGAAACGCAAGATAGATTGACATGCTGTGGATTTTAAAATACACACCGCAGGTCAATTTACGTGAGGAAAAATTCTGCAACGTGTAGATGAGATTTCTTGATATCTCATTTACTTTGCTGGTGCTGTATTATGCTAAGGATTTGCTGCAGAAAAAGTGGCCTAAAAGGTCACGTCAGGTTTCCTTCAGGTTGTCTGTCGTTTTACTGGAAGAAATAGTACAGCAGCGCTATTTTTTTTCCGTCATTTTTTACCAGTTCTAATTGACAAAACCATCACAAACATGGTAGAGGGAAGTGAGGTCAACTTGGCAGTGTTCCTGTTCAGAATTTAGTCATAATTCACAGCACAGTCAGTTGGCACTAGTTTATTTGCCTACCACAGAGTGTACTGTAACGTGCCATTTAAAACCCTGAATACCAACACTGTCTTTCAGTTATGACCTCCAATTAGAAGGGAGAAGACTATAGCAGTGTGTTCCTGGAGCAATCCTTCAGTTAAATTGGTACACAGGATATTCTGTCTAAGAGAAAAATAAGTATTACTCAGAAATACCATGCACAATATGTTATGTTCCCAATTCATGGGAATTATCTCTCAGGAGTCTACCACTGCCAGATCACATTGACTACAATCACAGGAGAAGTCTGTCATTCTTCACTAATATATCGATCTACATCATTAGCTGTAAGAACGTATTACAAAACGAGGGGTATTAAAACAATTGCAACTATGAGTTCATCACCCAAACTGGTGTAAATTTGCCTGAGCGTTCTTTCACCGAATTTTGAGTTCGGCTTTATTTAAAATTATTTTTAATGTCTTGTGTATGACCTTACATGGCCCAGATTCATGCAAAAGGCACATTTTAATACTGGAAACTAGGAAGAAGCCGATATGGTAAAACTCAGGGTCAGACTATGAACTGGCATCAGTGGTGTGCCACGTGTTTTTAACCGAAAATGCCTATTATGCCTGTAAGTATAATTAAACAGCTATTGCTAAAACTCAACAATCGCAGCGCTGCTTTATGTTTTTTTTTTTACTTTTATGGGGAAATGGCTTGGCAGGAGATTCTGAGAGACGACGTTCTATTGGGAGAAGTAGTACAGAACTCAGCGAGACTTTTATACCTACTACATGGTGTGAAGCCAGTGGTGTAACTATAGGGGTCGCAATTGGTGCAGCCCCCCCACACCACATCAATGAAAAGTTACTATAGTAACTGGGGCCTATTTAATAAACTACACGGGCCCCCGTTACTATAGTAACTGACAGTACTTACATTCTTCCTTCCGGAGCGCAGCAGCGGTCCTGACGTCACAATGCTGTGCACAGCATCCCGACCCTGGATGGAGTCAGGACCTTCGCTGCGGCCGAAGAGGAGGGTAAGATTAATATTACTGTTGGTGTGTTAATATTACTGTCTGGAGCTGATGGGTCGGGGTCCGAATCCCAGGACCCCCGCCAATCAGCTGTTTTGAAAGGGGTGCAGAGCTCGTACGAGTGCTGCTTCCCCTTCATTACGGAAACTTTCTCACACTGAATCGCTGACACGGACGTGTCAGCGATTCACAGTGTGAGCAAGTAAGGGGAATGAAGGGGAAGCAGCGCTCGTACGAGCTCTGCACCCCCTTCAAAACAGCTGATTGGCGGGGGTCCCGGGAGTCGGACCCCGACCCATCAGCTATTGATGGCCTATACTGAGGATAGGCCATCAATGTTTAAGGACTGGACAACCCTTTTTAAGCCTACCGTGTGTTAGGCTTAGATACAGGGAACCAGCAGACAGTAATTTTATACTGTATAATATTACTGTCTGCTTGACCCTGTATCTAAGCCTACGTTAGGCTTAGATACAGGGTCCAGCAAACAGTAGCACACACATGGGCCCTGTATCTAAGCCTATCATATGTGTTAGGCTGTGTTCACATCAGCGTTGCCCTTCAATTGAGGGGTTCCGTCAGGTAACCCCTCAACGGAACGGCAAACTGAAACCTCAGCTTCCGTTTCCCTCACCATTGATCTCCATGGTGACGGAAACGTTGCTAAAGGTTCGCGTTTGTCAACGTTGTGACAGGGTTCCGTTGATCTTGACACAATCAATAGCGGTCGACTGCGCTATTGATTCCATCAAAACAACAGAACCTTGTCACAACCGTGACAAACTGAAAACTTTAGCAACGTTTCCGTCACCATGGAGATCAATGGTGAGGAAACGGAAGCTGATTTTTCAGTTTGCCTTTCCGTTGAGGGGTTACCCGAAGGAAACCTCCGACGGAAGGTCAGCGGTGATGTGAACAGGCCCTTACTAATGTTCTTTTTTTGTGTGTTTGTGTTTTTTTAAAGGTTCGGTCGTTGGACTACGTTGGATTTGAGGACTACTTTGATGACGGCTTTTTTTGATTATCAATAAAATGGTTAACGAGGGTTGTGTGGGTTTTTTATTTCAATAAAATATTTTTTCTATGTCCTTGTATTTTTTTTTAAACTTTATTACTGCCTTATTAATAGCTACTGGCTGATTGACATCGTCCATTACTAAGGCGGGGCTTAGTGTTAGCCGGTGCAGAAGCTAACTCTAACCCCCCGTTATTACCCCCGTGCCCATCTCCACTAGGGGGGCCAGGAAGGGCCGGGTACGATCCAGTACCCGACCATCTGTAGTGATGATCTGGCACTGGGGCGGCTGTAGGCTGGTATTATTAGGCTGGGAAAGGTCAAACACAGTGACTCTTCCCACCCTGGTAATGCTAGGCTGCTGCTATGTTGTATCTGGTTATGAAAAATGGGGGGGAACCCCACGTCATTTTTAAAAAATAAATATATAAATGATTGGAAAGACCGATGTGGGGTTCCCCCATTTTTATAACCAGCCAGATACAACATAGCAGCAGTAGGCTGGCATTACCAGGGTGGGAAGGTCCACTGTTTTTGGCCTTTCCCAGCCTAATAATACCAGCCTGCGGCCACCTACAGATGGTTGGGTACTGGATCGTACCCGGCTCTTCCCGGTACCCCTGGTGGCGGTGGGTACCGGGGTAATAATGGGGGTTAGTAGCCTCGCCTTAGTAATGGATGTTGTCAATCAGCCAGCGGCCATTAATAAGGAGTTAGTAATAAAGTTTTTAAAAATACAAAGACATAGATAAAATATTTTATTGAAATAAAAATCCGACACAATCCTCGTTATCCATTTTATTGAGAATAAAAAAAAAAGCCTCATCGAAGTAGTCCATGAATCCGACATAGTCCAACAACCGAACCTGTAAAAAAACACACACACAAAAAAATAATTAGTAACACATAAAAAAGCAAAACAATTCTTATACTTACCTTTCCTGGGTCCAGCACTAGAGCAGCAATGGTAGCGAGCTGAGTCCTATATCTAATTCTATCATGTATGATACTCTTCTGCTGAGCCACTGTATCTAATCCTATAATGTGTGATACTGTCTGTTGAGCTACTGTATCTAATCCCATCATGTGTGATACTGTCTGCTGGGCCTTATATCTAATCCTATCATGTGTGATACTGTCTGCTGGGCCGTATATCTAATCCTATCATGGGTGATACTGTCTGCTGAGCCACTGTATCTAATCCTATCATGTGTGATACTGTCTGCTGAGCCACTGTATCTAATCCTATCCATAGCTATAGGGTCGTAGTGCTATAGATATGCTGTCTCCTATACACACATATACATACATGCACACATTTTTTTTGGAGGGGAAACATGTATTGGGGCTATTTCCCCTGACGTTTCAAAACCTTAGTGACTCCTGGCTGCTAGTGCTGCATCGTTGGGTCACTTAGGAGACCCAGCGATGCAGCTGAAAGCTGCGGGCCGTTGGCCATGAGAAGTTTTGGGGAGGGGCCCAAGAAGAATCTTTGCATCGGGGTGAGAGGTGTCTCCTAGAGGAAAGACTCATTTGTGACTGAGCAGTAAAGTAGAACCATTTTTTTCCTGTATTTAAGAGATGACCGGAATCTCTTTATACCTGCTTCGGTCTGCAAATTAAGTGAAGTGTGATTCATATCTCTGGATCGGGAAACAGGGGCGTAGCTGGGGGCGGGCGGGCGGGGCATGTGCACCGGGCACAGCTAGGATGTAGGGAAGGGGGGGGGCACCGCAGAGAAGGTGTTTCAAAACAGATGATCGCTGCTGATAGGCGCCCTGGAGGCCGGGCTGCTGCAGCAGAATGGCTTACAGGGCGCCTATCAGCAGCGATCAGCTGTTTTGATATGGCTGATCTGCCGCAGTCCTATCCTCTCAGGGCCCCCTGCTGCTACGGGTCCCGCGCCACCCGACACATTACATTTATGGGCGGGGCTGGTGGGCTGTGTGGCACCATCTGCAAAGGGGGCTGTGTGGCACCATCTGCAAGGGGGGCTCTGTGGCACCATCTGCAAGGTGGGCTGTGTGGCACCATCTGCAAGGGGGGCTGTGTGGCACCATATACAAGGGGGGCTGTGTGGCACCATATACAAGGGGGGCTGTATGGCGCCATATACAAGGGGGTTCTGTGTGGCACCATCTACATGTGGGGCTGTGTGGCACTATTTACAGGGGGGCTATGTGGAACCATCTGCAAGGGGGCTGTGTGGCACTACCTGGAGAGCGGGCATTGTGAAACCATCTACAAGGGAGGGCTATGTGGAATCATCTGCAGGTGGGCTGTGTGGAACCATCTACAAGGGAGGGCTGTGTGCAATATCTACGAGGGGGGCTGTGTGTGGCACTATCTACAGGGGGATGTGTGGCGCTATCTACAAAGGGGGCTGTGTGGCGCTATCTACAAGGGGGGCTGTGTGGCGCTATCTACAAGGGGGCTGTGTGTGGCGCTATCTACAAAAGGGGGGCTGTGTGGCGTTAACTTCAAGAGAGGCGCTGTGTGTGCCACTATCTACAAGGAGGGCTGTGTGTGGAGCTATCTACAAGGGGGGCTGTGTGGCGCTATCTACAAGGGGGGCTTGTGGCGCTAACTACAAGGGGGCTGTGTGTGGCGCTATCTACAAGAGGGGGGCTGTGTGGCGTTAACTTCCAGAGAGGCACTGTTTGTGGCACTTTCTACAAGAGAGGGGGCTGTGTATGGCGCTATCTACATGGGGCTGCATGTAGACTCTTTAATTTATTTTCTTTTAATTTATTGCTATGTTAACTCCCTTATATAACTATATTGCTTGTAAAATGTAGAAATGGTTTTATGCTCGAGTTACATTGAAAAAAATGTTGAAAAAAAAATTACACCTCATTGATTGGTAGAGATAGCAAACATGTCAAGGGGGGAGAAGATGTCGAGAAAGAAGTTGGGGGGGATCACTAATTTGAATCTTTGCCCCGGTTGCAGGAAAACCTACGCCTACGCGTAGTCCAGGCAAAAAAAACAACAGCGCTGGAATCAGGGAGACAGCGCTATTCAGGTCAGTTAACCGGTTCAACTTATATGACCTAGTAGTGACTGGTCCTCTTTAATACTAAAGTCACATGACCCTCTCGCTTCAGACATCACATGGAAGAAGTAGCTGGGTAGCCTAGGCCAAACTATTATAACTGGTAACAATCGGTAATGTCATCCTCGACCCACTTGTCTGCAATCTGGAGCTTTTTGGCTGGTTTAGACGATAATATGCTGCTCAGAAAATGACATTTGTTAATTAATATTTTATTTCTGCAGATATTAAATTATAAATAAAATGACAGAGACTGAATTAATTTTAAGACTGTAGTGTTCTTTTCCTGCCTTTTGTGTTAATACAGTAGAGTACAGTAATATCTTCATATATTGCTTTTGAAAGCAAACTATAACATTAATAAAGATTCATTAGAACAATTACCTCAGTTTTACGGAGACGTTTTGCTTAGTACAAGATGTCCTGGCTGTTCTGTCTTGCTGAAGCTGAAAGATTCCAGATACCTGTCTCTATTGTTACAGACCTAAATACCTGTCACCTGAAGGGAAACATTTAGGGTAAGACCTCACGGAGCGACCTGACATGGTCGCGACGCGGCCAACAATCTCGCCGGCACCATGTTCGGCGCGACTGTCAAATACCATGTTAATGGCCATGCGTTATTGCAGGTAAAGCGGCCATTTACTTCCAAAATCGTGCGGCCATAAAGGTTGTATTAATTAATGGCCGCACGAATTTGCAGATAAAGGGCCGTATTACCCGCATTAACGCGCGTCCATTAACAGGGTATTTGACAGCCATGCCGAACATGGTTACGGTGTGGTTGTTGATCGCGTTGCGACCATGTCAGGGACGCTCTGTGTGGCCTTACCCTCAGGGCCCCTGCAAATGCTGCAGATTTTATTGTAGAGATTTCTGCAACTGAAAATCAGTTCCATTTATCTGAATAGGGTTGCATGGAAAAAACGCATCCGAAAACTGCAAAACTTTTTACCGCAATTTGATGGGGCCCCCTCAGCCGTCACAGTAATATGTGAAATACCAAAATCAGGGCATAAACATACATAATTAAATATACACATAATAACTCCTCACGCACTTACATGGCATGCACACACAGCTGATCAGTGTGGGTGCTGGGAGTTGGACGCCCACCGATCTGATATTGATGGGCATCTATATAAAAATACCAGAGAACCCCTTCATACACACATACACTTTATACCACACACACAGGCTCTCATACACCTTGCACCCAGATACACCCTATTTGGGCTCTTTGTCCATACATTTAACTTTTTCAATAGTTCACATACTATGTAAGCGGGGAGCAAAGGCGATTCTTCTCTATTCATTTTCCAGGACTGCGCACATATAAATGTTAATTAGGACAATGAAGAGAGTGAAAAAAGAACTACTTGAAGAGCAGGTGTTTTACAAGAAATGTGCACTAAGCGAACGTAATCAACTATACCCCAAGAAGGAAAATGTATCCAAAAAATCCTCTTCCCTCAGTAATTTATACTTTGCTTTGATTCCATAAAATTAACCAAACTGAACTTTATGCAAAATGAGGAAAAATCGGATTTGACTGCAGTTAACCCCTATATCCCCTTCATGTCACACTAACAGAACACTGACTTTATTTTTTAGTCTAGCCCTGCATTCGGGGGTATAGAGTCAGGTAATGAAATGATTGGTGACCATCAGTTCTCCACTGAGGACCCAGCCAAACAGCTTTCCGTATCGTAGCTTCCTGGACCTGGTGTGCATGGCATGAAGAGGTGCTGGATCCTGGAAGTAACTGCAATCATACCTCAGGGTCTATTCACATTTGGCATATGTGCCAGGAAAGCTCCTGGCACATATGCTGAACATATCCATAGAGACCCATATTACATCATTATACCCTTTTTTCAAATGTATGAAATAGGGTAGTCGATAATGCCAGCCCATACTGAGGTATCCAGTAAAAAAAAACATACACCAAGCAATATACATTTTTTTTTTTTTTTAACATAGGAGTCTATGAGCAATGTATGCCAATGTATGTCTATACATGATACATAGGAGGCTTCCGTCTGAGGTATACGAAAGGAATTCCTCCCCACGTATACCTCCAACATACCCTGCAAACGCAGTGTGAAGAGACCCTAAATGTTCCTGTCTCAAGTGAAGCTAGGATTTAAATGAGGTTCTAATCTGCTTTTATAAAGGTGCTAAGTCACAAAATGAAAAAAAGAAATCACTTTGGAAAAAAACTTTCTATTCTTTACTGTTTCCCAGTTCTCTGAATGGAGCCAGAATGTAACATTTCATTCTGGTTGTCATAGCTACGTCCAGTGTATATCTCTACTGTGAGGCCGAAGTTCAGATGTGGCGGATTTGTTACAAAAACTCAGAACAAACGGTACAATGCAAGTGAAACCCTATTCACACAAAGCGGAAAATATCTGAGTGGACTGTAGAGAATGCTGGAGATTTTTTTATTCCGCAGTAGATGGGTGAACTTAGCTACAAAATCACTAAAAGTAACTTCACAAACAGATAAAATCAGAAAACATGAAAAAATGTAGGATTATAAACATATGTTATTAACCTTATTTTTTTATGACATGATGGCATAGCAGCTGCCTGTACAGCCTAGGCATACACTGATCAGCCATAACATTTAAACCTGCCTAATATTGTTTGGGAACCCCTCATGGCGCCAATACAGCTGTGACCCATTGAGGCATGGACTCCTCTGAAAGGTGTCCTGAGATATCTGGCACCAAGACGTTAGCAGCAGATATTGCAAAATGGGGCTTCCATGAATCCATTGTTTTTTCAGCACATCCCACAGTCACTCAATCAGATTAAGATTTGAGGAATTTGTAGGCCAAGTCAACACCTTGGACCTGTTTGTCATGTTCCTCAAACCACTGCTGAAAGACGCCACTGCCATTAGGGAATACCGTTTAATCAGGATTTATCAGACCAGGCCACCTTCTACAATTGCTCCATGGTCTAATTCTGAATCTCATGTGCCCATTGGAGGCAGTTTCGACGATGTACAGGGGTCAACATGGGCATTCTGACCGGTCTGTGGCTACGCAGTCCCAAACACATTAAGTTGTGATGCACTGTGTGGACTGACACCTTTCTATCATAGCTAGAATTCATTTTTTCAGAAATTTGTACTACACTAAGTCTGTGGTATTGGACCAGACAGGGAAGCCTTTACTCTCCACGCACATCAATGAGCCTTGGGCGACTATGACCCTGTCGCTGGTTCACCAGTTGTGCGTCCTTGGACCACTTTTGGTAGGCACTGACCACTACATACTGGGAACACCCCATGAGACCACATGTTTTGGAAATGCTCTGACCCAGTCCTCTAGACATCACAATTTGGCCCTTGTCAAAGTCGCTCAGGGAGTCAGATGTTAGTGTAGAAAGGCTTAGGACTTCGCCGTGCGGTCACTGGGATGGCTAAATGTGCGAACACGCATTGGCTAAATGTGCAAATTAATTCCTACCTGCAACGTACACGATTATATCCCAGCAATGTACCACATGTCAAACATATTCCATTTTACAAGTGTCTTTAAACACAGTATGTATAAAAAGCTCTACTTTATATGCAATAAAATGTGTTCAGTTTGTGCTGAAAATCTATGGGAATCATATAAGTCATATTGCAAACACATTTCATCCACATGGTTGTATTTTCTTTTATAATAAAGGAATTTTTGTTACAACAGTATTGTGATTCCACATTTCTTGAATCGCGTCTGTTATCGACTAAATATCATTGTAGCTTGCAAATAATAATAATGATAATAATAATAATAATGATAAAAACATAGTTATGTCGTTTCAGGGACATTTGTGAAATAAATAAAAATATTGCATGCTACCATATAAAAGGTGGATTTGTCGCCCTCTAGTGCTTGATACTTTTACTTGTATTCATTATTTTACTTTATATGGCACTTTTATCTGACAGGTTGATCAAAGGATTTTGTTAATAGACATTGAATATCCCTGATATATCAAACATAGTTACTTCAAGGGTGGAGATTACCATTCAAATACTGTATTTAAGTCCTGTAACTATAGTGTCATCTGTAACACGAGCGCTGACAGGACACCAGTACTTGTCCATACTTGCCAACAGTATCTCTAAGGTTCAGTTCACATCTTATGTTTCAATATGTTCGGCGTAAATGTCAGGAAACGCTGGATCTATGACCCCTGACAACAGACAATGTATTCACTACACTACATACAGTTGTATATGTTGTCCATACGTTTTGTTGAAGGATCCCTGGGTATTGAATAAAGTATTCGACTATGCTTTTCAATATAGTTACACAAAAGGTATGCCAATGCATACTGCCCAAACATATTAGCATACGTCGAGCCTATTATACCCTTTGGACGCGTTCGTAATATGTTGGGAGCATTTCCTGAGGTATACACCAACTAAAGGCAAAAAACAGAACAGAGGCTAAGGGTACCGACATGGGCCATGTAAACGAGCGCCGATCAACGAGACAGCTTGTTGATTGGAGCTCGTTTTCTCCTATCACACGGAGCAATGATTAGATATGTATAGGGACGAGCGCTCCTTACTACGAATGCTCGTTCCCATACATTTTTATCATGTCGGCAGCACGTCTCTGTTTACACAGGGAGATGTGCTGCTGACAAAAATGATTTTTAACTCTGTATAAAAGAGCAGATCAGCCGATGAACCAGCGATTGCTCGTTCACCGGCTGATCGTTGACCTTATTACACACTGCAATGATCGAGAACGAGCGTTCATGTGAATGCTCATTGGCCCGATCATTGGCCCGTGTAATGGGGCCTTAACAGAGAAAACTTTTAGCTAAATGTATGCAAGTTGTTCGGTGCCATATAATCTTATATTCTCAGGACTAGAACGGTTTTGTCTATAACATATATGTTGCTTAGGGACCTCCCAAGATTGACATTTATCACCTATCCAGAGGGTAGTTGATAAATGCCTGATCGCTAGGGGCCCCACCGATGGGACCCCCAGTGATCACTAGAATGGGGGACCGAGCCTCAAGTTCCCCCTCCCTGCATGACCACAGTGAGAACATTAAGTGAAGCGCTTGGCTGTTTCTGAATTGTTGCTTAGAATTGTGCTCACCTAGTTTGTAAACGGACAACACTTTAATACTGGAACTCCACAGCGACGTGTCATCACCCACAAGTCTTGGCAAATTCACAGGATTACCATGATACAACCTCAATATTTACCTATAGAAAAAAAGTAGCGAGATATGGGTAACACTAAATTTGCAAAGCAGTAATTACCTAAATTTACAGCGCCAAATGTATGCCTCCTTCACATGTAACATGCATTTTTACATAGGTTTTTAATGGAATTTTTTTTTTTTGTCATTTTGTGCATGTGTTTATCCTGCCATTTTTCAAGTTCTATAAAGAATGTTATAGGAAAACACCACAAAAAATGCCACAAACCAAAGTGGTGTTTATGTAGTGCTTTCTTATATTTTACCATAGAGTTTTAAGGAACAGCTGACCACAGCGTTTTTTTTGGGAAAAAAACAAACAAAAAATGCCAAGAAAAAATAAACTGAAAATGCAAGTAACCGTTGTGTGTGTATCTAGCTGTAGAGCTGTTTACTGAGCTGCAGTCCTCCTGTTCACTGAAAGATACAAAAAAGCCCACTCTGTTGTAAAAGTCACAGCGGCATAGAACAAAAATTGATGCAACCCAAGTATTAGGCACACATAGGGGGAGATGTATCAGAACTAGTGCAAAGGAAAAGTCAAGTAGTTGCCCATGTTGCAGGTCGCTGCTTAAGTTTTCCATAGGGCCCCTGTGAAACGAGGGGTGGAATCTGATTGTCAGGGGCAACTACTTCACTTTTCCATTGTAACAGTTTTAATACATCTCCCCCACTGTGTCATGCCTTATGTTTAATACAAAGATCTCCAGATGTTCTAGATCGCATATGAGCAATACCTTTATAAAGCTTTCAGATTTTATTAAAAATTTTAATTTCCATTGTTTCTACTCCGTTCACTCTGCATATGTTCAGGACGTTTCCTTTCAATCACAGCGGCAAATGTCCCGAACATTGATTTTTGTGTAAGTACAAAAAATTTTGATGACTGAGGGGGGCGCCCAATGGGGTTGCTTTGTGCACATTCCTTCCTCCTGTTACAATTGTGTGTCAATAGCCGTGTGTAGTTTTACAGCGCATAGTGAAAAATGAAAGGGACATAGTATCACCCGGTCTCATTAACTAGCACATGGGGAAGGACAATTTAACCTACGGGGGGGGGGGGGGGGGGCACTGTGACAGTGTCTACAGGGGGCACTGCGGACCTATCTACAGGAGGCACTATCTACAGTAGGCACTATCTACAGGAGGCAGTATCTACAGGAGGCACTATATACAGGAGGCACTATATACAGGGGCACAGTGGCACTATCTACAGGTGGCACTATCTACAGGAGGCACTATCTACAGGGGCACTGTGGCACTATCTACAGGTGGCACTATCTGCAGGGGGTACTTTCTACAGGGGCACGGTGGAACTAGCTACAGGTGGCACTATCTACAGGGGGTACTTTCTACAGGGGCACTGTGGCACTAGCTACAGGTGGCACTATCTACAGGGGGTACTTTCTACAGAGGGTACTTTCTACAGGGGCACTGTGGCACTAGCTACAGGTGGCACTATCTACAGGGGGTACTTTCTACAGGGGCACTGTGGCACTAGCTACAGGTGGCACTATCTACAGGGGGTACTTTCTACAGGGGCACTGTGGCACTAGCTACAGGTGGCACTATCTACAGGGGGTACTTTCTACAGGGGCACTGTGGCACTAGCTACAGGTGGCACTATCTACAGGGGGTACTTTCTACAGGGTGTACTTTCTATAGGGACACTGTGGCACTAGCTACAGGTGGCACTATCTATAGGGGGTACTTTCTACAGGGGCACTGTGGCACTAGCTACAGGTGGCACTATCTACAGAGGGCATCAACATCTGCGATCGCTGTCCGATTTACTGAGAAGCCAAAGCTGCAGTAAACGGTTCAATGGTTGTGAGGACATGGTAGCAAGTGAAAAATAGAAGATAAAAAGCCAGAAATCAATGCAAAGAAGCTGAGGGATCAGACAAAGCTCTCTATACTCTGAAAGCATGAGAAAATGGGGACTGGGCGATCATGTGACCTACCTGTGGGTGTTTTTAGTGGGTTGGGAGACAAACAATTGACAAATGAAATTCATCCGTTTTTAAGATGGACAGTGAAAAATGTATGCAAAAAGTGATACACTGCCCGCAACGGAAGCAAAACGGGCGAGAAAAATCACGTTGTTAAACAGCCGTCACACGGACTCATGCATTTCAATGGTGACGTTAGCACGACCGTTGTTTCAACGGAGCGTGTGAACGCTCCATTGTAAAATAGGACATGTCCTATTTTACTGCGTGTCACACATCCCTCCATAGACTGTAGGGGATCCGTGACAACGCGTCCCGCACTGGTCCACCTCGGACATGGATAACAGTAGTTTTTCATGTCTGAGGTGGGCTATGCTCGTGATAAGGAGCCCTACAGACTCAATTAAGGCTCTATTCACATTAGTGTTGAGGCTTCCATCTGGATTGGTTTTCAATGGACTGAAATGCAAACCAGGCGACAGATCCTATTAATTGTAAGGCCCAGGCCAGAAGTGACAAATAATTTCCTCCAGTGATGTTGTCGCAAATCCAAAGTGAATCTGCAGAAAAATCTGCCTGTTACATAAAAATCCACAAAATTTCACGAGTAAGCTCTAAATTTTGTGCTGATTTTTTCCACTACATATGAATAATGTTTTCAAACCCCCCCCCCCCCCCCCGCCCCCCATGTGTGTCCTGTAACCTGACACAAATCTGCACCAAAAATCTGTGACAATTCTGCCACGTCTGGTACTTACCTTAAAGGGGTTTTCCCACGAGGGACATTTATGACATATCCACAGGATATGTCATAAATGTCAGATAGATGCGGGTCCCACCTTTGGGAACCGCACCTATCTCTAGAACGGGGCCCAGAAACCCCATTCTACCTCTGTGTGTGTCGGCTGATTTCCGACCATGAAGGTGAAGACTCGCTGAGCTACGCTGTTTTCGTAAGCCCCATAGAACTAAATGGCAGTTACGGAAACAGCGTAGATCACATGCTACGCTGCTTCCGAAACAGCTATTCACTACTATGGGAGATACGGAAACAGCGTAGCTCAGCGTGCTACGCTGTTTTCATAACTCCCGACCATAAAGTCAGGAAGTGGCCGGGAGTCAGCGATAGCAGACAAAGCTAGAATGGGGCTTTAGGGGGCCCCGTTCTAGAGAGGTGGGACCCGCATCTATCTGACATTTATGACATATCCTGTGGATATGTCATAAACGTCCCTCGTGGGAAAAACCCTTTGATGCAATCCGGCACATTTCCATTATTTTTTTTTCTTTTTAGAGGATAGGATAATATAGTGACTATGCTATTGTGGCCATGAAAAATGAACGGGACATTGATGGAAATATTTCTCTACATTCTTTCAAATTAAGGACAGAACAAAATAACCTAGAGACAAAACCAGTGTGAACCGAGCTTAGGTTACCTTTTTTTTAAATTCTTCTTATTTTTTATTTACATTTTTAATTGATCTCATTCTGTACTGCAAGCCGACTACCCTCTTAATGCGAGAATACTATTCAGATCAAAGCTTCATGTAGATTATGAGAAGAACACAGATACAGCCCTACACAAAATATGACTATATCTGGTAATAGAAGCGGCACATGGGCATTTGTTTACTGTTGCTCTTTATTGTGACATCCTTTACTAGAAGATGAAGGTATGGTACCTGGATTATTGTAATACATATAGGGAGCCTGCGTGCAGCTGCAGCATGGCATTGTACTTCTACATTGTTCTTATTTCTATTCAGTGCTTTTCTAGAATTACATTTGCGCACCATGTGTTGCTATGACAACAAGTCTTGGTATAATTCAGCCACAGATATAAGCAGCACAACATCCATGACATCACATCTCCCACCAGGAAGTGCAGATATAGGGTGGAAGTACTTGCAGGAGCCATTTGTGATCCTGTCTGAACATTGTAAAAGGTTCCCTAGTGTCTTGGGGACGTCTGAAATGTATTCATCATTTTTTTTCCAAACACATTGAGCGCGCCACCGTGGCACCGATTATCTGCAGCGTTTGCTGCTATTAACTAAGAAAAAAGATGCATATGAAGATGGCGCTAGAGAAGCTGACATCCTTTGTTAAGCAAAAAAACTAAACACAATATAATACATCTAATATGACATTAATAATATGACCAAAATATGCCTGACATATGCACGTATATATCACCAAGCCATATACTGACATTTCCACATATTATTACTACTACTATTATTCAGATTTTTGACAGCAGTTATTACACTGATGAAACAAGACTAGGAAGTTTATCCTATTTTTCTGATAACTGATGTCAACTTTGACAAGCCTGAAATCAGAAGGGGACGTGTTATCATCAGCAGTGTGACCTCATGCTTTGGGCCTGAAATTAGAAGTCATAATATATCAGCAAAGAAGCTTCGGTACTGTCAAAGGGGCCTCATGATACGTGCAATCTTAGTCTGACCCCCAAAAAATCAGCATGTGATGGCAAATCCTTGCAATATACCATCACTTGTCAAGATTCGAAATCCTCTTTAAAGGGAAAGTATCACCTATATATTTTTTCCTAATTAAAACCAGGTAGTGAAACATAATTTTTTTTGTGATCTGTTTTTATTTTTTTGATTGTAGATTTTTTTTATTCTATTTTTTGTACATGATAATAGGGGCAGCCATCTTGCCTGAGCTGCTGTTAACAGCATTTAGAGATTTGCTTTACAGCAATCACAAAGACCATAGGGACCTGTGAACAGGAGGGGGGCCATTGACTTCTATGGGATAGTTTTCTACGCATACTCTGTGACCTGTGCAGCGGTCATTTTGCAGGGCGGGGGAGGAGCTGTATGTCAATGGTGGATCCTGTGTTATCTATATATAGGTGGTACCTGTCATTGTAATCCTCACTGTGATGATAATGAGAAGACTGTTGAGAAGTGATCTCTTCAGAACAGGAAGTGTCCGTCTCTTATGACTGGAGGATCCTGTGTTATCTATATAGAGGTGTTACCTGTCAGTGTAATCCTGCCTGTGATAATAATGAGATAACTGCTGAAAAGTGATCTCTACAGAACAGGAAGGGTCAGTCTATTATGAGGCTCAGTGGCCAGAGTGAAAACTGCAAGATTTTAGAATTATTTTTTTACGATAGAAAATGACAGAAAATTTAAAAAAAAACATCAAAAATTCTGAAAAAATTGTTTAACATTAAATGGGATTTTAACAATTGGTCATTTTCTGATGACACATTCCCGTTAAATGATGACCAGCAGGACATGAAGTGATTCACAGCTATATCCCAATCCAATCAAGAAGAACCTTTGAACACATTATTGATCACACAATGTCTTCACCAAGAGTTTGCCCAGAGTAGACAAATTTTCATTTATAATAGGAAAACCCTATTATTCCCTAGTTTACACCTATATATCCCTGCTAAGACAGTACAGTAAAATGGACACATCAGAAGACCAAGATTGTGTGTAAAATGCATTAGCTTTACAATTCAATACAAAAAGGTGTAATGTGTATTGGGGGCCAGCCATATGGTGTAACAATTTCAGGAGTTGGCTATCTCTAACTGGTGGTGCAAGAAAATTGCATTGTGTAAATGGCTCTTAACATTAACTAATTACTGTCATGTTGATAAATTGGTTGTTTTTAGTCACCTTACTGTGAAAATAAAAAAATAAATTAGGTAATAAATCAGGAAATGATTAAAGGCTTGATTACGTGTCCATACAAATTAGGTACATATCAGTATATGTATGTGTATACAGGTAATCAGTCTAGGGGCAGTCTGACTGTCTCTTGGGGAAAGCAATCATCTATGTTTTCATCCTCAGGTGAACTAGAATCACACATGCAGTTTTTAGAGCCAAACACAGAAGTGGATACAAAACAGAGGAGACATATCGGTCTTTCCTTTAATCTTTTCCTTCTTTTTGGATCCATTTCTGGCTTTGGCTTGAAAAACTGCCCCGAAAAGTGCATGTGTGACTCCAGATTAAGGCTACATGCACACAACAGTGATAAACAGCCGTGCGACGGCCGATTATGTTACGGCCGTCGCACGGCCGTTTTCAGAACAATGAAGTTCTATGGGTGTATTCACACGGCAGTTTTTTTAACGGCCCGTGAAAACTGTCCGTCAAAAAATAGAAGTCAATGGATCAGTTTTTATTGGCTGTTTTTTAGGAATCAATCCTTGTAACGGCCAGTAAAAACTGATCCTGGCCGAGGATTCCTGCACATAGCGCTACTTTGAGCGCTGTGCCCGGGGAAGCCCTTGACATTACTGTCCATTATTGGACAGTCATGTCGGGCTTTCAACTGTGGAGTCTCCAGCCAGAGCATCGCAAGATCTCTGGCCGGGGACTCCTGTGTCCGTCTGACCCCCCTGTAGATAGTGCCCTCCCCGTAGATGTCACCCCCCCCCCAGATAGCGCCGTTGTAGCTCGTAGGAGCGGAATCCCCACTGACGCTCTGGCCAGGGGGATTCCGCTACTGCAGAAGCCCCTGCCATTACTGTCCATTTATGGACAGTGACGTCAGTGGCTACCTCTGGAATCCCCTGCCAGAGCGGAATCACCGATCGACGCTCTGGCCAGGGGATTCCGCTACAGGAGAAGCCCCAGGCGTCACTGTCCATATATGGACAGAGACATCAGGGGCTCCCTCTAGGAGTGAAACCCGGCCAGAGGGATTCCGCTCCTACAGGTAGCTACAGTGGCGCTATCTACTGGGGGAGGTGCCATTCATGGGGGGGGTGCTATCTACGGGCCGCTGCTATCTACAGGGGGTGCTATCTACATGTGGGGGTGGTATCTACATGGGAGGGTGCTATCTACAGGGGGAGGTGTCATTTACGGGAGGTGCTTTCTACAATGGAGACTACTATCTACATTGGGGGGTGGTGGTATCTACAGTGGGGGGTGGTGGTATCTACAGTGGGGGGTGGTGGTATCTACAGTGGGGGGTGGTGTTATCTACAGTGGGGGGTGGTGCTATCTACAGTGAGGGGTGGTGCTATCTACAGTGGGGGTGGTGCTATCTACAGTGGGGCTGGTGCTATCTACAGTGGGGGGGGGGTGCTATCTACAGTGAGGGGTGGTGCTATCTACAGTGAGGGGTGGTGCTATCTACAGTGGGGGGGTGCTATCTACAGTGAGGGGTGGTGCTATCTACAGTGGGGGTAGTGCTATCTACAGTGGGGGTAGTGCTATCTACAGTGGGGGGTTCTATCTACAGTGGGGATAGTGCTATCTACAGTGGCGGTGGTGCTATCTACAGTGGGGGGTTCTATCTACAGTGGGGGGGTTCTATCTACAGTGGGGGGGGGTGCTATCTAAAGGGGTGTGGCGCTAACTACAGGGGTGTGGCGCTATCTACTTGGGTACTGTGGCACTATATGGGGTGTGACACTACAGGGGACACTGTTGTGTTATCTACGTGGGCACTGTGGCACTATGAGGGCACTGGTACTTTACATGTGGGCACTATGTCACTTTATATGTGGGCACTGTGGCATTATCTACAGGGTCATTGTAGCACTATCTACGTGGGAACTGTGTTGTTTTCAGGGAGTTTGGAGAATAAAACCAACAAATTAAATCCATCAGTTTTTTTAACGGCCATGAAAAAAAGGATGGCAAACAGATGACAAGCGGCCATTATAATTGGACAGACGGAATGGAAATGGATGAAAATTTGGAGACACTGATACAAAATGGGCATGAAAAACTGACAGTTGATCAGTTTTTTAATGGCCATTTTTTTTCCAGTGTCGTGTGAATGTGGCCTTAGTGGTGGTCGCACTACGTTCTTTGGTGCTGAATTTGACCCGGAAACTGTGTCGGAATCAACGCCAATAAACTCCCTAAACCGCCCCCCGTTGATTTCAATGGAAGGCAGGGGTTTTTCTCCAGAATGGCTGTTGGCCGCTTGTGGGAAAAAAAAGTGGCATGCTCTTACTTCGAGTGTTTTTTTTTTCATTAGATTTAACAGCTAAAAAAACGCAAGGCATAAAACGCTGCAAAAAAAGGCGAAACAAAGCGTAAAAAACGCTGCCAATACAAAATCGCCTCGAAATTCCTTCAGAAATTTTGAGGCAGATGTTTTCTACATGACAAAAAATGCTGTGTGAACTATCCCTTGGACATCCTCCCCTAATCTTGGACCTCTTTTTTAATTAGATACATTTTTAGATACATTTTTTAGAGTTTTGATTCTATTGATCCTATTTAAGCCTTTTTCCCAAGATAAAGTTCATTCGTCTGCTGCATCTCCCTTATAGTGACAGGCACGGTTACCTTGGTACAGCTTGACATATGCAGGAGGTTTCACAAATTTATGATGTCAAACTATAGGATTAATGCTTGATGGCAAAAGACATTAACCTGCAAATATACTTTACGATGATTCAATATACATTCACTAGGACCATTATATGTGCAAGAGGTGATATAGCTAGACTTCTGCAGCATCCATCTCTGTAGCCTACCATTAAAGAGGCACTGTCACCACATTATAAGTGGCCTATCTGCTACATAATGTGATTGGCGATGTAATGTAGATAACAGCAGTGGTTTTTATTTAGAAAAAAAGAGTTATGACCTATTTTAGATTTATGCTAATGACTTTCTTAATGCCAAACTGGGCGTTTTTTTATCTTTTGACCAAGTGGTCGTTGTGAAGAGAAGTGTATGACGCTGACCAATCAGCGTCATACACTTCTCTCCATTCATGTACTCAGCACATAGTGATCTTGCGTTGGTCACGATGTGCTGTCACTTACTCACACATTAACGTTACTGAAGTGTCTTTTGAGTGAATAGACATCACCTGCAGCCAGGACGCGATGTCTATTCACAATCCCGGCACTTCGGTAACGTTTGTGTGGGACTTAATGACAGCAAGCATAATCTCGCAAGATCACGCTTGCTGTCATTAAGTCCGACACAAATGTTACCGAAGTGTTGGGATTGTGAATAGACATCGCGTCCTGGCTGGAAGCAACGTCTATTCACTCTCAAGACACTTCAGTAACGTTAATGTGTGAGTAAGTGACAGCACATCGTGATCTCGCAGGATCACTATGTGCTAAGTACATGAATGGAGAGAAGTGTATGACGCTGATTGGTCAGCGTCATATACTTCTTTACAACGCCCACTTTGTCTAAAGCTAAAAAAAAACGCCAAGTTGGGTATTAAGAAAGTCATTAGCATAAATCTAAAATAGCTCATAACTTCCTCAAAAATGATCATTTTTCTAAATAAAACATTACATTACAGCACCGATCACATTATGTAGAAGACTTATAATGTGGGGACAGAGCCTCTTTAAACAGAGTACCACCTCTCCTATGTACAGTCAAATCCACCAGTCAAAATATTCATCTCTCTCACGCCGGTCCCCTCCTCTGGAATTTCCAACCATAAGCAAAGCCACACTTTTCTACTCTTAATGCCATCAAATGGAACATTATGTAGTTTCACATCTTCAAACAAGCATATTATCTGCCATAGACCATCTCTTAAATCCCTATCCCAGAACTACCACTTCAACTAACAAGCAATGACCTGAATGAGGACTGAGTTCTCCATTCATGACAATTTCTCAAGATTGAGTTCTGTCTTCTGTTGAATTCCCATCATAGTGACATGCACAGTAATTTTTTTCCATTGTTTTCAATAGATGCTCTGTGGTACTCCAGATCCCCTCTTTTAGCCCAACATGCCCTAATAGCACATATAAGACAGGGTTGTCTAAAGAAGACAGAACCACAACTGTGAATGAACGGTGTACTAAATGACTGAAACGGCAAACAACTATTCTGCTGAGTGAAGAACAAAGCTATACAGACAACCATACACCAGATGCACTAACATGGTCCTATGCAATTGTTTTGGTCACAGTCAACCAAGTGTTTTGCTAACTTGAATAAGATAACATAGTATTTTATTGGACTAACCAGCGCTAATGTGTGTTCTGGGAAACAGCAAGTCCGGTGTGATACCTGATAACGTAGAGCAGTGATGTCACTTTTCACGCTGCGAATATCAGACAAGAGCCCTTTGTGCAAAGATTCTTATCTTTCTACCATGTTTGCATAGTATTACCAGGGTGCGCACAGTTGTAAATAGTAGGTTTACAAGTAGTAACTTCACCACTGTTGCCATTGTTATCGTCTTCTCTGAAGACCAAAGAAGTATTATTCTGTTCTACAACACATTTACATTTTAGATGTGCTTTCCAGCAGATACAAAACAACTCACATGCTACCAAGCTCATTTAGTACTACTTAGGGCCTGTTCACATAAGTGTTGCCCTTCCGTTTAGGGGTTCCGTCGGCTTAGCTCCTCAACGGGAAAGCAAACGGAAACCTCAGCTTCCACTTGAATCACCATCGATTGATTGAACGTCGTGACAGGGTTCCGTTGTTTTGACGGAATCAATAGCGCAGTCAGATTTTTTCCTTAGAACTAGGCAGATACAATTTGCAAGCGGAAACGCAAGGTAAAATGACATGCTGCAGATTTTAATATACGCACCGCGGATTTGTCGCATGCAAATCCGCGCTGTAAAATCGCACATAATACGCATCGTGTGCATTGAGCCTAAAGGGGTTTTTTTTTTATTTAGTACACATAAGGCACTATAAGAGCAAAGCCTCCATTTTAGTATAAGATGACCGCTCTCAAAACAATGATATTATACTTCAGTTTACTATCACATCACATTGTTAAAATGACAGCCCCAATCAGTTGATGGCATTGTGCGCAGGAGCGAGGACTACACCAGTAGCCCATTAATTTAACTGGAGCAGGCAGGAAGGGGTTAATAACTAATTACTTTCAGCCAAATATAAGTCTGTTCTATGTAACATCTTCTTTCTCTCTCCTGAGATCTCACTCAGGAGACGGGAGGACACAGGATTTCATACAGTAAAATGGGAAAATGTGTTACTGCAACAAACTTTCCCTCTGAGTACAATGATGACTTGATTGGGACCTGAACCATTCTGGCCCCAGTGATGTCACCTGGACCAGAGGCTGTTTGTAGCATCCGGATCAGGGTGTTTGTGTCCCCCACATGGAACCCCATCGCCAGAAAAAAAATAGACATAAATATAAGTCAGTTCTGCACAAAGTCCAGCAAACGTGGACAAATATCTAGTGGGTGGTCCTGAAGTGGAACACTCTGAGCAAAACTGATACATTGTTTAACGCCGAGTGCAGGGCCAGAGGGGAGATGCCCGACGTAGGAATTCTCTTTGGTGTTCTTTGAATCCCTGTGTCATGAATTACAGTGTAAAATAGTGTCTGGCGTTTTCCTTTAAAAGGAATTCAGGCAGGGGGCGTTTTTTCATACTGATGACCTATCCACAAGATAGGTCATCAGTATATGATTGGTGGGGGTGTGGCACCCGAAACCCCTCACCGATCAGCTGTTGCGGCTGCCTCCGGGCACCGGAAGTTATGCAGTGGTCGGTGCCGGAAGCAGAAGGCTCCGTACACTGTATAGGGGTCGTGCTGGGTTACTGCAGCTCTACTCCTATTCACTTGAATAGGTCCAGCTGATGGGTGAGGGGTCTGTGTGTGGGTACCCCACGGATCATATACTGATGACTGTGGATAGGTCATCAGTATGAAAATCTGCCTTATGCCTGGACAACCCCTTTAATCTACATTGTCTGGCCAAAAGTAAACGGGCACACAAATATCACAGCCACTTGTGGTCCACCCCAAGGAAGGACTACACAAGATTTTAGAAAATGCTTTGGTTATTTGTGTCCATCAAGTGAATGGTGACATCGTCATAAGAGCCGACCCCAAACTGTTGCCTCCAAAGTGGAAGCACACAATACACAAGAATGTGCTAGAACTAAGAGGCCCAGCCCAAATCATGTGGCATATTACAGGAAAAAAACTATATACATACAACTTATTTCTCAAATTAATGTTATTTTTATAGCTCATTTATAAGAGTTTTGAAATGCTCTACTTTTGGTGGCATTCTTTAGGGATCACAAGATAAAACCTGTATTTATATAACACAAGCATATTCACAGGGAAGTAGAGAATACACTCACCTCAATCCTGTCCTTGGGGATGGTCCCAATCTAATTTCTTTAATAATTCAATTACCTAAAACATTAAAATCATTTCAAAGGTGAAGCTAAACTTCAGGTCCTCAACTTACCCCACTAGAAGATGTAAGCTCATGGATCCATTATTGGCCCAGCAAGATTGATAAGAAGCGTTCTGGGAGGCCATCAGACCCTGTAAATGGGATTAAAATAAATTGTTTACAGTTGAAAAAATTCTTGTGCATACTAAAGATTTACATTGTAATTTAAAAGTATTTGCCCCCTTTTTATAGCATATTTAATCTTTAAAATAAATTCATATTAGAAAAAGGGTACGTGACTTTTTTAAATATAATTACTGCATTTATGTAACCCCTTAAAAGGAGTCCACCCTCTATAAATTGGTGGACCGAACTTTAAAAATGATGGCTTGTCATTGTTCACCCAAATTTACTGCTGTGAAAAGGAAATCAGACCCAAAATCTTATTAGGCCCAATGACCTGTTAGACCCTCTCATTGCTCCCTGTTCTGTTTACTGTACCCTAGCCTTCCCTGATAGTATGTCCTCTAGTAGTAGTAGTGGCACCAAGTCATTATATATAATCTAAATGTGAGGACTTCAGAAACTTCCAATATGGGTAGATATAACACTTTGCCCTTCGTGACTTTCCCTCACCTACTTCATATAAACCCTACCTTCGGACCTACCCTTTAAGCACCCCTACACTGTCAAGTAGTAATGTTACCTTGGGAAGGAGCTTTCCTTGTCCTTATGGAAGATAATATGGCCTAAAGCAGCTAAGTGATCTATTCGTTCATTATACAAAGACAACCAATATAAGCTTCTAATGGCCTGATACCATACCCCTTCCTTTCTGCATACCTTGACCCCTCCTAAGAAATGCTGAAGATGTCAATCATATGTAGGAAGTCTCATTAGACCCTCTCATCTTTCTACTTGGGGTTCTCTGTTACAAAGGTACTTTCCAGACTGTTCTAGCACATCCTATCTGCTGCTAAATGCCTCATAGCACTCACTTAACGCCTCCAAGTCAGATCTATATAAGAGGTTTAAAAAGAAATGTGTTACGTCTATGGCGGGGGTCGTCGTTCCGACTTACCTCTTGACGATCCCGGCCATGGACGTCTCTCTTCTCGGCATTCGCTCCCTCCAGGGTCGCTCTCTTCCGGGTCCTCGGACTGTGTCCCCCAGGGCGCGCGCGCCCGGCCTTACAGGGTCAGTACGCGTCCAGCTGCCTAACATCATTATCAGCCCAAATGGCTGCTGGACTATAATAAGGGGCCCTGCCCACGTGTTCCTTGCCTGAGCATTGTTGTATACCCTAGTTTGTCTTGCTAAAGGTCTCCCAGTGTTACCCGTTCCTGCTGCCTGCACCCTGTATTCCGTGCTATTGTTACCTGCTGTGAAAGTCAAGTCGTGTCTTCCCGCTGCATCCGTGGCGTTACCTGTTGTGAAAGTCAAGTCCTGCTTCCGCCACTGTCTACATTGCCTCAGGTACCCGTTCAGAACTATAGACATTGTTTTGTACCTTGTTGGCCAGCTGCTACTCCGCTACGCGGTACGGCCCAGTGGGTCCACACCCCGCGCCGTGACAGTACGCTCAGGCCATGGACCCCACTGGCCAAGTCAAGAGCCTGTCATCCTCCCAAGCCATGCAGGCGGACCTTCAGGATCTGCAAGCACGACAGGATCAACTCATTGTGGCAGTAGACTCCATGGCACAGCATCTTGGTGCGCTAGATACTTCCGTCACCACTCCAAGTCAAGCTCCTCCGATCGACCCTCCTGCTACACCTCGCTGCCATTGCCACCTCGGTTTCATGGAGACGCAAGTTCGTGCAGGGGGTTCCTGAACCAATGCCAAATCCACTTCACTCTGCACGCCCGAGCAATTCCTTCGGACGGAGCCAGGATCGCCTTTATCATATCCCTACTCGCCAGCAAGGCCCTGGCGTGGGCGAATCCAATCTGGGAACGACAGGGACCCGAGACCAGAGACTTCCAGGAGTTTGTGCGGTTGTTCCGTTCCATATTTGAGGAGCCTGGACGAGTCTCGTCAGCAGCCACTGCTATCCTTAACCTGCGTCAGGAGGACGTGTCCGTGGGCGAATACACCATCCAGTTCCGGACACTGGCAGGAGAATTGTCCTGGAACAATGAGGCCTTGGTAGCGTCCTTCTGGTATGGCCTATCGCCTGAGATCAAAGACGAACTGGCTGCTCGAGATCTCCCAGCTGCCCTGGATGATCTGATTCTACTGGCTACCCGTGTGGACATAAGGCTCAGAGAGAGATCCCGAGAGATTCTTCAGGAAAAGCGGCTTCCTAGACTGGCGTCCAACTTCCAGCAACCCCTCTTGCCTTGTTCTTCTGCTGCGCCCGAGGTTCCGTCGCAGGTGGATCGACTTAAACTGTCCGATCAAGAAAAACTGAGCAGGCGCACCGCTGGACTCTGTCTGTATTGCGGCCTTGCTGGCCATGTCGTGCGTCTGTGTCCCCAGAGGCTTAAGAAACCCCAACGCCTGGGATTGGTTGGAGAGACAACCCTGGGCGCTACTGCACTTGATAGAGAATTCTCGTCCAAGCTGTTTATTCCTGTGACCATCATCGCTGGCGAGAGACCTCATCCAGTCTCTACCTACCTGAACTCTGGCTCCGCAGCCAATTTCATCTGTCAAGACCTCATGGATCTTCTTCAATTGCCTACTGTTATGCTGGAGAGACCATTAATAGTTGCCTCGGTAGATGGACTGCCTTTGCCTGACTCAGTATTGTCTGTGACCAAGCCATTGAGACTCCAAGTGGGAGATCTTCATTCCGAGCTCATCTCCCTGTATGTCCTGTCCAAGGCCTTCAACCCCGTGCTGCTGGGTTTGCCTTGGCTCCGTCTTCACGCCCCAGTCCTGGATTGGAACTCCGGAGAGGTTCTTCAGTGGGGTCCTAAGTGTCTAGACCGCTGTCTGGGTCATGTTCATCCATCCCAGCCTTCTTCGCCTCAGTCATTAACAGGGTTGCCTCCTTGTTACACTCAGTTCGCTGATGTCTTCGACAAAAAGGAGGCCGAGATATTGCCACCACATCGAGAATATGACTGTCCTATCGACTTGGTTCCTGATTCGTCCCCTCCTCGCGGTAGAGTATACCCTCTCTCCTTGCCAGAGACCCAGTCTATGTCGGCCTACATTAAGGAGAATCTGGAGAGGGGCTTCATACGAAAGTCTTCATCCCCGGCCGGAGCCGGGTTTTTCTTTGTCAAAAAGAAGGATGGATCCCTTCGACACTGCATTGTCTACCGGGGTCTCAATCAGATCACGGTGAAGAACAGGTACCCTTTGGCGTTGATTTCTGAGCTCTTTGATCGTATACGGGGGGCGAAAAAATTGACCTGCGGGGGGCTTACAATCAAATCCGGATACGTCAGGGAGACTGCATTTAACACACGTGATGCACACTACGAATATTTGGTCATGCCCTTCGGCCTATGTGACGCTCCCGCAGTATTTCAAGAATTTGTGAATGACATTTTTTGTGTCCTCCTCTATGACTGTGTTGTGGGGTATCTAGATGATATTTTGAGGTAATAATTATAAGGTGTTTTTCTTTCTACGTTTTTCTAAGTCGCAACACTTAACTGTTTGTTGCAGTTTTTAGATCCCCAATGAAATCAAAAGAGAAAACCTGAAACAAAATACCGGCGATTCCACAACCACAATTGACATGCTGCGCCTTAAAAAAAACGCACGTAATTTTGTGCGCGGAATTTCTGCATATCACGCACGCAGCGTGTGGATGAGATTTCTTGAAATCTCATTCACTCCTCTGCTACTGTATTATGCCACGATTTTCCGCAAAGAAATACATTGCGGAAAATCCGCCGTATTTACACCACGTGTGGACTAACTATGCTGTGGACTTTGGTGCGTTTTTTTCTAAACTTGTCAGATGCAATTCTGAAGCGGAAACGCAAGATAAATTGACATGAAGCTGTTTTTAAAATACGCACCGCAGGTGAATTAACACAAATTTTTTTTGCAAGGTGTAGATGACATTACTTGAAATCTCATTTTCTTTGCTGGTTCTGTATTACGCGGCGGATTCACCACAGGAAAATCCGCAGGTAACACACGCACTGTGCAGGGGAGGGGCCTCCGACGCAGATCCGGACGGAAATACTGGAAATAGCCCAGCGGGCTGCGCTATTGTTTCCTGTAAAACCACAGACACCCTGACAAAACCAATCGGCTCTGTTGGCCGCCGATTGTGTTAGTCGAGCAACGGAATCAGCGCATCCGATGTTCGGCGCAGAACGAAAAGATGAACACTGGTGTGAACCGAGCCTACAAAATACGTTTCTGGGTTTACACGACGGGATTTTATTGTATACAGGTTCTAGATGGATCTGTAATTTCTGGAGTAATCCCGAATGAAAAGATTTGCTCAGGTACCGGCTGCACAGGCTCACCCGGACAACTTTACGGGCACGTGCGGAGATCTGCACTCAGCAAAACGCGGTCATGTGACTAATGGTCATGTAACTGTATGTATGTGACGTCACGCTGGACAACGCTTTTTTAAGTAAAAGGTGTCGCTAAGAGGATTATTTGACATTTCTGAGGTGATTGCTGTGAAATAAACAAAAATACCTATATATATATATATATATATATATATATATATATATATATATATATATACACACACATTAATTCATAATGGCCGGGGCTTATGGTAATGTGTCAGAAATTACCACAAGCTGTAATAACGCCTCTCATTGCTACCATGGCGCCATTATCCACCGTACAGTGACAGGCTTTACCACGGACACTGAAGCTGACGCATCTCCCCTTCCCGCCCAGACGGACTTCCTCCCCTCTCCCGCACTGCTACACCCGATGACGTCACTGCAGTCGCCATGGTGACAGTAAGATCACCCCCTCCCCCCTTCTCCCGGCAGCCGCTGGTCCCGCGTTGAGAGGCGGGTGATGAAAGGGGAGGGGCTTGTAGGAAGCGGAAGTGGCGGCCAGAACGGAAGTAGAACGGCATTGAGTCTGCAGAAGGGATAGTGAGGAAGCTGAGCTCGATCGGATTTATATCAGCGCTTTATCACCGGACAGCGGCTCTCAGGTGCGGATGCTGGGGACTCGTAGATAGGAGGGGATGGGCGAGGCACGGGCTTCCGGCTAGCTCAGTCAGGGCTCTCGGGGAGTCGCTTGATACAAGGGCGGGGATCCTAGCGGCCTGCTCCCCGGATTGTCCATCTGAGGCCCCGTCATCAGCAGTCTCCTCCACCTGTCACCTCACCTCTAGCCGCCCGTCCTGTCATTGTCACGTCATCCTCCCTCCCTCCTGCTGTGCTGCATGTCATGTCTCCGGGCGAGGAGTGTAATAGTAACGCGCCTGTCCCCATTACCTCACACCATTGTACCGATGTATTATATTGTAGTGTGCGCTGTTTTCTATACGTGATGGTTATATTTCCAGGGTGCGCTATATAACCGATCATATCAATGGCCGTAATTCTATACAATCAATGACTACATCCATTAGGAAAATGCGATCTGAAGATTTTAATTAACCCCTGATTGCTTGGCCTTTGAGGGGTAATCTGCGGTCGGACACATTGATCGTAGACGGCCGAGCGTGTGTCCTCTCTTATAATGTTACAATGTATCGTGTAAGGGTGCAGTCACACACAAAAGATTTTGTTGCAGATTTTTCTATTCATGTGAACGGGCCTTGTAGAAATCCCTGCACCTGCTGCAGAAACCGCCACATCCAGGTCAATGGGACTGATTTTTCAGTCTGCAACAAAACCTGCTGTGTGTGACTGCACCCTTATTCGGAATCTGTAGTGCCAGGAAAGCTTCACCTGCTCCCCTGAATCCATCACCACTTCTCCCACGTGCAGATGGTGATATGTGACCCTTTTATTGTCCTCGGAAGGATGTCACAAATATTGACTCCTCCGGATAGATACATCTGATCTTACAGGCCGTGAAGGGGCTGTCCAGGATTGGAAGAAAGTCTACCCCCCCACCCAAACAGCGCCTCTTTCGTCCATAGTACGTGGCTGGTATTGCGGTGCCTCTCTTGTCCATAGTACGTGGCTGGTATTGCGGTGCCTCTCTTGTCCATAGTACGTGGCTGGTATTGCGGTGCCTCTCTTGTCCATAGTACGTGGCTGGTATTGCGGTGCCTCTCTTGTCCATAGTACGTGGCTGGTATTGCGGCGCCTCTCTCGTCCATAGTACGTGGCTGGTATTGCGGCGCCTCTCTCGTCCATAGTACGTGGCTGGTATTGTGGCGCCTCTCTTGTCCATAGTATGTGGCTGGTATTGCGGCGCCTCTCTTGTCCATAGTACGTGGCTGGTATTGCGGCGCCTTTCTTGTCCATAGTATGTGGCTGGTATTGCAGCGCCTCTCTTGTCCATAGTACGTGGCTGGTATTGCGGCACCTCTCTTGTCCATAGTACGTGGCTGGTATTGCGGCACCTCTCTCGTCCATAGTACGTGGCTGGTATTGCGGCACCTCTCTCGTCCATAGTACGTGGCTGGTATTGCGGCACCTCTCTCGTCCATAGTACGTGGCTGGTATTGCGGCGCCTCTCTCGTCCATAGTACGTGGCTGGTATTGCGGCGCCTCTCTCGTCCATAGTACGTGGCTGGTATTGCGGCGCCTCTCTCGTCCATAGTACGTGGCTGGTATTGCGGCGCCTCTCTCGTCCATAGTATGTGGCTGGTATTGCAGCTCCTCTCCATTCACCTATTTGGGGATAAGTTACAATACCAGACATAGATCGTGAACAGAGAAGACAGTATGGCACACGATACGTATTACGTGCGGATTTGCTGTGTATATTTTCACGAGGCAAATCCGCAGCATAATACATTACCAGCGTAGTAAATAAGCTTCCAACTAATCTCATCTGCGCGTTGCACAATTTTTCTGCACGTAAATTGACTTCCGGTGCGTATTTAAAAATCCGCAGCATGTCACTATATCTTGCGTTTCCGCTTGCGAATTGGATCTGGCTCGTTTTTTTTAAAAACGTACCTAAATCTGCGGCATTAAAACCGCACCTATTGCCACATCAAAATGTAAAAAACGAATCTAAAAACGCATCAACTGATGCACTATTGGGTCTAAATCTCCTCCCATTGATTTCCACTCCCGTGAGCGGAAAAAAACGCTCGCAGGAAAAAAAAACGACACGCTCTTTGTAACTGCGGTTCCGTCTCCGACCTCCCATTGAAATTAATTGGATGAAGAGATAACATTTTTACACTTCAGCTTTTTGCCCGCGGCATTTAACGGGTCCGGCTGAAAACGCCGCTAAGAAAGTGCAGGCAGGGAAAAGTCTGCCTCAAAATTCCTGAAGGAATTTTGAGGCAGATTTTTCTGCCTGCAAAAAAAAACTCAGTGTGAACAAGGCCTTACCTGCGGTTTTTAAGGAGAGTTTCTGCATAAAATTCCACAAGGTGTTCATCTGGCCTATTTCTGGGGAATAAAGCAGACCTTTTCTTCTAATCTCTGGACAACCGCTCTAAGGTCAGAAATCTTTGCTAATCACTGTATTAATGTTTTATTTATAATATATATTTATAAAATATTTTCTTTCAAATACTCTTATTATGGAATTCTCAGTTAATAGTGGGGGGGGGGGGGAATCCGTGTTCATGACCCTCATCTATTACAAAGAGCGTCTCTGGAGGAAATGTGTTCATACATGGACTGCCCATTATTAATAGTAAATGCATAGTTCTTAATCTCACCTGTGGGGGTGCTGTAGAGGAATTGAACACTTATTTTCAGATTCGTCTGCAGATAATTGCTGGGGTCCCCACAGCAGGACATCACTTTAGATAGCACCAGTCGCCTCTCATGACGTGTCTATTTTTAGTAAATACTTGTATTCCCCATGAAATAACAATTCTGCAGCCTCTTTTCTTAGAATTCTACGTTGTTCCGTTCCTCTGTTATTCCTCCTAGAAATTTATGAATAAATTGGGTGTTAGCATTTGCGGGTGTGTCCCTACAGACTGACCATGTCCAATCAGTGCTGACAGACTGTGTATGGACACGCCCCTTTTACAAGATTAATCGTAACACCCAGTTGTCAATTTATTCTATTTCTAGGAGGACAAACAGAGGAACGACACAACAGTGTTATTAAAAGATTTTTTTTTACAGAATTATTATTTCATGGGGAATACAAGTATTTACTGGCAGGAGCGGTGACTGGACCCTTTAAATAAAGAAAAGGACTATCCAAAGTAAAATACCCCGGTCCACATAGGCCATATGGATGTCATGGGAAGGACCTTCTGGGACCTCCCTCAGTTATCTGCTGCAGAGTGTCATGTTCTGGGGGTCTCTATACTACATGGTGGTCACCCATTGTCTTCAGTGGGGGCTGTGTAATACTATGTTTCCTCTGCGTGTTGACACACTGGCAGCTTCCCTTCTGGCAGTATCAGCTGTTATCACCAGCAGCCATGCCCACGATCTTCAGCTCTACATCAGGGGAGTTGTTCTACTTAAATGTCTGTAGTGAGACTATCTCTTTATCACCTATCAACTAGATAGGTGATAAATGTCTGATAGCTAGGGACCCCACAGCTAAGACCCCTACTGATAACAAGAACAGCGGTCCCAAACCCCCCCCCTCCTCGCTGCACAAGAACAGCGGTCCCAAACCCCCCCCCCCCTCCTCGCTGCACAAGAACAGCGGTCCCAAACCCCCCCCCCTCCTCGCTGCACAAGAACAGCGGTCCCAAACCCCCCCCCCTCCTCGCTGCACAAGAACAGCGGTCGCAAACCCCCCCCTCTTCGCTGCACAAGAACAGCGGTCCCGAACCCCCCCCCCTCTTCGCTTCACAAGAACAGCGGTCCCGAACCCCCCCTCTTCGCTCCACAAGAACAGCGGTCCCCGAACCCCCCCTCTCTTCGCTGCACAAGAACAGTGGTCCCGAACCCCCCCCTCCTTCGCTGCACAAGAACAGCGGTCCCGAACCCCCCCCCCCCTCTTCGTTGCACAAGAACAGCGGTCCCAAACACCCCCCCCCCACACTGCACAACTGTAGTGTGTAGACTTTTGGATCAAGCGGTGGTCAAGCATTCGCCCTGCTGTTCCATACATTGTCTATGGGGCTGACGGAATACGCTGCTTAGCTGTATTGTTCTGCCCCATAGATGTGATGGGGGGGGGGGCACGAGAGTTTGTATGTTCTCCCCGTGTTTGTGTGGGTTTACTCTGGGTTCCCTCCCGCCCCCCTTAAATATACATATAGGGAATTTAGATTGTGAGCTCTGCCGGGGACAGGGACCGATGTAAGTCATGACCGTCTCTGTACAGCATTGCGAAATATGTTGGCGCTATATAATTTAATAAAATAAATTAAAGAAACAGGTGATTAGATAAGGTCTTTTGTGGGACCATGTTTTATGATATTAGGGGAAACGTACTAAGTCGCCCATGCCTCTTACTGAATTTGTCGCCTCTTTTCCTATCTGTGCACCTCAAAAGGGATGTTTGTGCCGGTTATAAACTGGCATCGATTTTTCGCTATAATTTCTGCAGTAAATTATCATAAATGTGTTGGGCTTTGGGTGGCCTTGCCCGTTGCACTAAGTCCTACCCATTTTTTTTTCTATTTTAAAGTGGCGAGCTGTGTAAAATTGAAAAAGTCGCAAATTATTGCATGCAAAATAATTCGCAACTTAACACCAGAAAACTGGCGTGAAACCGTTCCTGAATTACTCCCTTGTCTGTTTTTCTTCTAGAAATAGTGCCAGCAGGAAAGTGAGCTGAGTTGTCATACCCGACACAACGCCTGGGCAACCCTTTATCTACACCTAAATTTGATCTGCACGTTTACTGTGCAGTCACATGCAATCTATTGTTTTCTACTATCAGCCAAAGGTGGAAATCTTACTTTTAAGGCTATATTCACATGACCGTGAAGAAAACCGTAGAAAAAATACAAAAAAACAAGACTGATGAATTTTGTTCGTCAGATTTTTTATTTTTTTTGTCCCAAACCCCTGAAAACGCCAGTGCCCACATAGTGCCACAGTGTCCCTTGTAGAAAGTGCCCCTGTAGATCGTGCCACACCGAGCGGAGTACTGGGGCAGATCGTTGCCGGGGATTCTCACATTACATAGCCCTTAACGTCACTGTTCATGTATGGACAGTGACGTCAGTGGCTTCCCCTGGCACAGCGTTTAAAGAGGCTGTCACCACATTATAAGTGCCCTATATTGTACATAATGTGATCGGCGCTGTAATGTAGATTACAGCAGTGTTTTTTTTTTATTTAGAAAACAATCATTTTTGACGGAGTTATGACCACTGATTGGTCAGCGTCATACACTTCTCTCCACAACACCCACTTGGTCATATAGTAAAACACGCCCAGTTGTCCATTGAGAAACTCATTAGCATAAAGCTAAAATAGGTCATAACTGTCAAAAATGATCGTTTTTCTAAATAATAAACACTGCTGTAATCTACATTACAGCGCCGATCACATCATGTACAAGATGGGTCACTTATAATGTGGTGACAGAGCCTCTTTAAAGTAGCGCTGTACCCAGGAAGCTCGGGCGACATATCCCACTGTATGTCTACCCAGTGTAAAACGTTGGTGCCTTACGTCGGGACTCCTGATATATACCTCCGACGGAAGTAAAAAATGTGATGTGATCAGGCCCTCCAGTGTATCCGCGTCCTAAGGACATGGATACCCTTCCCCTTGTGAGGGCTAGGCTCAGTTTTTAATGGCCGTCATACAGATGGCTTTCTGAAAAACTCATCCATTGACTTTTATGGGAATCGTGAAAATGGTCGTAAATAGAGCATGTTCCATTTTCTGACGCCCAGTATTACCCGGCCATTAAAAAAAAAAAAACTTAAAAAAAAAAAGTTGTGTGAATACACCGATAGAACCTCATTGTTCTAAAAACGCCCGTGTGAATATAGCCTAAATGATCAGCTATTACAGAGAGGTCTATCCCCATGATCTCTGTATTGCCACATATCTTCAATGCCCCAGTCACTTTTGCCTGCTTATAACATTTCGTCGGTGTCCTCCGTTACCAAACCCCCCCCCCCCCCCCCCCACGGCCTTCATGTTCCTGTGATCAAGTGACTATTTGTCTTCATGTCACTAGTGAATCCTCTCGGGGCCGGTCGTGTTAATTACGTTTGATCCACTATACAAACCCACTGCCTAAAATGATGAGGTCCGTCCGCAACTATGCGAGATGTCGCTTATTGTAAGTACGTGTTGTCTTTTCTATCGCAGAACATAAATAGGGGATGTTACGTTTCATGGATTGACTTGGAAAAGGGAGAATTACCGGGAATCTAATTAATTTTGAGACATTTCTTAGGTTATGGCTTACAGAATCTTAAGAAGATTCATCTGAAGACCCATAAAATGCCCACCACTGCCCATTTTTCCAATGTCCAAGTGATTGATCATCAAATGGCTAGTGTGTATTTACTGCCATAGGGATAGGGGCATAAGCGTCTCCAAGTCACCTGGCATCGCTGATCTCCCAGAGAACAGCAGATTTGAATGATACTTGTTCCTGGGCAGATGTTTGGGGGCTGCCACTTATTCATTCAATTATGGGCGTTCTGTATCGACATTTATCTGATACATATAACCAGCTTCAGTAAAGTAAGTTATTTTCATTGGCCGGCTCTAGTGACAATCTTATGTCTATGGGCTAAGCCTGGCTGTTCGTCAACAGCTCCTGTCAGGGAAAGCAAAGATCGGATAGGATGACATGGTTTCCCCTTAGATAAGAGTCACAAGAGTGTTCTGTCTTCTGCTTATCTCCATTCTCTTTTTGAAATCAGATGAGCTGAATGTACATGTTTACAGGGGCTGGTGACCGCTTTCTGCTTGTGATTGCATCATAATGATGTCGGCGTTTGCCCCCACCACTCCTAAAACATACCTGTCCTGACCTGCTTCTATGTGAACTGCAGTACGGCCCCGACAATCTAATGTGGGGACGGCTAAGTCTTTCTTCAGGGGAGAATTGACTGTAGAATTGCTTGCTTCTCCTTGAAATAAGTGGCACCACAGGGGTTTGGCAGCCACTTATCTCGCCCCAGATGAATTGACTATCCCCTTTAGCCTCGCTGAATAGTCGTGTATGAGGGTTGGGCAATGTAGTTCTCTGCATTGTCCACTCATGACAACTAAGTGAAAGATACCTAATGTTTTTCATCATCCATTACTCTCGTATCAATATAATGGGCACTTTTCCTGGGGAAATTAGAAAAAGGTAGAAGTGCCTGTCACCAGCCGTTCTGGAGATCCGTGGGTGACTGCGCCCGTCAGCACAGGTCTCAGGATTCCGGGTGTTGTCACACGCCTACTCTTCCTAGACGATGGCCAGAACATGTTTGGACACTACCTAGCAAACATTGCATGGGAAAAAATTATTCATTAGGAAGCCTGTAGTAGAAGCTAATGAATAGTTATAATAAGGAGTGTGGCACACAGATGTTTTATAGACGTGGATGATATTTGACTGCCTTTTTCGCCGATTTTTAGCCGGAAGACAGACTGTATATCTGTATAGGACAGAATAATCATTGTATTTCCCCCTAGATTGTATTATGTATGTGGACTTCAGTAGCTTATCTCCCAGTCGCGTGTGATTTCTCCTATCTAGAGTCTGTGCTGCCCCTAGTGGTTAGAAATAAGATCACAGCTGCCAACCTTCACAGACCGTGTGCTGCAAGGCAAACTGAAACTTTGCTGATTTGGTGCAGGTTTTAATGCTGCAATATCTTTGTCTTAATGTAGCAACCCATTTTTTATTTCCAATAGATTTCATCATGGACAAGGGTGAACTGGTACAGAAGGCCAAACTGGCTGAACAGGCTGAGCGCTATGACGACATGGCTGCTGCCATGAAAGCGGTGACTGAGCAGGGAGGCGAGCTCTCTAATGAGGAGAGGAACCTGCTCTCTGTCGCCTACAAAAACGTTGTAGGTGCCCGCCGATCCTCTTGGCGCGTGATCTCCAGCATTGAGTCGAAGACTGAGGGGAATGAGAAGAAGCAGCAGATGGCACGAGAATACCGTGAGAAGATTGAGGCCGAGCTGACAGAGATCTGCACAGATGTTTTGGTAATATGCACAGCTATGATATAAATGTTAAAGGGGAATGCCGAGCTTTACCACCTATTTGTCTCCAGTATTGTTCATGCCCTACCTCATCGCCGCTCATCTTCTGCCACCGCCTTTCTTATGTTATAGGAAGTAAGGTCCACAAAGATAGTGGAATTTCTTAAGACTGGTGTTTTATACACCAGTCGTAATCTAGCATGCGCTGGAGTAAGATCGGCCTGATTTATCAAGTCGCATGCCTCTTAATACGTTCAGAAAATCTCTGGCCGTTCTTGCGCCAGAAAGTCAAAACTACGCCAGTTATGAGCTGACGCAGGGCTGCGCTATAATCTATGCCAATTTCTGGTGTAAATTATAGGGCATTTGTCAGGCTGTGGGTGGCCCCGCCCATCCCGTTAAGCCCCATTCACTTTTTTTTCTTTTTTTTATTTAAAGTGGTGTGAGCGGTGTAAAACAGAACGTTACAAAATTTGACATTTCGGTGTCCGAAAACTGGCGTACATTCTATAATAAATTCCCCCCATTATAGAGTGCTGCATGTACACACTATCTCCTTTCTCATGTAGGATAGAAATTAAAGAGCTAAAAATGGGCAGTTGTGTTTTATCTGTAATTGGCGAACATAAAGGTCCTATTACGGGCCGAGCAACGATCAGTAATGTATGGGGAAAAGCGATAGTTTACGATTGTTTATCCCCATATGTCTTTCAGATCGCTATTAGCCGAATGCTCCCGACTCCCCCATATACATACACCCATGGATGAGCTGTTTGTGTGTTTCCAATGGGCAGAGGGGAATAAGCTGCTGCCAAACGCCCTCCACTCCTGTGGGAACAAGGGATTTGGCGTATTTAAATCCAACATGGCCGTTTCCTTTTTTTCACTGATCTCTGCTGTCATTGGACAGTTGGGACACCACCATACACATTAGATAGTCGGCTGCCCCCACCGGAGTCCTGCTGACATCTAATGTGTATATAGATCCCTTCATCTGGCCTCTGTGTGCAAGTCACCTTTAGAAGTAACACGAAGGAGCAGCTGATGTTGAGATACCTCAGTGCAGAGGGTGTGTTTTGTTTTTTTAAATGGGAATTGCTTCTAAGACACAATAGAGCTGAATCTAACATACATGGTGCACGGATCCACTCCTAAATCTGGCCATAGAGTATAGGATTTCTCTCACACCTGTGGTCTATAGCTAGCTATACACATGGGAAAGCTGTCATGTGAAAATTTCCCCTGACTCCCCATACATATGCTGAGCGTTTAAGTTTATTTCAATGGGGATAGGGTTATACAGCGAGTGGAATAAAGGATCGGGTGTGTTTAAATCCATGGTGCCAATCCTTCTTTCCCTGATGGACATCGGGGTGCGGTCGGACTACCCCATACAGATTATCAGCCAGATTTACCATCCTTGGACCCCTGCTATATCAGAGATTGTCCACCATGACTGTGCGATCTTGAGTTCCTTGCATCATAAACCTCATAAATCTGACAGGTTCACAGAGCGCTATTATTTGTATTTGAATATGCTGCCATTTAATTAAAGAAAATCATACTACCAGTTACACCCTGATGCCCCTCACTGACAGCCGGGAGGTGAAGTGCTGCCAGTCCTGCACTTCTTTTCAATATAACAGATTGGCACAAGAGCCTGCACATCATGTGTTGTCACCGGCAGGCTGTGTCCTCTGTTACTAAGCAACGGCCCAAGCCACTGCTTCACATGGTTAGAAAATGATTCCCTATATTTACCAGGTCCCTTTAAAATGCAGTGCGGATTCCAGAACTCGGCGTTAATATTAATACTTGCAATTTACATGTGAAATGAACAAACCGAATATAACTGTTCTCTCTACATTCCCTTCCTATGAGAGGTGGCAGCCGTAATGAAGATTATTTACTGAACAGTCTCATTCCTGATATATGTGCTGACGTCTCCTGGCATATGAGTGGTTAATCTGTGCATATTTTTGGTTGCTATAGAAATACTGGTGCTCGGCATCTTTTAATAGCATTTTGCTTGCTATTGGTTGCATTTGATATTAAGATAGAACTAGTGTGAGTCCACAGCAGGGAGATTCTTCTCGTTCTCCATGAACATGTAACTAGATGTTGGGTTTACGTGTTAATATAGCTCCTTCCACGTTCACGTTCTAATTGACCTCTCACTGCTGATAATTAGAACTTGATTCCGTTTTTTCCCCCACCGCCTCTATCTAATCCTGGGGGGTCTATCCCTTGTACTTACACATCAGAGAGGGGATTTCCTTTCACATACCTCTGTTATTTTATTATGTACTTTAATTTAATAGTTTATCATTGTTAAGCGTTCGGGTTTGTTTCTCCCGTTGTAATTCTGCTTCATCTGCGTTTACAAGAATAGGAAAAGCCACTGCGATTAGTAATGCTTTTTCTAGATTATGCAAAACCGAAACGGATCCCAAAGAGATGATCCTCGAGGGTCTATCCTCGGTTCTCTGAAACAAAGTGGATTAAAAAAACAAAACGTGTTACATCTGCATTGTATGTACTCGGCCTAATTTATAACCCTCCTTTTGATGACATCGATGCCACTTAGTGGTTCTACACTGGTACTGCAGCTCATAACGTATAGCCTTGTTCTTCCTGACCACTCCTCCATTGCATTTTTTTTTTCCTTCCTATTTTTAAAGTCTCTTTTGCTTTTTATTATTGGGGCCCTAATATAAGTGGATATTGTTGACTTGTTGCAGGATCTGCTGGACAAGCATCTGATTGCAAATGCGACACCACCAGAAAGCAAGGTTTTCTATCTGAAAATGAAAGGGGATTATTACCGGTACCTTTCAGAAGTAGCCAGCGGAGATCAGAAACAAGGTACGCGTTCTCCTGTCAATTTTCATTACACCAGTGGACAATTGCACCCCTTTTATGTGACGACCCAAAACATTTGTACTTTTACAATACAGGAGCGGCAAAGTTTGAACAAATCTCGTCCAAGCGCTGCGTATATGATGAGTGAAAAGAAACGCTCAAATTGACCTATGGTGCGTTTTAAAAAAAAATACGCAGCATGTCAATTGTATTTGGGTAATCGCTGCTTTTTTGTTGCGGGGTTTAGCCATTGAATTCAATGGGGAGGTAAAACCCGCAACAAATGGCAGATATTGAGTTTTGTGCAGCGGAAAAGCTGCGATTCTGCGGCAAATAATGCAACTCAAAAAATAAATAAATCTTCTACTTAAACAGAATTCTATTCCCCGTCCAGGCGGCCCCCTGGGATAACGTTTCATCCCATCTGACCGCTGCAGCGGTCACATGGGATAAAACGTCATCCCAGATGGCCGGTCTTCAGGACGTCAGAGGGTAAGTATATGTGGTTTGTTTTTTTTGTGTTCTTTGACGTGCGGTTTTCCGCAGCGGATGTTCCGGACACAATTTGGTGTAAACGTAGCCTTAGGGTATGTTTACGTGTGGGAGATTTGTTGCCGAAAATACCTTCCATACATCTGAATGGAGGTGTTTCTGCAGCAGGTGCATGGATTTTCACAAAACTCATTCAGATGTAAGGAACAGACGCAGACCCCTCCACCAATCTGCCATGTGTGAATTGACCCTAAATGTAGACTTTTCTGAATCCAATATCCTATAAAGCTCCAGAACTTCTGTTCTCTATGGTGATTGTACCGCCTATTGGAGCAGGAATTCTAACATCTGAATACTGATTCTAATAAGAAAAATGTAAGTTAATAGCTCCACCTAGTGGCCGCTGTAAGCTGGAATGAACTGTCAAGGTGACCTGGAATATAGCTGAGGTTTAAAGGGTTCGTCTCTGGAGTGAGGGCAAATGGATTGTTTGGGAGATTGTACATGCTAATGCTTTCTTCTTTCTTGCAGGTACTGTAACCAACTCTCAGCAGGCCTATCAGGAAGCTTTTGAAATTAGTAAGAGTGAGATGCAGCCAACGCATCCTATTCGACTTGGACTGGCCCTAAACTTCTCAGTGTTTTACTACGAAATTCTTAACTCTCCAGAAAAAGCCTGCAGTCTAGCAAAATCAGTAAGTGTCTAATGCTCTGAGGTTCATTTTAACCCCTTAATGACCGGCCTATTTTAGACCTTAATGACCAAGCCATTTTTTACGTTGTTTTCCATAGTCTCATTCAAAGAGCTATAACTTTTTTATTTTTACGTCGATGTAGCTGTATAAGGTCTTGTTTTTTGCGGGACAAGTTGTCATTTTTAATAGCACCATTTTGGGGTAAATAGGATTTATTGATTAACTTTTTTTTTATGGGGGGGAATAGAAAAAAACCAGCAATTTTGCCACACTTTTTTGCGACCTAATTTTACGCCGTTTACTGTGTGATATGAATAACACTAACTTTATTCAGTGGGTTGTTGCGATTGCAGCGATACCAAATTTGTATCGATTTTGTATGTTTTACTACTTTTACACAGTAAACCCTTTTTTCGTGTCTTCATATTTGAAGAGCCGTAACGTTTTTATTTTTCTGCCGATGCAGTTGTATGAGGGTTTTTTTTTTTGCGGGACGACTTGTAATTTTTATTGGCACCATTTTGGAGTAGATGCGACTTTTTGATCACTTTTTAACACATTTTTCTTTTTTAAGGCAGGATTCAAAGAAAACAGCAATTTTTGCAGTGGTTTTTATGTTATTTTTGACGACGTTCACCGTGCGGGTTAAATAATGTAATAACTTTATAGTTGGGGTCGTTACGGACGTGGCGATATCAAATATGTGTAACTTTTTTTTTTTACTTTATTTTTTTTTATATATATATATATATATATATAATTAAGCATTTTGTAAAGGGGAAAATGTGGGTTTTTCAGGTTTTTTTTCACTATTTTTTATTTTTTTTACTAGTCCCACTAGGGGACTTCACTATGCGATCCTCCGATCGCATTTATAATGCACTGAAATACTTTTGTATTGTGGTGTATTAGTGCCTGTCCGGACAGGCATCTGCTAGTCCATGCCATGCCTCTTATCCGGTGGAATAAGGGGGAGCTCCCTCCCTCCAAAGCCACTCCGATGCGGTGCTTGCTATTGAGCGCCTCATCTGAGGGGATAAATGGGTGAGATCGATACTGATCTCGTTCTCACCCGTTAGAGCAGGGTGAGGGATGCCCCCAGCCCTCCGCTACCTCTGGTATCTGAGAGCAGGGAGATTTAACTGCTTCCTGCTCGTTTTCTCTATTTCGATGCAACGCCGTAAAGAGGCTTATGCATCGGAATAAAGCCCGTTATTGGCTGCCGTTAAAACACCTATGGGCGGTCACTAACGGGTTAATCTCTTGTAATTTAGTTTGGCTTTCTGTTTCTTCTATAGCAATTTGACAACTGGCGATGTAATGTGACCTTTACATTTTGCTTGCCAGGCATGGCTGAACTGTTTGACCCAATCCAATGATTGCCAATAAAATTGTCAGTGTGGAGAACATACTTGCCTTTTCTCGTGGTCCACCCGTGGGATACGTATGAGATCTCTCGGGTTGGCCGTACTGGGTCGCACGCGGTGCTGATGTCTCGCTGACCGCCTGTTGCTGAAACCTGTGCCCTCTCATGGCCGTCCTTCAGACACTTTTATCCGTTTGGCACATGTTTAATAGTGAATGATTGTCCTTCCAGGCATTTGATGAGGCGATAGCTGAACTGGACACATTGAATGAGGAGTCCTATAAAGACAGCACTCTTATCATGCAGCTACTAAGGGACAATCTTACAGTAAGTATAATCCATAAGGGAAATTATATGAAGCCAATTATAGAAGGATTTTATAGTATAGAGCAGGGGTCAGCAACATTCAGCACTCCAGCTGCTGTAAAACTACAACTCCCAGTATGCACTGACTGCCAAAGGCCTCATTATTAAAGCCAAAGGCTATCAGGGCATGCTGGGAATTGTAGTTTCACAACAGCTAGAGTGCAGAAAGTTGCTGACCATAAAATAATGGGCACCATGATGCGATACGGTGAGGGTAATTTGTCCGCATGCCAGTTATTGGGTGGGGCGGTTACATCTGATCTTAGTGGCTGTATCATTGTAGCAAACACTAATACACGCTTTGTTTTCCAGCTATGGACTTCAGAACACCAGAGCGAGGAGGCTGACAACGTAGAGGGAGACAACTAACAACTGCCACGCATCCATTTTTTTTTTTCCACTGTCACTCTGTATTGTAAACCCCCCTCGTGCGACCAGTAATTAGAATAGTACATCGACTTTCACAACCTCCGTGTAGCAGAATAATTTGTGGATTTAAGGAAAATTTTCAGGTGTTTTACCGGACAAATACATTCTAATACTTCTGTATATATGATATATTTGTACTTGTATATCATATATATGATTTAAATATGTAATTATGTCTTTTTTTAACTGAACACTGTGATTACGGGGTTTTGCTAGTAACATTCTAAGTGAGGATTTTCTCCCCCCCCCCCCCCCCGCCCCCTTCTCGCTTTCAACATTACAACTTATTTTAGGACAAAAAGTCGAAGTACAATTCTGCTGTACCTGTTTTACAGGATGTTGGTGACCATACTGTAACCCCCGGGATGAATTGGGTTCATACCATGGTGTTTTGTTCCTGTATCAATGATCTCTTTTGATTGAGTTAAATATTACATATGGAACTTTAATTTGTAAGCCTGGATATAATAATCACGTTTTTGTTGTTTTTTTTTTTTTTAATATTTAGTCATATTGAGTTTTTCTATTAGAGTGATGCGCACTTTTTTGCCACTATGTGTTAAAGGAAAAAAAAAAATTACAATTATTACATCAGGGGCTCAAACAGAATATACTGTAAAGTACAACTATATTGGTAACTATTGTTCGTAGTTTAACAAAAAATGACTGTCAGATTCTGAAAGGAAAAAATAGAACGTCCGTGTAAGGTCTTCCCATCGTTTCTGTTGTGGAGTATCTTAGAAATCTGGTCATTTTCTTTCTTCCTTGCCATAGTATTTTAACTGTTTACATTTTGTTTCTTTTAATGCAACCCATTATTCTGCTCAAAACTCCTGGTGGTTTCTTGTTCATATTCTCTTCATCCCTTCCCTTTTATACGTCTTTAAAGAGGTCCTCCTCCTAAATGCGTCACAATCTGATTAATAACGCAGCCAGAGGCCGGTTTCCGATGTCTGCGATGCTGCCGTATTTTAGCGTTCGTATTACGGCCGCAGCATACAGTCCTCCCGCAGTTTAATTGAATCAAATTTAGATGGCCGTGGAACCCTATGGTGATCGGAGTTCTGTTCAACTGCAGGAGGTCCAGGTATTGCAGTCGTAATGTGGACGCCAGAATGCAGTCGCATTATTGACATCTGAGACCGGCCTTGGATATGGGATGACTTGGCCTCTCCCAAGATGCTTTGCTTCTAGACCGTGTCAATCCAGCACTGAGTTCTATTGGACAGATTGCTAGGGACTCACATCTACAGCCTTTTATGTGGGGTTGTTAGGCATTGCTTGCCTAGTTACCGCTTTGTCAGATTACTCAGGTCTTCAGCTCAAGGCCAAACACCGGATAACCCAGGGATGGGACTCGGAGGCTCGGCGGGACGACAGCGCAAATTCCTCGCTTTCTTATTGCCTTATTAATCAGATTTTTGTCAGAAAGGTGGTGAACCTCCCGAAGTACAATCTCTTCCACGCATGGCCCAGTTTGTTGAGACTTTTTTTTCACACCCTACATTTTATTTTTCATTCACCTACTTTGGGAGTCTTTACAATCGAAGTTATTGATCACCAATATTTTAGGCATTCTTGCAGTAAGACGTATATATCTATGACGTCGGTCGTGGAATCGTATTAACGCGCAGAGTACTGTATTTAGTTAGTCACTGTCACGGCATCATTCCGACTTTTTACATTCCACCTGGCTGTATCTTTTCCTCAGTGTCTGTCCGTCTGTCTGCTTCAAGGCAAAAATCCATGCACTGATCTTTCAGTCTCCGAACAAGACGTACAGTTAATACTTGCGCTTTATAAATGCAGTAGTGAATGTGGAACTGAGCCTGTCTGTATATCTGGTAGCTCTTTATTTTTTTATTATTATTGTTTTGGCTTTGTTTTTACTGACCAGTATTCTGCCTAAGGTTTGCTTCTGTGTTGGTTTGATTACCTAGCACACACGTGGTTGTGAAAAATTTAGTCTAGCGCAAAAAAAAAAAAGAAAATTAAAAAAAAAAAAAATGGTTATTGATGTACTCAAATTTGTGTATGTATTTTCAACAGTTCTAGTTTCACCCTACACAGAATAATCAGGAACATGTAACAATTCAAGCAAAATAAATAATCCATGTTATCTGCGTGTCCTGTCATTCACTGGGTGGCTGGGGTTTTATGGGAGTGATGAATATACAATTCTGACTGGTTTATGGATTAACGCCATGTTCCTGGATTGAGATGGTTTTTGTGTCAGTGAAAGGGGCCTAGTTGCAGTACCAGCAACAGATGTATTCACAGGGAGGGCGCTGTGTCGGTTACGTCAGTGTTACAACCACCATTGCCGCTTCATTGGTTTGTGTTTAGGAGGGGGTCTCGGGAGACAGACCGTATGTTTATGACTAACCTCAGGCTAGTTCAATCTTAAAATCTGATCCCCTTTAATAAATGCCCTCATACGTATTGGAAGCTTCAATGTGTAAACCAAGTACACACACCTGTCACCCGAGAGGGGAAACCATGACCCTGACTACACCAGCATGGCGAATGGAGACGTGTCTGAACAAAAACATGGTTAGAAGGGCAAAAGCCGCATTCAAGAAATGGAATAGCTGCCCGAAGGTTCGCTTCACCACGTTTTGCATGCGGGTTTTAGCCAAAACTAGGAACGGAACCTCGACAGAAGAAATATATAAATTAAGGCCTTCTAGGTCTCTCCTGGATACAATTCTGTTTTTTTGCTAAAAAACACATCAAATCTGCACTGTGGGAGGCCAACCCAACGATCAATGAGACCGCTCGGCACTCTTTTCAGAATGAGCAACGTATGGGGACGAGCGCTAGTACTATAGTCACTCGTCCCCGTACATCTCTTTCATGTCTGCAGTATGTCTCCCTGTTTACACAGATGTGCTGCCAACAACGATGATATTTGCCCATTAATTGGCCCATGTAAAAGGGCCTTTAGAGTCAAGAATAATCTATTCTATTTTATTAGGCGTTTCAGGCTGTACAAAGGCTGAGTATTCTTCGATGGGATGTCCAGAAAAATGTGTCCTCGTGGTCATGACATTATCTCAACTATACCACACTATTCTATACAGTGCAGAAAGTGGTATGCCAATGCAACTGCCCCGGCGTATACCAAAGGGACACTTTTGGCATATGCCAGGGTGAATGGATATATGCGCCGTGAGCCACATACGCTAAATGTAGTTCTACGTGGGAATCCTCTTCACGCCAAATATAGCATTGCCTGTGTCTTCTGCAGCCCCATGATCCTAAAAAGTTCACTCCTCAGTCGAATGATTGTTCTGATGCCCTGTTGGGGACCAAACAGGATGGGGACGTCGGCCAACCATAACTTCTGTCCTATACAAAATCCTAATTCTGCTACAACATAAAAGTCTTGTAAAACCGAAAAGAGCTGATTTTCAGCCGGTTTTTAAGCAAACTCGCGTTTTTTACGCCCATTTTTGGAGCTGTTTTTCTATAGAGTCAATGAAAAATTGCTCAAGAAGTGACATGCCCTTCTTTTTCGCGTCCGCTTTTAAAAACGACTGTGTAAAAAACGGCCTGTCAGGACAGGTTATTAGATATGGGGTAGATATTAGAGGGATATGAGATAGATTAGTAGATATGAGGTAGATATTAGAGGGATATGAGACAGATTATTAGATATGAGGTAGATATTAGAGGGATATGAGATAGATTATTAGATATGAGATAGATATTAGAGGGATATGAGGTAGATATTAGGGGGGATTCACACGAGCGTGTATTCGGTCCTTGCGGGCCGCGTGGTTTTCACGCGGCACGCATGGACCAATACAAGTCTATGGGGCAGTACAGACAGTCCGTGCTTTTTGCGCAGCGTTTGTCTGCTGCGCAAAAAGCGCGACAGGTTCAATAACTGCGTATTTCACGCATCACGCACCCATTGAAGTCAATGGGTGCGTGAAAACCACGCAGGTTGCACGGAAGCACTTCCGTGCGAACCGACTGAAACAGCGCATCAGCTGTCAAAAGGATGAATGTAAACAGAAAAGCACCACGTGCTTTTCTGTTTCCGAACATCCAAACGGAGTGTCTTTGCGATGAGCGAAGCCGGACAAGCGAACCGAACTTCATCGGGTTCGGCCGAACCCGGCAAAAAAATTATCGGTACGCGACGTCAGGAGATAGTCACTGTCCATGGTGCTGAAAGAGTTAAACTGTTTCAGCACCATGGACCGTGACTTCCGATCCCAATATACATGAACCTGTAGAAAAAAAAACGAAGTTCTGACTTACCGAGAACTCCCATCGTCTTCCTCCAGTCTGACCTCCCGGGATGACAATTCAGTCCAAGTGACAGCTCCAGCCAATCACAGGCCAAGCACAGGCTGCAGCGGTCACATGGACTGGCGCGTCATCCAGGGAGGTGGGGCCCGATGTCGAGAGGCGCGTCACCAAGGCAACGGCCGGGAAGTTCTCGGTAAGTACGAACTTTTTTTTCAACAGGTTTTTCTATATTGTGTTCGGCATTCACTGTCGAGGGTGCTGAAAGAGTTAGCGCTTTCAGCACCTTGGACAGTGACGGGCGTCGACTAGCCTCATCTCTATGATGGCGGCTGCGTGAAAATCACGCAGCCGCGCATCAGACATGGATATGACACACAGCTGTCAAATGGTTTTTGCGTGCGCAAAACGCAGCGTTGTTTGCGCGCGCAAAAACGCAATGTTCGTCTGTATCTGCCCTTAGAGGGATATGAGATAGATTAGTAGATATTAGAGGGATATGAGATAGATTATTAGATATGAGATAGATTATTGGATATGAGATAGATTATTAGATATGAGGTAGATATTAGAGGGATATGAGATAGATTAGTAGATATGAGATAGATTATTAGATATGAGGTAGATATTAGAGGGATATGAGACAGATTATTAGATATGAGGTAGATTATTAGATATGAGGTAGATATTAGAGGGATATGAGAGATTATTAGATATGAGGTAGATATTAGAGGGATATGAGACAGATTATTAGATATGAGGTAGATATTAGAGGGATATGAGACAGATTATTAGATATGAGGTAGATATTAGAGGGATATGAGATTGAGGTAGATATTAGATATGAGGTAGATATTAGAGGGATATGAGAGATTATTAGATATGAGGTAGATATTAGAGGGATATGAGACAGATTATTAGATATGCGGTAGATATTAGAGGGATATGAGACAGATTATTAGATATGCGGTAGATATTAGAGGGATATGAGATAGATTAGTAGATATTAGAGGGATATGAGATAGATTAGTAGATATGAGGTAGATATTAGAGGGATATGAGATAGATTATTAGATATGAGGTAGATATTAGATATGAGATAGATTATTAGATATGAGGTAGATATTAGAGGGATATGAGACAGATTATTAGATATGAGGTAGATATTAGAGGGATATGAGATTGAGGTAGATATTAGATATGAGGTAGATATTAGAGGGCTATGAGATAGATGCTGACATGTATGATAACCAGTGCAGACAACCAGGAGAGCAGTTGTCCATAGCAACCAACCAGATGATAGAGTGCTGTATTCTGATTGGTTGCTATGGGCAACTACGGCAGTTTTAGTAGTTTTTCTACATGTTCCCCTGTGACTTTCTTGCACTGATATAGCAGTGCTGACTTCCCAGCATGCTCCTCTTCCCTGAGAGACTCGTATAAGCCGCAGGTCTCACACCTCATACCAGGGCTGGCCAGTGACCCGACTCTACACCCCAGGCCTGCTGTTATTAAGCGGCTATATAATTGTCAGGCCCCGCCCCCCGGCCTGTGTCCCGCTCCTGCGCTGCGGGTTGTGTGTGCGGCTGCTGTCTGTCTGTGACTGACTGACTCACGGTAATGCTCCGGGCGGCCTTCCCGCCATTATGTGCTGCACGGTGTAACGGGGGAGAGGGGTAATGTGCCGGGGCTGGAGTTCTGCGGGACAGTCGCGTATCTTGGGGCGGTGAAACCCTCAAAACAGGTCAAGTGCTACTAAGAGAAAACGGTGAAGTTGTATTCATTTAAGGGCAATATGGCTGCGGTGCTGGGGGTTGTAATAATGACACTTTTATAATCTGTTTTATTTATTTTTACAATGTTTTATTTATTTTTTATGTTGGGGGAAGATGTGTAAACGTCCTCTGAGTGTTTGGAAATATATTGGTGTTCCTTTTTACCGATTTTCTTTACTTCAGCCAAATAAATTGGTCGAATTGAAGAAAATCCAAGTAAGAAGCCGCTATACACATGCGTTTAATGGTGGGTGACCTGGTGGATTTTGGCAAGGGTATCCTGCCAAAAACGTATGATGTTTTTTTTTTACAATGGCAGTTGGCGCAAAGTTACATACGTCCGGGGCAAACGTGCATGCCAAATGTAAGCCCTGAGCTGACCTTTTATTACCCAGCGAAATAAACATGGCCGCTCAGCTGGGCCTGCATGTTTGGCCTAGTTCACACCCTGTTAAATGGCCTTCGTATACGCCGGAAAGAACGTACAAAGTATACATTCAACATAGGCTGTGACGGGTGCCTAACAATGGCCTGCCTCACCATAGGATATAATGGTGTACGTAACACGGGTATCATTGTAGTCCGTGTGATGGATGCCACGGTTAGACCTCTGTTTATTGCATCCATCACCTATAGATTATTTGTTTAACATCTATACGTCATGAAAAGCCCGTCACCTATAGGCGTCCGTGTAAACAAACCTCCACCGCACGGTATACGTCTTTTTGCAAGATCACACAAGATGGAGTGTACGCTGTTCTATCCTTAAAAAAAGAAAGGTATGATGGCGAATACCAGCCCAATGGAGGGCAAAAAAAGGACATGTTTATTTGGCTTCTATCCGGCTCATGGAGACCTATGGACGTGTCTAGCCTATATCGGGAGCTTTTCCGACATGCACGCTTAATATAGGGTGTAAATGTATTGTGAATGGGGCATTAAAGATATTCTGGAAAGATTGCGGTCCCTCCACTACAACTGACACCTTTGTAGACGGCACTTACTACGGCTACAGTACCGACGTATAGACCTACATCGCCAATAGGCTCTATAGTAACAAAACATCTACTGTGCAGTAAAGTTGTTTTGTTTTTTCTTGACTATAGCCCTCTGTATAGAATAGCGTAGCCTACTAAAAAAGTATGATGTATAACGGCCTAGCCTATGCCAAAAGGGCACGCTTTTTGGCAAACGCCGGTCTAAATGGGGGCTTATGGGTACGTTTGATGTATGCGATGGAAGCTTTCCTGCAATGGGAACATAGCCAGCCATTGTGCCAGCAAAATGTCAAAGCCAAAATTTTGCGATGACCTGTTTTATTGGGAGAATGGGAGCCATCTGGCCCCACCTTGCAAGCAAAGGGGGAGTGCATATAGGTGGAGAGGTGTTCATGCATTTGTGGGTCCCTCTCCATTGATTTCTTAGGGAGTTATGAAATCAGCTGAACGAGCAAACCTGCTTGTTCTCTTAGGCCCTGTTCACACAGTTTTTCGAAGCGGAAATCGCGCCGAAAACGCCTCCCATTGATTTCAATGGGAGGCGGAGGCGGTTTTTTCCCGCGAGTGGAAAAACCGGCTCGCGGGAAAAAGGGACATGCCCTATCTTCGGGCGTTTACGCCTCTGACCTCCCATTGACATCAATGGGAGGCAGAGAAAGCGTATTTTGGGGCGTTTTATGCCTGCCGCGCTCAATGGCCGTGTGCGGAAAAACGCAGCGAAAATCGGCGTGCAGGCAGATCAAAATCTGCCTCAAAATTCCAAATGGAATTTTGAGGCAGATTTTCCTCCTGCAAAAAACTGTGTGAACCCAGCCTTAGGGTATGTTCACACAGTTTTGTTTTTTTATGCGGAAACAGTGTCCGAAAACGCGCCAAGAAAAACCGAAAAAGCCTCCCATTGATTTCCATGGGAGCCGGAGGAGTTTTTCTTTCCCTGCGAGCGGAAAAAAATGCTCACGGGAAAAAGCGACATACCCTTAAGCCAATGGGAGGCAGAGAAAGCGGTTTTCGCTGCATTTTTTGCCTGCGGCGCTCAATGGCTGCAGCAGAAAACGCCGCAAAGAGTGCAGGCAGGTCAAAATCTGACTCCAAATTCCTGAAGGAATTTTGAGGCAGATTTTTCCGCCTGCAAAAAACTGTGTGAACAAGGCCTTAGGTCTCCTGCACATGCTGCAGATTTTGCGCTTGCTGCAGAAACAACCCAATTCAGATGAATGGAGCTGATTTGTGTGTGTGTGTCTTGCCTTGCCAAACTGTCACGGTGGTGGGATCTCTACCTATGAGTCATTATGGCATTTTTTGTGGATATTACATACTGCTGTACAGTGCTCAAATAACGTGAGCCATCTAAACGTACCGAATATACACAAACACCACAACCACCCCATATAAACATGTACAGCACCTATTTATACACCAGACTGTACATATGCGATTACCTGGGCGTCTGCTCAAACATGAGGCTCTGTGATTGTGCTTTTCTATCCCTTTTGGTATATTAGGCCTCATTGACACGGCCGTGCCCGTAATCACGGCCCGCAGCCCCCATTTTTGGGCTGTTCTCCCATACAAAGTGGGAGCGCGGCCCGAAAAATAGAACATGCTACATAATTCCCGGCACGGACACCTATCCGTAGCGATACGGAAAGATGTCCACGGCCAATAGAACTGAGTGGGTCCTTAATTGCGGACCATATTACGGTCCACAATTACGGAGATTTTTTTATGGTAGTGTGCATGGGGCCTTAAAATGTATCTGCAATTACGAAATACCTCTTTAATTGGACTTGCTTTTCTTCCTCGGGGACTGGGCACCCCTATTCTTGGGATTGATGATGGTACCAGTGGTTGAACTCACAACCAATCAGACTTTTATGCCATATCTACTGGCTGTGTCATAGGGGTATGTTCACATATGCTGGTAAATGTTTGCATTTTGTGCTGTGATAAACTTTGTATTACACACAAAACCAGAGTCACAGATGTTTAATTCTTTAAGGATATATATCTAAAACTCCTGGCTTCATCTCCTGACAGACGTTTAAAGGCTATATAAATCTTTTTTTTTTTTCTTCTTTTGCATGTAGTTAATTTCTGCTTAAACATTTTTCTAATTGACTCATTAAAAATTGTCTTTAATTTTTGCCATGCAGCTTCTATAAATGCACTATACAAAGCAGCTGCATCGCTCCACTGTAAGCCAAATCTGTCATTCTGCTGGACCTACAGGTCAGCTGACAGCGGCTTGTGTGTGCCTCTAATATGCCTCTTTCACCTGCCCATACATGTTCAGCATGTAATGGGGAGGGCTGCACAAACCCTTTTATTCCTGTCTTCCTCCGTTATTTACATATGGGTGCCGTTATATTTGGTGCCCGATATGTAAATAAGCCCCTGAAATTTGTAATATTTACAAGGAATAAAGTAGAAAATGCACCCCAACATTTGTAAAGCAACTTCTCCCGATTACGGCAATACCCCATATGTGGTAATAAACTGCTGTTTGGACCCACGGCAGCGCTCAGAAGGGAAGGAGCGCCATTTGGATTTTGGAGAGAAGTTTTTGCTGGATTGGTTTTTAGTGCCATGTCGCAATTGCAACGCCCTGGAGGGAACAAAACAGTGGAAACCCCCCAAAAGTGACCCCATTTGGGAAACTAGACCCCTCAAGGAATTTTTCTAGGGGTATAGTAAGCATTTATATCACACAGGTTTTTTGCAGAATTTAGTAGAATTAGGCCGTGAAAATGAATATAAACATTTTTGTCCACTAAAATGTTGCATTTTTTTCGTTTTCAAAAGGGATAAAGGAGAAAATGTCACCCTAAATTTGTAACGCAATCTCTCTCGAGTACGACAATACCCCACATGTGGTAATAATTTATTTTTTTAATAGAAATTAATTAACCTTTGCAGGACTGATCCTTTGCTTTTCCATTTTAGTTTTTCACTCCCCGCCTTCCAAACGCCATAACTTTTTTTTATTTTTCCATGATTTGAGCGGTGTGAGGGCTTATTTTTGGTAGGACGAGCTGTAGTTTTTATTGGTACCATTTTTTGGTACATGCAACTTTTTGATCACTTTTTATTACATTTTATTTAGAGCTTTGGTGACCAAAAACAGTGATTTTGCAGTTATAAATTCTTTATTTCTTACGGCGTTCATAATGCGCTATAAATGACAATTTTACTTTATTCTGCGGGTTGGTACGATTACGGCGATACCATATGTATATAGTTTTTTTTATGTTTTGCAGCGTTTGCGCAATAAAATCACAATTTTTTCTGTCCCCATATTCTAAGAGCCGTAACTTTTTTATTTTTCAGTCAAAAAAGCTGTGGGAGATCTTATTTGCGGGACGGGGTGTAGTTTTTATTGGTACTATTTTCGTGTACATGTGACTTTTTGATCACTTTTTATTCTATATTTTGGGAGGGGTGGTGACCAAAAAATAGTGATTCTGGCATTGTTTTTAGTATTTTATTTTTTTTGCGGCGTTCACCGTCCGGTAAAAATAACATTATAGTTTTATAAATTGGGTCGTTACAAACGTGGTGATACCAAATATGTACTGTTTTTTAATGGTTTCTTTTTTCCCCTATAATAAGAGACTTATTATAGGAAAAAAAATCTTTTATTTTTACACTTCTGTAAAACCTTTTTTTTTTATTTTTTTTTACGTTTTTCTTTTCTTTTTACACTTTCTTTTTTCACCTGTACAGTCACTCTGACAGTTAGTCTACGAGGACCAGCAGAGGCTGGTCCTCATAGGCTTCCGTACATGGCAGACCCGGAGGCCATTGTCTGGCCCCCGGGTGCCATCACAAGATTCAGCAGCTCCCACAATTGCATGGGGGCTGCTGATGTGCTACAACCCCCTACATGCGGAGATGCCAAAATCAGCGGCAATGAGCCGCTTATCGGCAACAGTGGAAGGACAGCTGACCTCCTGGTTCCCGATGCACCGTGTCACCGACACTGTCACTGACACTGTCATCGACGGTGTGCATCGCAAATGTCAGTGACATTCTGTCACTCTGACAGGAAGTCTATCAGGAGGCTGGTCCTGACAGGCTTCTGTACATGGCAGACACGAAGGCCATTACTTGGCCTCCGGTCACCATGCTAGCCATCTGCAAACCTCACGATTTCATTGTGATGTCTGCCGATGTGCTAGGAACCCCTGAATGTGGTGATTGCAATAGATCACCGCAATTAAGGGGTTAATTGTCGAAATCAGCGTAAATAAGCCTCTGATCGGCATACCGTGGAGTGTCAGTTGTCAGGGACAGCTGGCCTCCCGGTTTCCGGTGCACACTGTCGCCGACAGTGTGCATCGGGAACCACGCAGTAACTGTACGTCCCCGTGTGTTAAGACACTGGTCACATGGACGTACAGTTGCGTCCTGGTGCGCCTAGGGGTTAAGTAATGTTTGTTGTGCAAAGCTTTTCATAGAGAATATTGCATTAAGCTGTGAAAAATGTGAGCACAAAACTGATTGTATCTTGCAAAGTAGTGAAATGTATGGGGTTTGACATAATATTGACAAATATATATATATATATATATAAACCAGGTAACTGTAGAATTAAGGCCTAGGCTATATGTTAACTTTAAATGTGCAATGAACAGCCATAGGAATGAATTGAATCACTGTGTGCAGGACGCTGCAGACACAATAAACACCAAAAGTTGCAATTGCATGATATTGACACCTATCTCAATCCAAAATAAGTTCATATAAATGTTGCCCAACCACATTGACCAAATGACATTTACTTTGACTTCAAGTTGAGTGTGACTATGGCCTTGTTCACATAGTGCAGATTATTTTGAAGCCAAACCCAGATCTGTTCCGAAACGGAAGAAATATATAAAGGAAGGCCTTATAGATCTCCTCTCGTGGATCCAATTCAGTTATTGTCTTAAAAAATGCATACATAATCTGCACTGTTTGAACAAGGCCTAGAAGGAGAAAATGCATCTTATTACTCAAGTCTCGCATTCCTCCGGGTCTGGTCATTGCACAGCCAAGGATGATGTGTAGCCGGAAAATAACTTCAGTATGTCATTCAATTACCAAAAACCTGTTCACGGATTTTGCAAATCAACAAATATTTTCCAATTTGAGAATGGGTTTTTGAATTGTTTAACCTTTAAATTGTTTCCTAGCAAACCATGAATGCAACAGGGGCGGGATACCCACTGGCATCGCTGTATGTAGGTGATCTGCATGTGGATGTTACGGAAGCTATGTTGTATGAAAAGTTTTCCCCAGCCGGCCCAATAATGTCTATCAGAGTATGTCGTGACATTTCTACCCGTCGATCCCTGGGCTATGCTTATATCAATTTCCAGCAGCCAGCAGATGGTTAGTGTACACATTTTTATTAAACCTTTTCAGTAATGGCAGTTTTGCTAAATGGATATTTTCTTGTTTTCTATACGGTGATATTGTTTTACAATGCAAATTTAGGTAAATAACCTTTTTGTTTTTCTAGCTGAGCGAGCTTTGGACACAATGAATTTTGAAGTCATTAAAGGTAGGCCGATTCGTATTATGTGGTCTCAGAGAGACCCTGGCCTTCGGAAATCCGGTGTAGGGAATGTATTCATCAAGAATCTTGATGAATCTATTGACAACAAAGCTCTGTATGATACCTTCTCTGCATTTGGGAACATTTTATCTTGTAAGGTAAGCTTGTTTGTTGTTTTATTTTGTCAGCCACGCTAGATTCCTTTCTTCTGCAAACTGCCATGTTCAGGAGGCTCTACAATGACCGTTCGTATGGTGCAGCGCCGCGTTATGGGGATCCGTATTCTTTTGAGTGCTTTATTACAGCTCTGTATAATGGCCATGTGCATAAGGCAAAATGATGAAGATTTATCAAAACTGGTACAATGGAAAAGTGGAGCTACTTCGATTCTGATCGGCTTTCCTCAGAGCAGCTCAATAGAAAGTATGAGTCCGTACACTGCTCGCTCGACTAAGCCGATCAGAACAGCACAGCACTCACCAGAGTTCTTCTGCCTCTTTGTTGTAGCGATCGGTGGGGGTCTTTGTGCTCGGCCCCCCACTGGTCAAAACTTCTGACATGTTAAGTTATATGTGGCTACATTCACACGAGCGTAATTCTGGTCGGTGTGCGTTGCGTCATTGCATCTGTGCTTTGCGAGTGGCGTGTGTTTTTCACTCACTCACTCGCAAAGCACATTTTTCTTTTTTAATGGAATTGATGCGCGAATCACACACAGCACACAGATGTGCATCCGTGCGCTTTGCGTGATTTTCACGCACCCATTGACTTTAATGGGCGCGTAGGTGCGTGAAAATGCATCAATATATGACACGCAGTGAGTTGCACTCAGCGGACACTCGCTGTGTGAAAAATCCTGCACTTGTGAACGGCCCAATTCAAATTAATGGGTGTGAGTCCTGTGTGTGATTTCCATGCACAGCACACGGATGAGTTTTACGCTAGTCTGAATGAGCCCTAAGGGTATGTCCACACGCACTGTTTTCAGACGTAATTCGAGCCTTTTTATTCCTCGAATTACGCCTGAAAAAACGTCCCTAACGCCTACAAACATCTGCCCATTGCTTGCAAAGGGTTTTACGGTATTCTGTTCACACGAGGTGTCATTTTACGCGTCGCTGTCAAAATATGGCGCGAAAAAAGTGCATTGGGACGTTTTTGGAGCAGTTTTTCATTGACTCCATTGAAAAACAGCTCCAATAACGGCCGTAAATTACGCCGCGAAAAACGCGAGTAGTTACAAAAACGTCTGAAAATTAGGAGCTGTTTTCGCCTGAAACAGCTCCGTATTTTCAGATGTTTTTGAACACTGCGTGTGAACATACCCTAAGAGTTTAATTACCCTTTTCATTAAAAAAATTAATTGCAACAAGATATTTGTCCTAAGCCTGGACTTGGTTGAAAATATAATCTTTTATTCATAATCTAGGTGGTATGTGATGAAAACGGATCAAGAGGATATGGTTTTGTTCACTTTGAAACACAAGAAGCTGCTAATCGGGCAATACAGACTATGAATGGCATGCTACTCAATGACCGCAAAGTGTGAGTACTTTTAACCAGTTCAGGACCGGGCTATTTTGAGCCTTCAGGACCAGACACCGTTTAGCCCTTTTTAGCACGTGTTCGATAAATGGCTGTAACATTTTTATTTGTTGGTCTAATGACGTGATTTTTGCGATGTTTTTTCTGTACACAATGCAGGTTTCTTTTTTTATTGTTTTTATACACATCCTTTTTGCTATTTTAACAGGTATTTTTTTTGGTAATAACATAGTTTTACCCTAAAATAGACCTTTTATTTGTGATCGTTATTGTCTACCGTAAGTTTTAATATATTACATGTCTATATTTGGGTAATTGGGTCCGGGCTAGCGTTACGACAATGATTGGCGGGGGGACGTGTTTTTTTTGGGGGGCTGGCATTTTATGTGTATTTATTATTAATTATTTTTTTTTTTGCACTTTACCGTACTATTTTTTTATTACTATGGTCTGTCCCTCAAGGTAAAAAAAAACCTTTGGGGGACTTTATATATATATTTTTTCTTTTACACCTTGTTTTTCCACTGTAACTGGGGCTGCACAGCACGGAAATCAGCGTGACGATCATAGTGACGATTGTCACTAATATCACTGTGCTAAGTCTAGTTAGACCCAGCAGCAGTCTCTCCGTAATGGCACCCGGCGATCATGTGACCAGTCACATGATCACCGGGAGTAACAGACAGCGGCGCGGCTGCTGCCTCTATTCCTATACACAGCGTTCATTGAGTGCTGTGTACAAGTGATCAGAGAAGACAGAAGCAGCGAAAGCTGCTTCTATCTTCTCCTCAGGGTCCCCGGCAGTCACTGACAGCCGGAGACCCGACATTTAGCTGTCTGATCGCTCGGGCAACAAGTTAAAACCCGAGCCGTAAAAAGTCTATGGCGCGGGTTTTAAGGACACTGACCGCTGGCCGTAAAAATACAGCCAGCGGTCGGGAACTAGTTAATATATACTGGAATATATTTTCTGTTGCTAATACAAAATATACATTCACTATTCAGGATAAAAAGTCTGCGGTAGGGCTGGGCAATTATGACCTAAATCAAAATCACGATTATTTGAACATGTAACCTCGGTTATGATTATTTAGGCCACACCCCCTATTTGCATGCTACGCCATTGAATTAATATTTATCCCCTGAGCCTGCTGTATACTACTGTATATAATATACCCCTGGCACTGCCCCCACAGTATAATGCCCCATAGCTGCCCCCACAGTATAATGCCCCATAGCTGCCCCCACAGTATAATGCCCCATAGCTGCCCCCACAGTATAATGCCCCATAGCTGCCCCCACAGTATAATGCCCCATAGCTGCCCCCACAGTATAATGCCCCATAGCTGCCCCCACAGTATAATGCCCCATAGCTGCCCCCACAGTATAATGCCCCATAGCTGCCCCCACAGTATAATGCCCCATAGCTGCCCCCACAGTATAATGCCCCATAGCTGCCCCCACAGTATAATGCCCCATAGCTGCCCCCACAGTATAATGCCCCATAGCTGCCCTCACAGTATAATGCCCCATAGCTGCCCCCACAGTATAATGCCCCATAGCTGCCCCCACAGTATAATGCCCCATAGCTGCCCCCACAGTATAATGCCCCATAGCTGCCCCCACAGTATAATGCCCCATAGCTGCCCCCACAGTATAATGCCCCATAGCTGCCCCCACAGTATAATGCCCCATAGCTGCCCCCACAGTATAATGCCCCATAGCTGCCCCCACAGTATAATGCCCCATAGCTGCCCCCACAACGTATAATGCCCCTATAGTTGCCCTCCACACAGTGTAATGACCCCATAGCTTCCCCCCACAGTGTAATGTCCCCTCATAGCTGCCATCACACCGTATAATGCCCCCCGTAGCTGCCACCACCACACCGTATAATGCTCCCCGTAGCTGCCACCACACTGTATAATGCCCCCTATAGCTGCCCCTAATAGTGCCTGATAAAAATAATTACATACTAACCCTGTTCTGATGAGTGGAGAAGATCCCTCTGGTCTGTGCAGCTCGGCGCAGACCGGTGCGATGACGTCACTGCCTCGCGTCTGGCGATACATTGTCAATGGTAGAGCAGGGACCTTATGGTCCCCTGCTCTACCATTGGGTTCAACTGTATCTGCGTCCTGAAGATGCATATACAGTTTAAACCGGGAGAAAATAATTGATCAAACCGAAATTCACAACATGACGTTGATTGCGTTGAATTTTGATTTCTATTTTCCATTAATTGCCCAGCCCTAGTCTGAGGTATTCTTTTGGATAAAAAGTTTTGGTACTGCAAGTATTTGCCAAGAGAGATGCACTCCATACATCTTGTAACGTTAAGCCTGTCCTGTTACATCTTATTGCATTTGACTGCGCCACACACAGCAGGCTGTATTCTACTGATACATCTGCAATTTCACGTTCCCCATAGGGAGACAGTGGCGTACGAAATGTGGCGTTTGGAGGTGCTGGTTTGCACATTATATCTATGAAGAATCTTTGCTTTGTGCTAAAGGCTATCCTAATAAAGAACGTGATATATGAACAAAGTGGTTTACGCTCTATGGGGTATTTCCTAAAGACAAGAAGTTCACCATAGCACCATACGTTAGGTGGGAGGTTCACCATAGCCCCATACGTTAGGTGGGAGGTTCACCATAGCCCCATACGTTAGGTGGGAGGTTAGAGTCTATACGTTCTTCATCTCTGATGCTTACATTTCTTTGATTCTCAGGTTTGTTGGCCATTTTAAATCGCGGAGGGAGAGAGAACTGGAATATGGAACAAAAGTTATGGAATTTACCAATGTATACATTAAGAATTTTGGGGACGATATGGATGACGTAAGATTAAAGGAAATCTTTTCTGCCTTTGGTATGTAGAACATTAAATACCATACTACCGTGCAGATGTATGAGCAGGATTGCTTTTTGTCTTATTTTTGAAGGGTTCTCCCTTGTAATGTTATGGCATATCACTAAGATATACCGTAACATTGTCGAGAGAGAAACTTGGCTTAATTCTAGCTTATGGGGCCAGGAAGCCCTTCGTTCAATGTATGGCTTGTCAGTGTTTAGAAAAGTATTCAGAAATGAATCCTGATTATTAAATTCATCTGCATTGGAATACTTTTAGAACAGGAAATGTCGCCATGTGATATCACTCAGGATTTCTTCCAGTACCATAAGCCATAATGTTCTTTGCTTGACACCACTGAATCAGATATCCCTAGAGGTGCCTTTACACCCTTTCAATAATGCATATGATTAGACTAATTTCGATCATAGCTTAATATCATCCTCAACGTGGAAATACCTGTAGCCACCCACTTCCGATATCACAGATCTTCAGGTATGATAAAAATTGTGATAGTTGGGGTCCCAAATTGGTGTGTTTATGCAATCGCTTGAAGGTCTGGCAATTAAACCACCCGTCTAGAATTTGGTGCCCGGCCTCTGTACCATGTGACTACGATTAAAATTTATCACAATATTGACGAATCGTCACTGACACACCTTGTCATATATATTCTCTATAGTCAACTCCCTGCTTACTCTCTCCACAACTCTCTCATAGCGTACAAACACTGCATCCTCCCAGTTAGCCAATCAGAGACTGATTGCTTGAACTGCTCTTTAATTGGATGTTAGCTGATTATGCAGTATCTATGTCTGATTGGTCTAAACAATTAGAGGTGCAAGGAAGGAGTCCTGCAGTCTTCATTATAAGGAGTTAACCTCTGCACAATAAGTTCACTCCTCCACAGCCCATGCCGGCCAGGAATGTTCTCATTAACCTCTGCACTAGCCCACCAGGGTTATTGTCTTAAACTCATGCCCTGCCCCAGCCCACCAGAGATGTTACCATTTACACTTTCACTTCCCTAGACCACCAGGCATAATATTAACCCCTTTACGTCCCTAGACCACCAGGGATGATATCGACCTTTTTACTTCTGTAGCCCATGAGTGATGTCATCATTAATCACTTCACGGACGTAGAACACCAGGGATGTTATTAATCTTTTCACTGGCCTAGATCACAAGAGATGTTACCATTAACCTCTTCACTACCAGAGACTACCAGGAATCCTTAGGGTTACCTATCGCTTAGGGGAAACTAAGACTGTACTGATGTTTTCCAGAAAGATGACTGCAAAAAGAAAGTGATTTTTTTTATTTTTTTTTCACATTCATTATTAATTTTAAATGAGAGGTCAGTTGCAGGTATGCTGGTGGAAGGGGGCCACGTACTGTTTTTGCACAGGGTCCCTCAGTTGTCTGTCTGCCCCTTCATCCTTTGAAATATAAATGCTGTCAAAATTGGATTTCCAACATCTGATTTGACTACTGATGGGGGAATTATTGCTTTCATTGTTCCTGCAAAAACTGTTCAGCTCGAATTACTTCTCAAAAATAGAATATTTGCAGCATTTTTACTAAAAGGCAGAAGCTTGAAACCACTAAGGCCCTATTCACACGACACGGATTCTTGGCCGTTTGACGGACGTTCTTTGAACGGCCGTCACACGGCCGCAGTAGGAACAATGGACCCCAAATGGGGCTATTCACAAGGCCGTAGTAGGAACAATAGACCCCAAATGGGGCTATTCACACGGCTGATTTTTTGATGGCCCGGGCCGTCAAAAAAAAAAAATAACATGCCCTATTTTGGGCCGTTCCCCCGGCCGCACGGCTCCCATAGAAGTCTGTGGGGCCGTGTAAAGCACGGCTGTCACTCGGATATGATCTCTTCTCACAGTGTGACGTGCATGTGAGGAGGGTATTTTGTTGCTCCCTGTAGGAGCTGAATCCCTAATCCCCGGCCACCGCTTCGGCCAAAGCTGTGGCCGGGGATTCCGATCCAGAAGTCCCTAACATCACTGTCCATATATGGACAGTGAAGTCAGGGACTTCTAATGGAGCGGTCCCCTATAGGAAGGTAGGGGGTTGGGATGCTGTGTAGCACTACCTACAGAGGGGATTGTGTAGCACTACCTACAGGGGGGGGGGGGTCTGGGTGGCGCTGCTTACAAGGAAGGGGTTCTGTGTGGCACTAGCTACAAGGGGGGCTGTGGCATTATCTACAGAGGGAAGTGTGTGGCAGAAAATGTACAAATGAAATTCATCCGTTTTTAAAACGGACAGGGAAAACAACGGGTGAAAATTAGCCGTTAAAAACGGAAACATGGCCTGAAACGGAACGGATGCCAAACGGCCGAGAAAAAGGACCAAAACGAATGTTTCTATCGGCCGACACTCGGACCCTGTCGTGTGAATAGAAGAAATCCTATATACGCCTCATATTAATGTATTCACAAGACAGTAAGTCTTCCAGACATATGTTAGTCCAAAAATATAAATGTTATTGTTCCACAATTGGAATACCCTCCAAAAGATACCCATACAAGTACACACAGAATATAAACATACTTAAAAGCGAACAGAGACCAAGATAATCAATACACCACCATATCCCATATGTTAGAATGATGCATAGTATACAACAAGTCTATCTGGGTGAAATTATATCAAGATTGTTATACTGACCACCATACATAAATACTCAGCATAGTTGCATATCAATTACCTGTGGCCGACATGATGGCTATTGATGGTCTCAGAAGAAACACCCCTGTCGTGTGAATAGAGCCTAAGTTTTGATGTGTGCTTTGGAAATATTGACTTGATGTATGCTAAAATTTAACACAAAATATTGCTTGGGTTAGATGTGATGGTTAAATATCTAGGTAATCTGTCTATTATTATTTTTATAATTTGTGTAATTCTCCCACTTTACCATCACCAAAGTAATACAGCCCTTACCTCTGCATTTCCTCCATACTTGACAGAAGGCATCCAGCACTCCTCCAGCATCCTTTGATTTGCTTTTAACAAACATGCCTACTCTTAAAATCCTCTTACAGTACTTTTACACTAGCCAAGATCGGCCGTAAAAAAGAAAACGTGCGCTGATCAACGGGTCAGCTTTTTGATCGGTGCTCATTTGCTTTTTTTCACAGGAGCTATGATCAGTAATATAAGGGGATGAGCGCTCGTCCCCATGCATTTCCAACATAGAACCCCACCAATCGCTAAAACGAAGTGGACGAAGCCCTCGGCTGAGCACTCAGCCGCTTCGTTTCTGTTTGACTCTTTCCGGAAATCAATGTAGTGGTGTACGGACTCGATAGAAAGTCTGAGCCGTACTCCGCTATATCGACTTTCCGGAAAAAGCCGAACAAACTAAGCCGCTGTGCGCTCACACAAGTTCTTCCGCTTCATTTTAGCGATTGGTGGTGGTCTCAGTGCTCGGACCCCACCAATCAAAACTTCTGACATGTCACTGACGTCAGAAGTTTGTTGAACGTTTAGTTACCCTTTCAGGATGTGTTTTCCTTTCTAAACGTCATTTTACCATTTTATGTGCATATTCTCCTCCGGGACCGCTATGCACTTCTACCCTCCTGGAATTCTCTTCCAGAGACCATTTGACATGCTAATCTTCTTCATGCCTCCAAGTGTAATTTAAAAACTCAACCTTTTCAGAAAAGCCTATAACCTATAGATATAAACGCCACCATGCTATCCAGGCAATACCCCATCCACTCACTAACATAATGCATACTGCTGTTAGACATAAATACTTTCCCCTCTTGTCTTCAATCCCTAATCCCTTTAGATTGTAAACCTGTATGTTCTCTCCTTCTATATTTTGTTACTTATCTTTTATATCATGCCTTGATTAACCGTATTTGTAATGTTCTAACTTACACCACGTTGTACAGAGCCACAGAAGTTGAAGACTATATAAATAAATATGTATTTCTCTTCTCTAGGTAACACTTTAAGTGTAAAAGTAATGATGGATGACGGCGGACGCTCACGTGGTTTTGGCTTCGTTAATTTTGGAAATCATGAAGAGGCACAGAAAGTAAGTATTCATGTCTCCTGCTCTGAGTGGAAATAGTTTGGGATTTGTTTAGTGAATGAATTGTTGCATTGAGATTGGTAATTAAAGTATTGAAGGCGCAGCCGATTTTTCTGTTTTTCATTTTCGTTTTTCTAATGTTGCATTTAAAGAGCCATAACTTTTTTTTGTTAAGTCGACATACCCATCCATATGAGCGCTTGTTTTCTTGTTCTAATTTTAAATGCTACCATATAATGTACTGAGAATATTTTACAAATTGTTTTGCAGAATGGAATTTAAAGACACATTTCCACAATAGTTTTTGGGATTTTGTTTTTTTTTATCGCATTCACTGTGGTAATAATGACATGTTACTTTTATTCTACTGGTGAATACGATTACCGCGATACCAATTTGACATAATTTTATTTTCTCTTGTACTACTTCTATAAAGTAAAATCACTTTGTTAAAAGAATTTGTCTTGCCACTTTTTTTTTTCCGTCGGTGCGGTGTGAGGGTTTGTGTTTTGCAGGGCGAGCAGCAGTTATAGGTATTAAATTGGGTACATACAACTCTTTGATCGCTTTATTTTGCAAGGTAACAAAAAAACAGCAATTCTGGCATTGTGAATTTTTTTTCCCGACCCTACAGTGTTCCACCGGCAGTTTAAGTATAGTGATATTTTTTTTTAAAGCTAATTATGAACCCCTTCTTCAGTCCAGACATACAGAATATGAAAGACTCCTTAAATATGCAACGTCATGGATAGGAAGAATAGCTGCATATAAAATGCTTCTCCTTCTAAGGCTACTCTACATCTTTCGAACCCTCCCAATCAGTCTCCCCAATAAATTTTTTCATTCAGCCCAAAAAACCCTCTCCCGATTTATTTGGTCAGGTTGCAAACCCAGACTCTCCCGCCACATACTCACTCGTGCCAAAAAGATGTGTGCACTGAGTATCCCTGACATACATAGTTACTATATTGCCGCTCTTGTTGCACAAATCTCTGATTGGTGGCGTGACGACAAAGATATCCATTGGCTTCAGATAGAATCCTCGTACATATCACCAGTTAGCCTTAAAACGACCTTGTTTTTAACCTTTTGGGACTTTTCTTCCTTCCACTCACTGTCCCCGTTGAACCAAGCAACATTACAACTCTGGTCTTTTTTCCAACGTGAATCTCCTGAACGCCCCCTTCTCTTAAAGTCATACATTCCCATAGATCTCTTTTCATTAATTGTCCCCAATTTAACCTTGACCCTATGGTCAATGAAGGCATTACTAATACCTCACACTTGTTTACCAACAATCGGTGAGTGAGTTTTGAGCACCTCACATCTAAATACTCTGTGCCTGTCTCGGATATTTTCAAATACCTGCAGATTAAACATTGCATCACAACTCCTAACGATCTTGATGCTTGATGCATTTTCAGGGTGTTTGGAATTTTCTCGAAACGCATTAAAGGTCTGAGAATTATATACAACATGTTGCACTCACACTCTGAGTTCTCCAAATCCCATCCCCTCCGGTCCTGGGAGAGAGTATTGGGTTGCTCCTTTTCTGATAGGGCATGGATGGAAGCTTTCAAACTAATTTATACATCTCTGCCGTGTATCCAACACACAGAAGCTGCTACACAAACATATCTGAGATGGTGCTATACTCCAGATTGTTTACACTAAATGTTCCCTGATTCTTCCCCCGTGTGCTGGAGGGGATACGGAAACACTGGCACTCTATACCATACTTTATGGGCATGTCCTAAACGTGAATCATACTGGTCTCAGGTTATTGATCTCTTGTCCAACGTCTCTGTCAAATCCCCCAGTCACCACAGCTGGCCTTACTCTTTCTTGACATGGGTTAGTTTCCTGTCACATTGTTGTGTAAAATCCTTGTAATGGCAAAACTAGTCATAACACGACATTGGGGGGAGGTTGATGCTCCACTATTGGGAGAATTGATAGCACTGATTAACACAACTTACTCGTACGGAAAACTCATATCCTTGGGTAATTCCTCATTTCATAAGTCACACTCCTGTGGAACCCTCAGTCCCAGAGCGTTTACTACACTACAGCACCTACTGTCATGATATCACTTTTGTCTCCATGTATAGTGATTTGGATGTCTGCTTAGATGATATATATGCTTTCTTTTTATTCTCACCTTATTCTTTATTGTTACTATACCGTCTCTTCAATCACAACTATTTTAGCATTTTCTTCTTTGCAGAGATGTTATAGCTGTTTTACTGAGTGCATTTTTATTATGCAATAGTGTTCATTTGTTTTCTTGCAAATACCAATAAAAAAACATTGAAACGAAGTATAGAGATATTTTAATAGTTTGAACTTTTATAGATTGGGTGATGCCAACTATCTTTATTTTGTTTGTTTTTTTCACATTGCGAAAATTGCGAATTATTTTTTTCTTTTACTTTGTAATTTTTGTATTTTTTTTTAACATTTAAAAAAAAATGAATTCAACTTTGTCTGTCTGTATCATGTGTATTTATTTTCCCCCTAGGATAATTTACCATGTGCTCGTTAGATCGCTTTATGTAATACACTGCAATACTGGCAAAAGTTAAGGGACAGAGCGTGCCTCCTCCCCCTGTCTAACCACTGCAATGCAGCGTCGCTATTGACCGTGGCATCGGTCGGGTTAAACAGCCGGAATCAGGGCATTGCTGGCGGGTGTCAGCTGTTTGAAACAGCCCGGCACTCGCGGCATATGGCTTTGGCTCAACTCCTGAGCCTGTGCCATATTGGGGAAGCACACATCTGTCATACATTTGTTTGGTTTCCCTTAAAGGGTTAAGAAGCTAGTTAATGGTTGTTTTTTTTTTTTAGATGTGCCAAGTAAAAGCTTATCTTTTTACAAACAAACCTTGAAGTTACTTCCTTTTCCCTAATCCTTTTCAGTTCCCCCATTTCAAGCCAAATGTTGACAATAAAGAAATGTCAGGAGGCATTCATTTTGTCGTCTCCCCCCCCCCCCCACACATACCTCCCCTCAAACCAATGTCTGCCTATGGGGGCAACTTGCAGCAGGAACCTTACCCACTGCACTGTCTGCAATGGGAGATGAGGCATGTTAAGCCCCTTACCTCCAAACTCCCCCGATGTTATTGAGGAGGTTAAAAGCCGCAAGACCATGGTTTTCTCTGCAAGATTTTTGCAAGGCCGTTTGATTCACTAGTTTGCAGAAAATCTTGCAGTCTGATCCAAAGTAGAAATAGTAGTAAAGCCGGCCATCCAAAATTCTAAACAAAATGTACTTGCAGAAAGTGGTGAACAATAACTAATAAAATATATATGCTATATGTTAGGGTCAGTTCAGAGTTTTTTTGACGTGGAAACCGCTTTGGAATTGCCCCCATTTATTTCTATGGGAGGCAGATGGTTTTTCGCAGCTTTTTGCCGGTCTTGAAAAAATAAAAAGTGCAATGTTCATTCTTGCCGTGGTTACCGCCTCTACCCTCCCATTGAAATCAATTGGAGGCAGAGAAAACCAGCGGCACTCATTTCTGTGTGTTTTTTGTGGCGTTTTTTTTGCCTGTGTTCCTTGCATTAGATTCACTGGCCGCAGGCAAAAATCAGAGGGAAAAAAAAGCAGCCTTTTACTGAAGGAATTCTGCGGCAGATGTTTTTCTATTTGCAAAAAACTGTGTGAACAGGGCCTTAGAGTACTCCACTTTTGTTATCTCTAAATAAATAAAAAATACATTATCCTTTCAGGCAGTTGTTGAAATGAACGGCAAGGAAATAAATGGACGTATGGTTTATGTAGGAAGAGCTCAGAAGAGGATAGAACGTCAAAGTGAACTGAAACGTAGGTTTGAACAGATCAAACAGGAGCGAATCAGTAGATATCAGGTAATGAAACTACCATGTTCATGTAATTGTAGAGGATCATGCAACCTGATACCAAAGAACAGCAGCTCTCACTTGAGTTTGATCAGGGTTCTTGGCTCTTTGTATAAGGGTAAGGCCACACGGTGCGTCGTTGATGCGGTTTTGTTGCGGTTGAAAACGGCATGCGGTTTTTGTCTCTGTAGTGCTGCAGTTCTGTTGCGTTTTTAAAGGAAATAATTGATGGACATAGTTTTCCCCCGTGTTGAGGTTTGTTAGGTGCTTCCTGTATATAGTTCATCACATTGCATTGCAGAACTGTTAGCAAAAACGCACGCCGTTCAGCAACAACATTGGCAGCGCCGTCATTAACCGCATGTGGTCAGACATTATGAAGTGCAATTAACTGCACAAAAAACACATTGTAATATAATAGCAGCCGTCTGTCCATAATACAGATTTCACCATTGACTTCTATTGAAAAATGACTTGCTGCGGTTTAACAACGCAACATAACCGCACCGTGTCCGCACCGTGTGGCCTTACCCTTACAGTGTTTAACTGGCTGCTAAAGGAAATGTTGCTCGTTTTATGCATTATCTTTCCTTTGGAAGTACCAAATAACTGATGGTTCTTAGGGTATGTTCACACAGAGTTTTTTGCAGGCAGAAAATTCTGCCTGTAAAAATCTGCTAAGTTTTTTTGGAAGTTGTTTTGCACCACAGGTGTTTTTTACCACGTTTTTTGCCACGTTTTTTTACCTCTTCAATAGGCACAGGAAAAAAAACCGCGAGCGGTTATTGCCAGTAAGCGCATCAGTCTTTCGAGGCATGTCGCTTCTTTTTCCTGCGAGTGTTTTTTCCGCTCGCAGGGAAAACTCTATTTCCCATTGAAATCAATGGGAGGCAACCTCAGCCGGTTGTTTCCGCGGAAAAAAAAAGTGGAAAAAAACCTCTGTTTGAACAGGGCCTTAAAATGGTTCTTTACTAATGTAAATATATGTTACAAAGTGTCAGCACATCAAATGCTAACAGGTTATATACATTGTGTTAAAATTCTGCCTCTTTAAGCAGCTAGAATGCATGGATCTGACCAGCGGCTACAGGTCTGTCCTCGTGAGCGGCCTTCAATATAACTAGGATTGTCTATGCGGCTGCTTACAAGGACAGACCTGCAGCCGCTCTGACCGTTCCTGCTACCCTGTACATTTTGCAGAATTTCAACACAATGGGATGGATTTATTAACCCCTTCCCGCTCCTTGACGTACTATTACGTCATGGCAGCTGTATCGTTCGCGCTCCATGCCGTAATAGTACGTCTCGGGAGTAACGGCCGTTTCGGCCGTCCTCCCGACACATACAGGAGCTGTGACGCTGCTGTCTTGTTCAGCAGCTGTCACAGCTCCTACAGCGGGGACCGATCGCTGTGTCCCCGCTGATTAACCCCTTAAAAGCCGCGTTCTATAGAGATCGCGGCTTTTTAGGGGTTAAGCTGCCATCGCCGGCCTGCTACGCGATAGCGGCCGGCGATGGTGACTATGGCAACCGGACACCAAACAATGGCGTCCGGCTATGCCATAGACGGAAGCCTAGTGGGTCCTGACAACGTCAGGACCCACTATGCTTGCTGTCAGTGAGTAGCTGACAGTTCTAATACACTGCACTACGCATGTAGTGCAGTGTATTAGAATAGCGATCAGGGCCTCCTGCCCTCAAGTCCTCTAGTGGGACAAAGTAATAAAGTAAAAAAAAAGTTAAAAAAAGATGTGTAAAAATAAGAAAATAAAAGTTTTAAAAGTATTAAAAGTAAAAATCCCCCCTTTTCCCTTATCAGTCCTTTATTATTAATAAAAATATATAAACAAACAAATAAACTATACATAATTGGTATCGCCGCGTCCGTAACGGCCTGAACTACAAAATTATTTCATTATTTATCCCGCACGGTGAACGCCGTAAAATAAAATAATAATAAACCGAACCACAATCACAATTCTTTCGTCACTTCACCTCCCAAAAAATGGAATAAAAAGAGATCAAAAAGTCGCATGTACCTAAAAATGGGACTGATGGAAACTACAGTTCGTTACGCAAAAAATAAGTCCTCGCACGGCTTTATTGATTGAAAAATAAAAACGTTCTGGCTCTTAGAATAAGGTAACACAAAAAGTGAGTGATTGTTTACAAAACGTATTTTATTGTGCAAACGCCATAAGACATAAAAAAAAACTATAAACATCTGGTATCGCCGTAATCGTATCGCCCCGCAGAATAAAGTGAATATGTCATTTATAGCGCACGGTGAACGCTGTAAAAAAAAAAGAAAAAAAAACAATAGTACAATTGCTGTTTTTTAGTCACCACGCCACCTAAAAATAGAATAAAAACTGATCAAAAAGTCGCATGCACCCCATGAAAACTACAATGGATTCCTCAAGGGGTCTAGTTTCCAAATTGGGGTCACTTTTGGGGGGTTCCCAATGTTTTGGCACCATAAGACCTCTTCAAACCGGACATGGTGCCTAATAAAAAAGAGGCTTCAAAATCCACTAGGTGCTCCTTTGCTTCGGATGCCGGTGCTTCAGTCCATTACCCCACACGGGCCACATGTGGGATATTTCTCAAAACTGCAGAATCTGGGCAATAAGTATTAAGTTGCGTTTCACTGATAAATCCTTTTGTGTTATAAAAAAAATGGTATAAAGAGGATTTTCTGACAAAAAAAAAATTTACATTTCACCTCTACTTTGCTCTAAATTTTTGTGAAACACCTAAAGGGTTCATAAACTTTCTAAATGCTGTTGTGAATACTTTGAGGGGTCTAGTTTCTAAAATGGGGTGTTTGATAGGGGTTTCTAATATATGGGCCCCTCAAAGCAACTTCAGAACTGAACTGGAACCTAAAAAAATAAATAAATGAGGCAATACTTTGCTTCTTACATTATACTGATAATGAGCCGTGCCCACCCCGAGATGACCCCAGTTTTGACCGTTTGTATAAACGGAGACCCCTATTAGACCGTTCCAGTGTCCGGTTTTCCCAAGCATACACCCCCGAGAAGTGTATTTCTATTGATGAGTCCCTGGTACATTTTAAAGGGAGGGTTCAATTCCGCGAGTACCTGCCGGGTAAGAGGGCAAGGTATGGCGTGAAGATGTATAAGCTGTGAGAGTGCATCAGGGTATACCTACAGGTTTAGGATATATGAAGGAAAGGCCACACCCAAACCAGACTGCATCCTGGACTACAATAGGTACATGGGAGGGATTGACTTGTAAGATCAAGCCCTGAAGCCCTACAGCGCCATGCGGTGTGGTATAAGAAGCTGGCCGGGCACATCATACAGATGGCATTGTACAATGCGTACGTGCTACGTCGATGTGCAGGCCAGAGGGGAACTTTCCTGGAATTTCAAGAGGTGATTATCAAGAACCTAATCTTTAGGGACCAAGAAGGGGGGGCACCCAGTACTTCTGGAAGCGAGCCCACACGCATCGTACCAGGGCAACACTTTCCAGGAGAAGTTCCCCAAACTGGCAAGAAGGGAAAAAGTCAAGAGGTGCAAAGTCTGCTATAAGGGATGACACAATATATCAATGTGACACGTGTCCCGAATAACCAGAGCTCTGTATGAAGGAGTGTTTTAAAATGTATCATACATCCCTTGGTTTATAATTTACCCCAATTTTACTTATCCTGATGCACTCCACACAGCTTATGCCCCCTTGTCTTTCCCCTCTGAGCCCTGCTGTGTGCCCAGGCAGCTGATAACAGCCACATGTAGGGTATTGCCATACCCGGGAGAACCCACATTACAGTTTATGGGGTGTAGGTCTCCGGTCAAAATGGTCACTACACCTCTAGATGAATGCCTTAAGGGTGTAGTTTTTAAAACGGGGTCACTTCTTGCGGGTTTCAACTGTACTGGTACCTCAGGGGCTTCTGCATACATGACTTCGCACTAGAAAATCCCCAGTAGGCCAAATGGTGGTCCTTTCCTTCTGAGCCCTCCCATGGGCCCAAACGGCAGTTTATCACCACAAATGGGGTATTGCTGCACTCAGAACAAATTGTGCAAGAGAATGGGGTATTTTGTTTCTTGTGAAAATAAGAAATTTTCAGCCAAAACTACATATTATTTGAAAAAAATAATTTTGTTTTCATTCCCAGCCCAATTCAAATAAGTTCTGTGAAAAAACTATGGGGTCAAAATGGTCACAACACCCATAAATGAATTCCTTGAGGGGTGTAGTTTCCAAAACGGGGTCACTTTTGGTGGGTTTCCATTGCTTTGATACCTCTGGGGCTCTGCAAATGCGACATGGCACCCGAAAACCAATCCAGCAAAATCTGTACTCCAAAGAACACACAGCGCTCCTTTCCTTCTGAGCCCTCCCATGGGCCCAAACGGCAGTTTATCACCACAAATGGGGTACTGCCGCACTCAGGACAAATTGGGCAACAAAATGGAGTATTTTATTTCTTGTGAAAATAAGAATTTTTGAGCTAAAATGACATATTATTGGAAAAAATATATATTTTTTTAATTCCCAGCCCAATTCAAATAAGTTCTGTGAAGAAACTATGGAGTCTAAATGGTCACATTACCCATAAATGAATTCCTTGAGGGGTGTAGTTTCCAAAATGTGGTCACTTCTGGTGGGTTTCCATTGCTTTGATACCTCTGGGGCTCTGCAAATGCGACATGGCACCCGAAAACCAAACCAGCAAAATCTGTACTCCAAAGAACACACAGCGCTTCTTCCCTTCTGAGGCCTCCCATGGGCCCAAACGGCAGTTTATTGCCACAAATGGGGTATTGATGCACTCAGGAGAAATTGGGCAACAAAATTGAGTATTTTGTTCCCTGTGAAAATAAGAAATTTTGGTAAAAAATTACATCTTATTGGAAAAAATTTCATTTTTTTAATGTCACAGCCCAATTGAAATAGGTGCTGTGAAAAAACTGTGTGGTCAAAATGCTAACAACAACCATAAATGAATTCCATGAGGGGTGTAGTTTCCAAAACGGGGTCACTTTTGGTGGGTTTCCATTGCTTTGATACCTCTGAGGCTCTGCAAATGCGGCATGGCACCCGAAAACCAATCCAACAAAATCTGGACTCCAACAAACATATAGCGCTCCTTTCCTTCTGAGCCCTCCCATGGGCCCAAACGGCAGTTTATCACCACAAATGGGGTATTGCCACACTAAGGACAAATTGGGCAACAAAATGGGGTATTTTGTTCCCTGTGAAAATAAGAAATTTTGATCACAAATGACATTTTATTGGAAAAAATGACATTTTTTTCATTTCAGAGCCCAATTCAAATACGTGCTGTGAAAAAACTGTGCGGTCAAAATGGTAACAAAAACCATAAATGAATTCCTTGAGGGGTGTAGTTTCCAAAATGGGGTCACTATTGGGGGATTCCTACTGTTTTGACACCTCAACACCTCTTCAAACCTGGCATGCTGCCTAAAATATATTCTAATAAAAAAGAGGCCTCAGAATGCACTAGGTGCTTCTTTGCTTCTGGGGCTTGTGTTTTAGTCCACGAGCGCACTAGAGCCACATGTGGGACATTTCTAAAAACTGCAGAATCTGGACAATACATATTTAGTAGTATTTCTCTGGTAAAACCTTCTGTGTTACAGAAAAAAAAATGAATAAAATTGAAATTCAGCAAGAAAAATGAAATTTGCAAATTTCACCTCCACTTTGCTTTAATTCCTGTGAATTGCCTGAAGGGTTAAAAAACTTTCTATATGCTGTTTTGAATACTTTGAGGGGTCTAGTTTTTAAAATGGGGTGTTTTATCAGGGTTTCTAATACATAGGCCCCACAAAGCCACTTCAGAACTCAAGAGGTACCTTAAAAAAAAGGCTTTTGAAATTTTCTTAAAAATATGAGAAATTGCTGTTTATGTTCTAAGCCTTGTAACGTCCAAGAAAAATAAAATAATGTTCAAAAAACGATGCCAATCTAAAGTAGACATATGGGAAATGTGAACTAGTAACTATTTTGGGTGGTATAACAGTCTGTTTTACAAGCAGATGCATTTAAATTCTGAAAAATGCAATTTTTTCAAAATTTTCTCAAAATTTTGCAATTTTTCACCAATAAACACTGAATATATCAACCAAATTTTACCACGAACATGAAGCCCAATGTGTCATGAGAAAACAATCTCAGAATCGCTTGGGTAGGTTTAAGCATTCCGACGTTATTACCACATAAAGTGAAATATGTCAGATTTGAAAAATGGGCTCTGAGCCTTAAGGCCAAAACTAGGCTGCGTCCTTAAGGGGTTAATATTCGCTTCTAGATAGCCTAAAGCTAGAGCTGCTAGGCTGAAGATGCGTCAAATTTTTCAATGAAGTGCACGCTGTTTGATTTGGCACATGTTACACTTCTTTCCCTTTACACCACCTATTGGGGGGTATACATTAGACCGGTGCTTTTCACAACTCGCAGAATCTGGTGCATCACTGGCCGGAATGGAGGCGCAACTACATTGATAAATCTGCCTCACTGTATATTACAAAGTCTTAGTACTTGATGTGCTGACACTGTAACTTTTTCCATATTGACATTAGAACTGTACCCCTTTAATGATTAGTATCCATCTCGGTCCATTGGAGCAATTGTCCTAAATAAAGTGTGTGGAATAAATAGAATCAAAATCAAGAATTATTTGGAAAGCAAATTAACAAAAGCTAAACTGTTTGGATGTTTCTTAATTCCAGTAGAGATGTATGGACGTCTATAAAATGCAGGTGCTTCAGGGGTCAAAGTCAAAATAGTTTTGTTTTTTTTGATAAATTATGCTTTGCGTAAATTGATGGGGTTGAACAGATTTCAGTGTCAGTACTTCTGAAGTTTTGTTTTTCAATGGTTACTATAAACAGTTGATATTGTTCATTATTGCATTATATTACAGGGAGTGAATTTATATGTAAAAAACCTGGATGATGGAATTGATGATGAAAGGCTAAGGAAGGAGTTTGCTCCATATGGGACAATTACTAGTGCAAAGGTAATTTTTGTATGTATTCTAGGTATAGTGAGGGTTAATCAGATGTCAATTAACTAGTTGACAGGAAGCACAAGATAAAGTTTTAAAGAAGTTTTCCCATCAGGGACATTTATGACATATCCACAAGATATGTCATAAATGTGAGATCGATGCGGGTCCCACCTCTAAGCCCCGTTCTACCGCTTAGTGTTCCCCCTTGAAGCGTGTGATTTTCGACCATATTCGATGAGAAACGCGTAGCTCGCATAAATGTCCCTGATAGCAAAAGCCCTTTAATTTGAGCATTAAACATTTTGATTACTCATTCCTGCTCACCAAAATGTGCTTTATAGCTACATGCATTACGTGATTCTCTTATTACTCAAGGCTTATTAAAATGTTCATTTTAATGAGGGAGATAAAACCCACAGCTATTTCCGCCTGAAAAACCTCACCAAAAAAAGTCTATACTTATCCCTGGCCATTGTCATGGCGACGCGTCCCTCTGTTGTCTGGCTGCCTGGGATGACGCTGCAGCCCATGTGCCCTGTGATTGGCTGCAGCAGTCACACGGGATAATACGTCATACAGAAGGCCGGCCTGGACGGAGTAAAGAGAAGAAAGTGTTGCTATAATAACGGCTGAACTCTAACTTTTTTATACATTTTACACAATTTTTTGAATTTTTCTCATTCACAGTTTTCGCAGCGGAGTCGTAGCGTAACAACCGCAAAAGTCGCAACACGTGGCTATTTATTGCAGGTTTTCCTTTTCCACTGAATTCAATGGGAAAAACCCACAACAGAAGAGCAACTAATCCGCAGCATAAATTGACATGCTGAGGATTTAAATACTTCACCACAGGTCAATTTATCAACATCTTTGCTGCAGATTTTTTCTGCAGCGTGTACATGAGATTTGTTCAAATCTCATCCACTTTGTTACCGTAAATGCTGTGGAATTTCCGCAGAGAATTATGTTGCGGAAATTCCGAAGCGTTTACGCTACGTGGGAACCCAACCTAAGGCCTTCTGCGCCCGGAACGGATTTGTTGCGGATTTGTGGGCAGAAAAGCCGCAGCTTAAGACTTTTTCAGGGATGTGGATGAAACTTCAAAAATCTCATCGAGATACTGCTAAACATTTTCCCCCACGGAGAGCGTGCTGCGGATTTTCAAATCTACAACATGCTTGTTCTGTTCTGGATGTTCACCGGGGATTTCACCCTTTTCAATGTAGAAGGGGGAAAGTGGATTTTGCTGTGGATACACTGCGGAAAACCCTCTATAAATCAGATACATGTGCAGGGGGCCTAAGTTATTGCGCACAAAATATTTGGAAATGTTGAAAATTCTCCATTGAACAGATCCGCACACCAGTGGATAAATCAAATGCCTTCAGATTGTGCTTTTATTTTTTTGGTTGTTTTTTTTTACACAAACTACAGATCAGAACTATTGTTTTTGAGCTGATGGTGACTATTTTCATTGCATAATTTAAAATATCCCTCCAGTTGTACTCCTACCTGATCTTACATGGGGCGGTACATTTGCCATGGCAACTGTACGACGCCCGGAACGTGAACGAGTCTTAACACACCCTTAACTGTACCGCCCAGCATGCAGGAATGTGTCTCCATGCCCAATGTCCGCTTGGGCAGGAGATTACAACTGGAGGGACTCTTTAACATAAGGTTTTTATGGCTAGTTCTGCAGCACAACATTAAGCACAAGGTTAGATTGGCAAGTTTGTCATTTGCATCTGTGTGGGGAAAAATGTAGTAAACTGAGCGGTCCAAAGTAGTTGTACTTTCTGTTTTGCAAATATTATTTGCAAATATGGCTCCTGTATATAAATGAGATTTCGTTCTCATGAACATTGGAAAATGGTATTTGTTGAGTCATTACATATATTTCAGTAAATAAGTTCTACAACAGCTGTATATTTTCAATCTTAGGTCATGACAGATGGAGGACACAGCAAAGGGTTTGGTTTTGTGTGTTTCTCCTCACCAGAAGAAGCTACCAAGGCAGTCACAGAGATGAATGGACGTATAGTTAGTACAAAGCCTCTGTATGTAGCACTTGCACAACGAAAAGAGGAAAGGAAGGCAATTCTCACCAACCAGTATATGCAGAGATTAGCAACGATGAGAACACTGCCCGGGCCATTGCTGGGAGCGTTCCAACAGCCAACAAGTTACTTCTTACCCGCTATGCCACAGGTAAGGTCTTCACCGGTCCCCTGCAGTCCTAGAATACTTATAATAAATCCAGCTGACACTGATGTTGTCAGCATTATTTACCTTTTATGGGGTTGTCTGGCATCCAATAAACTTCATTGCTCTCGATATATACTGCAGAATTTAGTGCAGGATTGCATATACTGCAGGATTTAGCTCTCCACTACTGCTAATAGAAGAGGGTCACTATCTTTGGGTCTTCACTTTTTAGCTGAAGACCCCTTATAGGGCAAATGTCAAGGTGATGTCTAATCAAACGACTGCTTTGGACGATATATTATAAATACTCATTACGTGTATTATAAAGAGCAATTTTTTTAATATAATTATCTGGTTGAGATAATTCATGAATATTGTTAGCCTAAAGCCTATATTAAAAAAATAAAAATAAGAATGTAAGGACATAGTATTACAAACACATCACATTGGCTATTATACAAACTGCATACATCACACCAAAAGTATATACTATACAGTATTCCAATACAACCATAATCCTTTATAGCTTAAAAGGGGTTATCTCGCCAAAACAAAAGGAGCAGTGGTCATGCATGCTGCTCCATTCCTACTCTGAGACTGCCAGAGATAGCTGAGTACTGTATGTGGCTATCTCCGGTAGTTCCACTAAGGGCTTATTCAGACGAAAGTATAATAGGTCCGTGCAACGCGCGTGATTTTCACGCGCTTCGCACAGGCCTATGTTAGTCTATGGGGCCGTGCAGACTGTCCGTGAGTTTCACGCAGCGTGTCCGCTTCGTAAAACACACTACATGTCCTATATTTGTGAGTTGTTCGCGCATCACGCACCTATTGAAGTCAATGGGTGCGTGAAAATCACGCGCAGCACACGGAAGCACTTGCGTGTGATTCGCACAACAGCAGTAAAAAGTATGAATGAAAACAGAAAAGCACCACTTGCTTTTCTGTTTACAAACATACAAATAGTGTCATAATGATGGCGGCTGTGCGAAAATCACGCATCATACGCGGCTGACATGGAGCTGTCAAGTACCTTTTGCACGCGCAAAACGCTGCGTTTTTTGCGTGCGCAATACGCACACGCTCGTGTGAATCTGGCCTAAGAATGAATGGAGCGACATGCATGATTGCCTCTCCCTTCATACAAGGTACTCGGGATCCCCGTTCTCTTGATCGATGGGGGTCCCAGCGATCAAACACTTCTTGCCTTTCCTGTGGGTAGTTGTTTTTGTAGGATACCCCCTTAAATATCAGTTATGCAGATAGCACTTGTGTAAGGACCCAATCCCTTATAAGATGTGCCAGTGCTAATCCTGAATCCGGTCATCTGGCCAACAATGCCTCAAATTCATGGGACATACCTCTTTTGTTCTGCACCCCTTTTTCTAGGCCTGTTGTCCAATTTACTTTGTGATGTACTGCTGCACCACAGGGGTCGCTGTAGCGAAGTATCAGAGGTTTAAGGTCCTGATTTGCAGGCAAATCTTCAGCATAGCCTAATACACTAGCCCATTTATTTTAGTTTGTGTAGTGGTTCTCTGAACTGTGATAGTATGTTTGCAGCATGCAAGTGAATGCTAGATGTACTCTATTATTGATAATCCATGACACAATAATTGAGGATATTGTGTACATTTGTGTATTCTGATTTTCCACTTAGAAAAAAACCAACAAAAAATATCTTATGCATACGGCAGTAATGTCACCTTGGCCTTTCTCTGTTCCGTTTATTACTTTTTTGGCCTTGATGACTTAAGTAATTGGAAATTGTCTGCTGGGAACAACCCTTGTCTTAGGATGTAGTCACACGTGGCATCTTTGCTTCGTATTTCCGCAGCATAAAAATACGCTGTGGAAAAGTTTACACTGTAAACCTATGGAAAAATATTCTGCAACGCAAGCAATTAGAAAAATCTGTTTTAAATTGCGGAATAGTTAACGTCTAGAGTAAATCCTTTGCCGACACAAATGCTGTCAGGTAACAATATTGTCGGCTGCTTTTGTTATATACGATATTGTTCTATAGTGTAACGAGCCACTTTTGTAGTCCTAGGAATGCTTATATTTGTTTTCTTTCACGTTAAGCCACCAAACAGAGCCTTTTATAACCCAAGCCCTGTAGCCCCTGTTCGTCCAACGCCTCACTGGACATCCCAGCAGTCTAGGCCTCCACGTAAGTCAATAGAATTGAGCAAATATTTTTTTTATTCTATTTTGATTGCTTATTACTAATGTTCCTGTTTGTCCAGTCTTATATCATTGACTATTTCTAGTTCACACAGTTAGACTTTGTAGTCGTCGTCTTCTCCATGAAGCTACAGCGTCCATGCCATTTACCTAGGCTAGACATTACATTTTTTAGTACAATGGCAGCAATGCAATTTGAGATGAGTAACCAATTTTTTTAAATATTTTTACAGACTTAAAGTGAATCTCCATGTATTTGGGGTATCTTTTGAGATTCTGTAAGGAGATTGCATAAATATCATGTGACGTCCTTATAAGATATATGGAAAAAGAGACGGACTCTCCGTTTAATGCAAAAGAAAAACCATGTTAAACCGATTGTGAGCCTGGCTTAAATGAGGATTCAATAAATTCATGTCAAAATACTTTATTATAAAAATGCAAAAAATTACTATGGTCTTTTCAGACTCAAAGACCCTTTTCAGATCTTATTTATCATGTTTCATGTGTTAATCCTCCCTATAACGGCAGAGTACCATCCGGCTCCACCTATGCTGCGGGCAGTTCCTCCAAGGCGTGTCGCCTCTAACATAAGTACAATGAAGCAAGCTTCAACACAGGTGCCCATGGTTGGTCCTCCGTCTCAAAGAGTTGGTGAGCTTCCTTTTCACCATGTTCTCAAAGTTCCAAGTTCCAAATATCTCCTGGTCTGGATGAAATATCTACCCAGTTGGAGAAAAGTGGAGTGAACGATCTAAATAGGCATTTCATAATATTTTTCCCCCATCTGCACCTACTAATAGTGCACATGGTGAAGTATTAATAATCAATTCTAGGTGGAATTGCCCTTTAATGACTGAATGCTTACCTTGTGTTTTTTATCTGCCCTATTTCATTATATTCATTGATAACTATTCCTTAGCGTTGAAGAATCAGTTAGTTAGGTCCAGAATTATTTGGACTGTGACACAAGTTTTGGCATTTTAGCGGTTTACCAAATCATATTGATATGTAGCTGCCTCTCTTTCAAGGGACCGAAGGTAAGTGGACAATTATTTCGAAAGCTATTTAATGGGCTGTATGGGCTATTCCCTCGTTAATCCATCAATTAAGCAGGTAAAAGGTCTGGAGATGATTCCAGGTGCGGCATTAGCATTTGGAAGCTGTTGCTGTGAACCCACACCCGTCAATGGAGCTCTCAATGCAAGTGAAACAGATCATCGTTAGGCAGGAAAACGTAAAGAAATCCATCAGAGAGATGGCACAAATGTTAGGAGTGGCCAAATCAACAGTTCGATACATTCTTGAAGAAAAAAAGAGCGTGCTGGTGATCTCGTGAACTCCAAAAGGCCTGGACGTCCACGGAAGACAACAGTGGTGGATGATTGCAGAATCCTTTCCATGATGAAGAAAAACCCCTTCACAACATCTACCCCAGTGAAGAACGCTCTCCTGGAAGTAGGTGTATCAGTATCTAAGTCTACCATAAAGAGAAGACTTCATGAGAGCAAATACAGAGGGTTCACCACAAGGTGCAAACCATTAATCAGCCTCAAAAATAGAAAGGCCAGATTAGACTTTGCTAAACAACATGTAAAGAAGCCGCCCAGTTCTGGAACAGCATGAAACTAGGATCAACCTGTACCAGAATGATGGGAGGAAGAAAGTATGGAGAAGGCTTGGAACGGCTCATGATCCAAAGCACACCACATCCTCTGTAAAACATGGTGGAGGCAGTGTGATGGCATGGTGGGGGCAGTGTGATGGCATGGTGGGGGCAGTGTGATGGCATGGTGGGGGCAGTGTGATGGCATGGTGGGGGCAGTGTGATGGCATGGTGGGGGCAGTGTGATGGCATGGTGGGGGCAGTGTGGTGGGGGCAGTGTGATGGCGTGGTGGGGGCAGTGTGATGGCGTGGTGGGGGCAGTGTGATGGCATGGTGGGGGCAGTGTGATGGCATGGTGGGGGCAGTGTGATGGCATGGGCATGCATGGCTGCCAAAGGCACTGGGTCACTGGTGTTTATTGATGATGTGACTGAAGACAGAAGCAGCGGGATGCATTCTGAAGTGTTCAGGGCTTTACTTTCTGCTCAGATTCAACCAAATGCAGCAGGTTGATTGGACGTCGCTTCACAGTACAAATGGACAATGACCCAAAACATAATGCGAAAGCAACCAAGGAGTTTATAAGGCAAAGAAGTGGAATATTCTGCATTGGCCGAGTCAATCACCAGATCTCAACCCGATCGAGCTGCATTTCACTTGCTTAAGAGAAAACTTAAGGCAAAAAGACCCAAAAAAAGCAACAACTGAAGACGCTGCAGTAAAGGCCGCGCAAAGCATCACAAAGGGGGAAACCCAGTGTTTGTGATGTCCATGGGTTCCAGACTTCAGGCAGTCATTGCCTGTAAAGGATTCTCTACAAAGTATTAAAAACATCATTTTATTTATGGTAATGTTAATTTGTCCAATTACTTTTGAGCCAGTAAAATGAGGCGGCTGTGTGGAAAAATGGCTGCAATTCCGAAACGTTTCACAGGTTAATTTTGTTCAACCCCTTGAATTAAACCTGAAAGTCTACACTCCAATTGCGTCTGTTCTTTCATTTGAAATCCAATGTGGTGGCAGCGGAGCCCAAATCATGAAGATTGTGTCACTGTCCAAATAATTCTGGACCTAACTGTATGTCATGACAGGTTTCAGTTCTATATTTAGTGTTGTTTTTTTATTTATACATTTAAAAACAAGAATAATGAACATGAAATTTATGAAAAGTACAAATACATTTGTTGGCTAAACGAGATCACCCAAAACTCCAAGTAGTACAGGATAGAAATGAATGAGTCTGTCACATGAATTAGATTTAATTTTTTTTAATAATGAAAATCCTTCTTTTTGTTTTCTGATCAGCAAATATCGGCACTCAGACGGCAGGAGCTCGGGCTCAGGTTAACCCATCAGTCATGCACACAATGACACAGTACAAATATTCTTGCTCCGTACGAAATGCACATCCAGTGGTGAACAATGTGCACCTCCAACAGGTACTTTACTGGATTTACTGTAAGTCCAAAACAAAATTGTATTCAGGAGAGCAGACCTATAAGGCCTTCCTTTATATATTTCTTCTGTTTAGGTTCCATACCTGGTTTGGTCTTTAAAAATACCTGCATATTTAGTATTGGAGCATCTATTGCAAATCTCCTATTGATCAAAGTATTACAAAATGTATAAAGCCTAAATTACAAGTATGGAAACCAACATTTTTTATATATTTTTTTTTTTTAACTTGAAATTAATTTTCTTCACAGGTCATGGAACCAGCCGTACTAATGCAAGGACAGGAGCCTCTCACTGCATCCATGTTAGCATCTGCCCCGCCACAAGAACAAAAACAAATGCTTGGTACTTGTCGTTGTATCTTTAGTGATTCATGTGTGTGTATATGTGTATATATATATATATATAACGCTGGTATTCTTTACAGGTGAACGGATTTATCCTCTTATACACAGTATGCACGCGTCACTCGCTGGAAAAATAACTGGCATGCTGTTGGAAATAGACAACTCTGAACTCTTACACATGCTGGAATCGCCAGAGTCCCTTCATTCAAAGGTATTTTTATATTAAAACAATTGCTGCATTCCAAATCATACAATAGCCTGAATTGGTTTGGCATACTAGCCCAACTACTGTTCTGTAAAAGTCTGCTGGTAATGCTATTCGGGTAAGGGATAATTTTTCATTTTTAATTGACTGCATTCGGGGGAAAGTATAGGTATGACAATGTCATAAAGCACAAAAAATATGAAGCATTCCCTGATCCTTCAGTCATCTTAGTGACTTATAGTGAAGCTTCTGTTTGGAACGAATTGCGTAATATAGTATTTAAACAGTAGATCCCTGTGGGACTGCATGGGATTGCAAGGTTCTTGCTACAGGTTACCTACTGTAGCTTGTTTATTATTAATAAACCGCTCACAGAACATGTGTGAAATACAGGTGGTCACTAAAGGAAACCTGTCACGTTGAAAGTGCAGTCCAATCTGCGGGCAGCATTTTATAGAGCAGGGAGGTCTGAACAGATTGATATATAGTTTTGTATCAAGATTCAGTATAACTTGTAATTTATTCATTTGAACCTCTGCTGATTCTGAGCTTAGGAGTCCAGTGGGCGGTCCTGATCACTGACTGATCTCTTCAAACTTATACAGGAAACAGTCAATCAGTGATTAGGACCGCCTACTGGACTCCTAGTCCCATGATGAGCAGAGGTTTAAATAAAAAAATTACACGTTATATTGAAACTTTTCCCACAAATCTATATATCAATCGGCTCAGCTCCTCCTTCTCTATAACATGCTGCCCATAGGTTCCCTTTGACAGTGCACGTAGCCAGTGGCATTTAGTTTGAAGCTGTTCAGACCTGCGTGGTTATTATCCCACTTGTAAACGTGTGAATACCAATATATTAGGGCAGTAGTCCCAGACCTGTGGCTCTCCAGTTGTTTCAAAACTGCAACTTCCAACAACTCTGGCCAGCCAAATGCTATCAGGGCTGCCCAGGAGTTGTACCTTTGCATCAGCTGGAGAGACAAAGGATTGGCACCACTATTAAGGAGTTTATAGTATTTGGCATTCTGTTTTATCATCATTAACCCGTTAGTGACCGCCCCATAGTGTTTTTACGTCGGTCACTAACGGGCCTTATTCCGATGCCATAGACTTTTTACGTCGCTGCATCGGAATAAGTAAACAGAGCAGGGAGCTGTCAAATCTCCCTGCTCTCAGCTGCCAGAGGTAGCTGAGAGCTGGGGGCATCCCTGCTCGACCAGGTGAGATGGATATTAGTATCGATCTCACCCGCCATAAGATCGCCGAGTGTCTGTTTCTCCGATGGCAGCCGGGGGCCTAATAAAGGCCCCCAGGTCTGCCTGTAATGAATGCCTGCTAGATCATGCCTCTGGCATGACCAAGCAGATGCCTGTCCGTTTTACACGGACAGGCATAATACACTGCAATACAGAAGTATTGCAGTGTATTATAAATGTGATCGGATAATCGCTTAGTGAAGTCCCCTAGTGGGACTAGTAAAAAAGTTTAATAAACAGTGAAAAAAAATAAAAAATGAAAAACCCATTTTTCTCCCTTACAAACTGCTTTATTATTAACAAACAAAATAAAGTAAAAAAGTTACACATATTTGGTATCGCCGCGTCCGTTACGACCCCAACTATAAACTTATTACATCATTTAACCCGCACAGTGAACGTCGTAAAAAATAAAATAATAAACCATGCAAAAATTGCTGTTTTCTTTGAATCCTGCCTTAAGAAAAATGTGATAAAAAGTGATCAAAAAGTCGCATCTACTCCAAAATGGTACCAATAAAAACTACAAGTCGTCCCGCAAAAAAAAAACCCTCCTACAATTGCATCGGCGAAAAAATAAAAACGTTACGGCTCTTCAAATATGGAGACACAAAAACAAATAATTTTGAAAAAAAGTGTTTTCACTGTGTAAAAGTAGTAAAACATACAAAACCTATACAAATTTGGTATCGTTGCAATCGTAGCAACCCGCTGAATAAAGTTATTGTGTTATTTATACCACACGGTAAACGGCGTCCATTTAGGACGCAAAAAAGTGTGCCAAAATTGCTGTTTTTTTTCTATTCCCCCCCCCCAAAAAAAAGTTAATAAAAGTTAATCAATAAATTCCATGTACCCCAAAATGGTGCTATTAAAAATTACAACTTGTCCCGCAAAAAACAAGACCTTATACAGCAATGTTGACGCAAATATAAAAAGTTATAGCTCTTGGAATGAGACGATGGAAAAACGTAAAAAATGGCTTGGTCATTAAGGTCTAAAATAGGCTGGTCATTAAGGGGTTAAAGTAACTGCACACACAGACAGTTTGGAATTTCGAGGCAGATTTTGATCTGCCTGCATGCCGTTCTTCGCGCCATTCTTCGCACCGTTTTTCGCCCGCAGGTATTGAGCGCCGCAGGCAAAAACGCAGTGAAATACGCTTTCTCTGCCTCCCATTGATGTCAATGGGAGATCAGAGACTTAAACACCCAAAGATAGGGCATGTTGCTTTTTCTCGCAAGACGGGTTTTCCACTCGCGGGAATAAAACGCCTACGCCTCCCATTGTAATCAATGGGAGGCACTTTTGGCCGTTTTGACGCGGTTTCCGCGTCAAAAAACTTGTCAAAAAACTCTGAACTGACCCTAAGGCAAATACTTTGCTGGTATTGAAAATGCCTTTAGATGTCCGCAATACTGAACTTTAAAAATTCATGTGAAATATAATTTTCACATGACCCAGAGTGTCCTATAAAACAAGGTTTACTTTTTCTATGGGCTAAAATGTATTTTCTTATAGGTTGAAGAAGCAGTCGCTGTCCTGCAAGCCCACCATTCTAAGGACCCCACACATAAAAGCGGCCCACCTTCCCTCATGTGAAACATGACTATAGGAGCGCTGTAAGGACTTGTAACTTCAGTACACTTTGTATCAAGTGCACAGTGGAAGCAGATTGTACGTATTTAGGAAGGACAATCATATTTTGTTTGTGTAGATATAGTATTATGTAAGGTAAAGTCAATTACATTCTCAGAGATAAAAGATAACTATATATGTCTTTTATTTTTTTTCTTGTTTCGTCTTTTTCTTTCTGCATTAAATAAAAACTTACAAAAGCAAACTTGTTTCATATTACATTTCTACACTTTTTAAAAGTTTTCACCTTATATTGTTGTGAGATCTAAGATGGGTTTTTCTGCAAACATTTATCCCTATTCACAAGATAGGTGATAAATGTTAGATTTCTGGGACCCCCACAGCTGCTGGTGCAATGGTCCGGAGTCCCCCATTCCTCATCACTTGCACATCTGTGGTGAGGAGATCTTTGTAAAGAGCAGCAGTCAAGCGTGTGCACTGCTATTCCATACAACCCTACAGGAGATACAAAAGCAGCCCTCTAAGAGCAGGAAGGAGGAGGAACAAGGGACTCGGACCCCCAGTACAAATGATCCTGCGATTCTAGCAACCTAACGATTTTCAATTATTTGTGATGAACTCTGTGTTAAAGAACCAAATGGTTGTCCAATAGATACGAAATGAAGGAAGAAAAAGTTTGTCAATGAACAGTTCTACAGTCTCAGACTGCATGGCTTTAAACTAATAGAAATAGAGAAGTTGAGTTGTCACTTTTATTATTCAGGTAATCGGCTGTGGAATGCTGGAGCTTCATGATACAAGTTTGGTCATGAAAAACCTCATTTGTCAGATGTAGTGACAGCCACAAAATCTGTTACCTTAGGGGATAGTTTTAACCTATGACAGTGCTTAGATACTTGCAGGGTTGGTTTTTGTTTTGGCCAGATTGGCAATTCCTTTTTTATGACGTCCTTTTATATCAAAGCCACTAGGGCGCGGCTTCCGTAAATGTTTTACCAAGCTTTTTATATGATGCTTTTAAAGATGAAAGGTTTCTCAGCACTGCACCATATATAAAGTTGGATTCTTAAACGGTCTGGGTTAAAGGGCTTGTCTCGATTCAGCAACCCATGTTCATATTTAGTATTAGGGCATAGGAACGTCAGAGAGGAGTCCCCTGCTCAGGAACTGCTGGAGCACATTCATTTGGATAGGTGCCATATAATACAAATCCCATAAGGCGGCTGCCTGCAGTTTTCCCTGGTGGTAACCGCTGATCACTTGGTTTTCTGCAACCAGTTCCATAGCGAGCAGCTGGCTTTTTTAGGATTTTATACTTTTGTATTCAGTTATAAGTGATGATGTCTTCACCAGTGTCCCTTCTATCATGTTCAGATCTATAGATGAGACGGATATTTAGATTTACACTGAATGTTTGTATGTACACATTTATTGCAGAAAATGTATTCGTTAACTAGATCTGTCAGCTATGTGGCAACCAATATGGCCACCATTACGGCTCCCGCAGGGTTTGTCATCCAGCTTTTACAGTTACTTGAATGGTAAATCTGCAAATTTATGCAGCCATTCATACACCGCCCCTGTATCAATGCTATTGCCAGTCGGTATGGGTAACTGTGTAAGGCTTCGTTCACATCTGCGTCTGGCTTCCGTTGATGGGTCCTGTTAAGACATTTGTCAGGGGAACACATGAACGTAAAACAAACGGAAACCATAGCTTCAATTTGCATTAAAGGTAATGCTTCCATTGCAAATGGTTTCAGTTTGTCTCCTTTCCGCAAGTTTTCAGTTTTGTTTTTTTAATATTCTTTATTTTTGGGTATTTTCAACAAAAAGAAATCAAAACAAGCAAGGAATGTACAGCAAGACAGAAAATATACGCATCCATCATACATATCCGGCAAGTGAAAACAGAGAGAACCAAAGCAAGTCAAAAAATAAAACAATCCGTATTATGCATAGAACACTTCCATACAATGCAACATATTCCTCTGTACCAGCAGAGAAAAACCAAATAAGGTGGATAAGATACATGGATATTGGGAATACATAGCAATACATCACAATCGATACTGACATTGCATCCAGGACAGTGGGCACCACGACAGACTGCATCAGAACCATGACACTCGATAAGACGTTAATTCCATACTCTGCATCAGGTAGAGAATAAGGAAAGTAGGCAGAACCAGAGGACCCGCACTCCCGCTATCAGGGCGGATCAAGCCCATTTCCCCCCCCCCCCCCTGAAAAACCTATGAGACCTATGCATAAAGTAAATAATTGTCCGAATCACAGAACTCCTGCCAGACCAATCTCCCCGACCTTGGATGTTCTTGCTGGACCTGTGTTGCCTCCTCCATCCTCTGCAGATGTAAAATCTCCTGGAGCCATTCAGTAATGGTTGGCACGCTACTGGTTTTCCATAACCGTACGTGCTGCGATCAACAGGAAACTAATCAGGGTTTTCGTGTATCTTTTGATCGCTCCAGGGAGCATGGAAAGAAGCAACACCTCCGGGGTATTGGGAAGCACTTGACCTGTGATTTTCTGTATCCGGTCCACCACTGTAGCCCAGAATGAGTTCATTAACGGGCATCCCCACCTAATATGCAGCATCGTACCACCAGCCCTGCTACACCGCCAACATTCATCAGGTACCGCCGGATAAAAGGAATGAAGCAATGCGGGGACCCTATACCAGCGCGACAAGATCTTGTAATTAGTTTCCTGGGCCTTGCAGGAGATGGAGAAGCTATGGTACAGGGCAAAAGCTTTTTGACCAGTCAGCCGACGACGGTGGCGAAGTAAGCTCCCTCTCCCACCCCTTCACAAAGGAAGGTGCAGGATTTAAATAACGAGGTTCCAAACACTTATAGACGAGGGAGATAGTTCTCTCTGGAGGGGTAGAAGCAACACATAGCTGCTCCATCGGTGTTCGATCCCTGTGCAAAGACAGCCTCGCCTTGTTAGCAGTATAGAAATGTTACAGCCTTAAAAAGTCCCAACGACCGACCGATGATCTCTCCAGCTCCGGGACAAGTGCCTCAAAGGACTTCAAGCCCCAACTCGTCAGAACATGACGGAAAGGTCAAGAAGTTGGGCCGCTTCCCAGGTGGAAAGTCCACATTATGGGATATCGCCATCATCGGGAGGGATCCCTATAGCCAGAGCTCGGTAATGTTTATACGTGAGTACCACTTGTCCCGCAACCAAAGGGAGCAGATCGTTCTCCCGCCCCTTAAAGTACCGCACCCGGAGCCATGGAAGTACAGTAAGAGGGACCGGCGCCAAAAGAGTCTCCAGTCTCACCCACAACTTAGAGTCCGCATGGTGGAACCAGTCCAAGATACGAGCACTCACCGCCGCAAAGTAATAGGCCAGACAGTCAGGCAATCCTAGCCCCCCTCTCCGCTTACTCTTGAAAAGGGTAGCTTTCGCTATTCTGGCGGTCTGCCACGCCAAACAAACCTAGCCAGTGCTTTGTTTAACTGAAGGAAAAAAAACCTGGGCAAGACACATGGGACCGTCTGGAAGAGATACATCAACCGCGGCAGGATATTCATCTTTATCACATTTATCCTACCCAACCACAAAAAATCCTTGGCTTCCCACTTGTCCAGGTCAGCTCTAAGAGTCTGAAGAATAGGCAGAAAATTATGAGAGTAGGAGTCCGCAAGAGTCACAGGTATCCGCACCCCTAAATATTTAAGCGAGCCAGACTTCCATGCAAAAGAATAATTACTACGCACCTGATGAGCTTCCGACACCGACAAGGAGATATTCATGGTCTCGCTCTTAGGGTATGTGCACACACACTAATTACGTCCGTATTTGACGGACGTATTTTGGCCGCAAGTACCGGACCGAACACAGTGCAGGGAGCCGGGCTCCTAGCATCATACTTATGTACGATGCTAGGAGTCCCTGCCTCGCTGCAGGACAACTGTCCCGTACTGAAAACATGATTACAGTACGGGACAGTTGTCCTGCAGCGAGGCAGGGACTCTTAGCATCGTACATAAGTATGATGCTAGGAGCCCGGCTCCCTGCACTGAGTCCGGTCCGGTACTTGCGGCCGAAATACGTCCGTCAATTACGGACGTAATTAGTGTGTGTGCACATACCCTTAGACATATTCATCTTATAATTACTAAAATAGCTATACGTTCGGATGGCTTTCATCAAAGGCGGTAATGATAGGTGTGGACGTGTAATATAGAACAATAAGTCATCAGCAAACGCAGACACCTTAAAATGCAGATCACCAAACTGAACCCCCCTTATGTCAGCATTATTCCGTACTGCTACCAAAAGATGCTCCATCACCACCGCAAACAGCAGAGGAGACAGTGGGCAGCCCTGTCGAGTCCCATTACCAATCCGAAATGGAGCAGAAAGAGATCCATTAACCCTAATACTCGCCTGGGGATGATTGTAAAGGGACATTATACGCGTCAACATTAAACGACCTACTCTCATCTGGCCAAGAGCCGCCTCCAGAAACCCCCAATCCACCTGGTCAAAGGCCTTCTCCACATCCAGCGACAAAAGCATACATGGAATGCTACTCTTCGTCACGTGATGAATCAGAGAGAAGGTCTTCAACGTATTATCTCTGGCTTCGCGCCTTGAGACAAACACCACTTGATCCGGGTGAATCAGGGACCCCAGAAACCCGGCCAGTCTATTCGCTATCAACTTAGCATACATCTTAGCATCCGTGTTGATGAGAGAGATTGGCCTATAGCTCGCACAATGTTGCGGATCCCTACCCTCTTTCGGGATGACCGTGATATGAGCCTGTAAAAACGCATCAGGGAACCTCACCTGTTCCGAAATGGAATTAAACAACTCCTGCAATGATGGTACCAAGTCCTCTGCCATGGACTTGTAAAATCCTGCCGTGTACCCATCTGGCCCCGGACTCTTCCCTGCCGGTAAAGCTTTAATAACCTGCAGTAACTCCTCTCTAGTGAATGGTAAATCCAGGTCCAAAGCCTCCTCTGGAGACAACCGAGGCAACGCAGTGTCCCTAATATACTCAGATAAAGAGAGCAGTGATTCGGGAGGAACATTACCCAGAGTAGGAGAGGGCAGGTTATAAAGTGAGGAATAATACTCACAGAAGGCCGATGCTATATCCTCCGTCTTAAACGCCAGCTCCCCCGCTACAGTTTGTATCGAGGGTATAAAGGAAGACGCCCCCTGCTCACGCATCGCCCTCACCAACGCCTTCCCCGCCTTATTACCCCACTCATAATAGCGGGAGCACACCTGACGGAGCCGAGCACTATTCCTGTCCAGCAACAATTGAATCTCATGGCGAGTCTTAGTTAGTTCCCGAAGAGTGCATTCTTGCAGCGTCTGTTTATGCTGGGATTCTAAGGACTGCACCCTAACTAGAAGAGCCTGCAGCTTCGCCCTTCTCTCCCTCTTAAGGCGAGCACCATGCTTGATGAGGACACATTTAAGAGCCTCCCACTTCACCGCTGGGGCGGTTTCATCCCTAGCATGATCCCCCCTAAAATTCTCCACCGTTTTTTTCAACTCGATCAAACACAATGGGTCCTTCAGCAAAGATTCGTTTAGGCGCCAGGTAAATTCTCTGCGACGCTGCGGAGAAAAGCGTAGTACACAAGACACCGGAGCGTGTTCATAGAGAAGCATACTGCCAATGGAAGTCTCCTTCACAAAAGATAATAGACTATGGTGAACCATGACGTAATCAATCCTGCTGTAAGAGTTATGGGCAAACGAATAGAAGGTGAAGTCCCTATCGTCCGGATGAGTCAACCGCCATGCATCACAAAATTACATATCTCTGAGCCTCTTCCTCAATTTGTTCAACTTATTGTATGCCAGGGAAGTCCGCCCAGAGGACGTATCAAGCAAAGGATTAATGGCCAAATTAAAGTCCACACATAGGATAGGCGCGCCCGACGAAAAAGAGCCCAACTCTTCCAACATCTTCAGGAAAAAAGGAACTTGGTTAGTGTTAGGAGCATAAATATTGGCTACCGTGACCGGGCGGACCCCTACCTCACATTTCAGAAAAATAAATCGTGCCTCAGAATCCACATAGGTATCTATCACCCTACCCCGAAAAGATTTATGTAGAAATATAGACACCCCCCTAGTCTTGCCATGCGGATTACTGCAGTGGTATCCCACCGGGTAATATTTATTTAGAATAATCGTAACCTGATCCGCCAGGAAGTGGGTTTCCTGAACACAAAGTACCTGGATCCTCTGTTTATGTGAAGCATACAAGATCTGAGACCTCTTCTCCGGAACATTAAATCCCTTCACGTTCAGGGATAAGATGTTGAAATCAGCCATTATCCATGAACTCAAAGAGAACCAGGATGCATCCAATCACAAAATACTTGCGTTAGCCAGACGCTGCCGCCGTGCCCACCATCCCTTCAAAGACATCGAGTACATTACAAACATTCCATGTGTACATTGCATTACCATAGCATAGCATAAAGAGCATAAAAGGGATAATGAAAGAAAATACAAAATAAACAGATGACCAGTAAAACATCCTGTCACGACAAATATACTAAATTGTGCCGCTAAGCACCTGTATCACTGAGTAGAACCAGTCTAGTCTCAGCGATAATCCTATGTGGGGGTCACAGAAGACTACCTTCAAACAGTACACCGTTACCGATAACAGAAAGTATGGGTATCGGACTAAACTCCACAGCCTCTATTATCACCTTCTTCTGAACCAGTTACTTGAAGGGACAGACCTATTGTATATTGACGTAAACAAGCTACGGGGACTATAAATGCCTAACATAGGCCCACGACGGGACGTTTCTAGCCACCCCATAACCGAACTCCCATCAGTATACCTAACCAGATCCCTACATAAGCCCAACAGGGAATAATAAAATATCCTTTTACAGACTCACTAGAATGACGAACTCGGGCATCCCTGTATGGGTGAAAACCTGCAATGCAACGGGGTTAAAGAGAAAGCATATAAAACATCAACGCTCCCGGAATCTTGACGGGGATGCTCTCTGTCGCCACCGCGGTCTCTGTGGCAACGGTGATACAGATCTCTCCCTCCTCCCAGTCGCAGGCCTCCCAAGCGGTGGTGCTCCCGGCCCCTGCAAAGTATCCACTTGGAAAGTCTCCCAGTCCGGCAATGAGATGACAGGCAATCTAAGGACCCTCAGAAATCCCGGGAGTTCAGCATGTGTGTACAGTAAGACAGTCTTGTCCTCCACTTGCACATGCAGGGCAAAGGGGAATCCCCATCTATACGATGGAGAGCAACTCCCGGACAACTCTCCTCTAGCTCCTCTGTCTCCTGTGTCATCGTCCTCCGTCTCAACTCAGGCCGATCCGGGCCTCTCCTGAGGGACAGCTCAGCATCCGCCATCACGGGCGTTGTCTAACCCCAGTCCTGGCCGCCGCCATCTTGGATCCTCCTCGAGGTACCTGCCAACCCAGTTAATGTACCTCCACTCCTCTCCCGTCCTTCACACCCCACTAGGGAACCGGGTGCTTGTGCTGCTGCTTTCTCTGCCTCTGGGGACAGCAGCTCCTCCAGGCTGAAAGTGAGCCGGGCAGGGCTGCACGCTATGGTCCCAGCCGGTGGCTCCCTCAAAGGCGGCGTAGCGGCCCCCTCCGAACCCGAATCTCCGGCTGCCAGCGGCAACAAAAAATTGGAGATCGGGGTATCTGCACCCCCTTGTGTCTGGGTACCCCGTGGGGTCTTTCTAGAGCGAGTTTTCCCCATTTAAGTGCTCGATCTGTCCCTTTTTAGCTCAGGCCTGAGGAGAGCTCTCTCAAGCTCGTCTGCTCTCCAGCTCGTCCAGCCACGCCCCCAAGTTTTCAGTTTTTTGTGGTAACAATAGCGCAGTTGACAATGCTATTGATTCCGTCAAACTAATGGAAACCTTACGGAACGGGGACAAACTGAAACCATTGGCAAAGGAACCATTACAGTTAAAATCGATGGTAATGCAAATGAAAATGAAAGCTATGGTTTCTGTTCAGGGGTTCCCCTGACTGAAAGGTCTAACGGAACCCCGACTCAGAAGTGAACGAAGTTTAAGCTGTAATAGCTGCCATCTAGGTTTTGCTTAAATAGACATTACTAAGCAACAGCTGACATTTTTTTTTTAAATAAAAATGTCTATCAGTGTGATTGGTGCAACTTTATAATTACTATTTATTAAAAGTTATTTTACATTTTTGAGATACAGCTGCTTTGTATCCTGTATACAGAGCAGCTGTATCTAGCGCTGAAGCCTGTATCGGTGAGGTCAGCGCGACTGACTGGTTCAGTGTCAGCCGGACCCCTTTGTTTCTGACATGCAGGATCAAGCTGTTATCCATCACAATCCATCACATCTAATTTCATATGTTAGATGTGATAGATTACAGATGTGATGACGCACCTCATGGTAAGTTTGGAAATTTATTTACTCACATGGATTCCAATCCTACAAACATGTCAAAGCAAAGTCTTTTTAAAAGAGGCTAAGGCACAGAGACCGGGAAATGGTGTGTCCTGACCGTTAATAAATAAGTAATGCAAAGAAATGACATGTAAACAGTAAAGCATGTAGTTGTAAAGTGGTCCTCTGAGTTTACATAAATAAATCTAGTTAAAATAAGCACTGTTTGTACTCGCAGGTTAATATATTTTCAGTATTCAGTCTATAAAGTACAGTGCATGCATGAATGCACCCCCCATAACTACGTCGTTGGAGAGAATTTCCTTTTATACCTCTCTCCTTAGGGTATGTTCACACGTGCACGTCCGTTACGGCTGAAATTACGGAGCTGTTATCTGGCGAAAACCGCTCCTGAATTTCAGACGTAATGGCATGTGCAGGCGTTTTTCGTAGCGTCCATTACGGACGTAATTGGAGCTGTTTTTCTATGGAGTCAATGGAAAACTGCTTCAATTACGTCCCAAGAAGTGACAGGCACTTCTTTGACGCGGGTTTCTTTTTTACGTGCCGTCTTCTGACAGCGGCGCTTAAAAAAAAATGACAGTCTGCACAGTACATCGTAAAACCCATTCAAATGAATGGGCAGATGTTTGCCGACGCTTTCAAGCAGTATTTTCGGTCTTACTTCCAGGCGTAAAACGCCTGAATTACGTCTGTATATAGTGCGTGTGAACATACCCTTAAAATGCCCGTCTGGTTTTAGTTAAGAACTTGTTTACAGACTGCCCTGTATAGGTTTTTTTTCCAAAAGCAAAAAACAATTGTGCTGTATATCAGACGTATGCTGACCGCAAGACCCGGAGTACGTGGGCTTGGTTTACCATAGGATTATAGAATTCGACCACATTATGGCAGTCTGAATGAAGTGTAAACTTTTTTTTTTTTTCTCCCAGTTCTGGGAAGTGTAGCAGCCTACACTTACTCTTCTATAAAGGAAAAAAAAAAAGGCTCAATTGAACAGCAGTTTTAAAAATTTTAATTTTCCTCAGGATGTTCCTTGCCTCCTGGTAGGGAGAAAATGCCTCCTCGCAGGGCAGCCGTCCTTGTACTAGTTGTAAATGTTGCTATATGTGGCATTTATCCACAGTGCCACGGTTAGCCATGAATTTTTATGGTGGTACAATCGATGAAGATCGCTAATAATTGATGGGGTTTTTTATCATTGATCTGCATGTTATAAGAAATGGGCAAATTATGGCGACATTTGTCTAGTGTAACCCAGTCTTTAAACAGCAGTCGTTCTATTGACTGAAGTTGATCATAGATGTAAAAATGACGATTCACTTGATCAGCAAACTTATTCTGCATCACTGAGAATATTCGCCTTATATCCACATGCAATTCTTGTGGTTGCCTTCAGGCCACATTCACAGGTGTTTCATAGTACCAGCTGGTTCTTACACTGGGAGGCTGCTAGAAGTCAAATATTTTTGCCAGTGATAAGTGCTGTTATTTTTGCATTATAACTCTGCCAGGCCGCCCAGCCCTAAAAACAACCGCAGCGCCCGGACTAGGTCAAGAAAAAGACTGCACAATCTGCAGCAAAAAGAACCCAAAATATTGCAGAAAAAGTCACAAAGCCGGCATGTGTGAAAACACCCTAAACCTAACCAGTGATTTGGGTGGAAAACGACACTGTAACTGAAAAATAGTAGGAAGGAAACCTCCAGCTCACCTTGACTGAGGACTTGCTCAGATGAACCCGCACGGATCCTCGTGTCGGCACACGATAAGTGAACAGCAGAAAAAAGGGAAGGGTTGGATCCAGCGAGGATGTAGATAAAATGGAAACTAGTTCCAAGTTTAATGGTATAAAGTTAAAACAGGATCTAGTAGAAAGATAATGTCCTGGGGTGTCAGGAGAAATATCGTAGGTATACGCGTTTCAGACGCTTCTTGCGTCCTTAGGGTATGTGCACACACACTAATTACGTCCGTAATTGACGGACGTATTTCGGCCGCAAGTACCGGACCGAACACAGTGCAGGGAGCCGGGCTCCTAGCATCATACTTATGTACGATGCTAGGAGTCCCTGCCTCTCCGTGGAACTACTGTCCCGTACTGAAAACATGATTACAGTACGTGACAGTTGTCCTGCAGCGAGGCAGGGACTCCTAGCATCGTACATAACTATGATGCTAGGAGCCCGGCTCCCTGCACTGTGTTCGGTCCACTACTTGCGGCCGAAATACGTCCGTCAATTACGGACGTAATTAGTGTGTGTGCACATACCCTTAGGGTATGTTCACACGAGGGCGTCCGTTACGGCTTAAATTACGGGGATGTTTCAGCCTGAAAACATCCCCGTAATTTCAGCCGTAACGGCATGTGCAGGCACTTGAACGCCGCGTCCATTACGGCCGTAATTAGCGCTGCTATTCATTGGAGTCAATGAATAACGGCTCCAATTACGGCCAAAGAAGTGACAGGTCACTTCTTTGACGCGGGCGTCTATTTACGCGCCGTCATTTGACAGCGGCGCGTAAATTTACGCCTCGTGTGAACAGACAAACGTCTGCCCATTGCTTTCAATGGGCAGATGTTTGTCAGCGCTATTGAGGCGCTATTTTCAGCCGTAATTCGGGGCAAAAACGCCCGAATTACGTCCGTAAATAGGCCGTGTGAACATACCCTTAATCATGGCTTGTAGCCATGATTAAGGACGCAAGAAGTGTCTGAAATGCGTAGGCCTGCCATACCTACGATATTTCTCCTGACACCCCAGGACATTATCTTTCTACTAGATCCTGTTTTAACTTTATACCATTAAACTTGGAACTAGTTTCCATTTTATCTACATCCTCGCTGGATCCAACCCTTCCCTTTTTTCTGCTGTACACTGTAACTGGTCTGGTTGGCAGGCTATGCTGGTAGTTGTAGTTCTAACACACCTGGCGAGCAACAAGTGCCAAAGTCTCTTCACTGCACCCCAACACCTGTCACTATTACAACTGTACTGAAGGGGGAAATACACCTGCAGGGAGGTAGATGATAAGTGATCGGTGGTGACATCAGAGCTGCTGCTGCTGCTGCTGTAACTTGTGTGCCTGCACTCGCTTCCTGTTCCTACTTCCGTTCACTGGTATCGTGTATGTATATCTGTGTGCACAGTGCAATAACCACAAGCTGCGATCATCCTGTGCATCAGGTACATGTATTGCTGGGAGCACAGGGGAGGCTGCATCCCCCCGATCACCGGACACAGAGCTCTGCCAGCAGCAGCATGGAGACTGTGCAGCTGAGGAACCACCCGAGAAGGTAATAGAACCGTCTACACCCCGGCATTACAGCTGTACGACGATGTGGACGACTTTATATTCTGTACGATGTTATATACAAGACTTTAGTTCCCAGAAGTTAGGTCTCCTATTCTCCTGAAAGTATTCCATTGTATCCTTTGCCTTAACCGTTTATTTGTATTATTATTCTGTATTAAATAGATGAAGTGACACATTGACAGCACATGGGGGTCACAATTGTGTTGTGTATTTCAGAGATCAGTTCATTAGGTGCCAGTGTAAAAGTACTCTATAATAAAGTTGAAAATTGGGTTTTGCTATGATGGCATTTTATGATGTCATTCAACGACAGATATCAGGATCTTGAGATAGATCTCTTTACATTAGCACATCTATATGACTATTTACATATTGTGTGCTCGATATCAATATACTGTGAATGATTACTACATCTTGTTATTGTTTACATTGTAGCAATAAATGTTTTATGTAAATACTGTTCAGTTATATTTACATTTCCTGGCATAATGTTATCGGAATTACTCTTAATAATAATAATAATTTAATAATAACACTGCAGAGAAAAGTAAATCAGGTAGTTGCAGATAAAATCAATTTCTTTAATAAACTACAGTAAATGGATTGTCTAGTTTAGAAAAGCCATTTTAACTACCCTGTTACTAAGTTCTGAGATAAAGAGACTGTCACCTCCGAAAACCATCCTTAACGACGACAATCTGTATATCGTTTAAAAGCTACTGATGCAAAATCTGTCATTTTTATCTTCTTGCTCGCCTGCATTCCCCGCACCATTTTTAAAACGAGTGCTGATCGACAATACAGCTTGTCGATCGGCCCTCGATGCTCCTTTTAAAAGGAGCAATGATCGTTTAGTATAGGGACAATGATCATTACTACGATTGTTCGTCCCCGTGCATTTGCATCATGTTGGCAGCACATCTCCCGATAACGATAATATTTAGTGCTGCATAAAAGATGTGATCAACCGAGGAACTTATGTACCCCAATACTGGAGATATGAAGAAAAAAAAACAATTATTAGTCCAGATTACCCCATTTACATGCACCTTCTTGAATAAATGTACATGTTGCATATATACTGCAGAAGAAATAAGCAGCTTTAGACCATTGATGCTGCTTGTCTCTGAAAGAGAACACAAAACCAAAATTTGTGTCCGATCCTTGTTTCCCTTGACCAAGAATTTCCCAGGCCCTATAGAAGTGAGATTACTGTATTTTGTGCCCTTAGTACTTATATGTACCGTATGTTAGCGGCTGTGTATGCTCTGAAATGACTCCTAGCTGTAGTCTGACCATCAGTATAAGGGCGGCTGTGTAGGAGTTGTCATACAGGATGTGTTGTCATAATTATAGATCAGTAATAAGTCAGCCTCTTTCTTCACACAATGGCCTAGCTGTGTGGCTTCCACAGTGGTATGACATGGTCTTTGTGGATGTCCTACATTTACATAACTGTGACAGGATTGTGTAATACATTATTGGGCAAGTCCCCTTTCTTCACTTCTGCTTTTGTGCATTATAAACCGGAAGGACACTTGTTCTATTAAAATACCATGCTCTTCACACTGACTTCCTACTTTGACGCTTGTATTGCTTTGGTTTGCAATTCTGTATTTTTTATATTATTATATTCGGTTCAGTATTTAATATTTAATACATTTAATATATCCAAGCCGCAAAAACACTATTTTTTTTGTATCTTGTCCTCTGCAATGCTGTATACTTGTAATGTATCACTTATCTATCATTCATATGATCCGCTACGCTGTACAGAGAATACAGACAATCACCCTGACTGAAACCGGCCATACACGGCCCACTACGTATACGTTAAATGAAGGCTGTGACGGGTGCCTAACAGTGGCATGTATACCCCAGGGACTATTATGGATCCGTTAAACGCATACGTCATTAACTCTCATGACCTTTTCATGATGTATCCGTGAAACAGATTCCATAATAGTCTGTAGATGACGGATGATACTGTGAAGCATCTGTTACAGCCAACTGTTAGCCATAGGCTATTATGGCGTCCATTAAACAGATACGTCATGAAAAACTATTTAATTCTCATGATGTATACGTTTAAGGGATGCCTGTGACGGATGCCATACAGCGACATCCGTCACCTATAGACTCCCATGTTAACAAAATGTTTACCACTCTTTTGGCCTCCGTCGGTATGATGGGAGCCAATTAGTACATTTAAAGTATGTGCTAGGAACTTGCCCGTTGCATCAGTCAAATGTGCAAGGAAAAGGCTCTGTGAAAGGGGCTGTACTTTGTAAACACATTGGTTTGCTCACATTTTACTGATACTGTGTTACAGCCGGTGTAAGGTTATGTTCACACGCTTAGCTAAAAACGTCTGAAAATACGGAGCTGTTTTAAAGGGAAAACCGCTCATGATTTTCAGCCGTTTTTTTTTATAGCAACTAGCGTTTTTCACAGCCGTTTTTGGAGCTGTTTTTCTATAGAGTCAATGAAAAACAGCTCCAAAAAACGGTTCAAGAAATTACATGCACTACTTTTTCGCGGGCATTTTTTAACGCGGCCGTTTTTCAGACCGGCCACGTAAAAAAAATGCCCCATCGGAACAGAACGCCGTTTTTCCAATTGAAATCAATGGCCAGATGTTTGTAGCATTCTGCTTCTGATTTGAAAAATGGCCAAAAATAGGTGGTGTGAACATACCCTAAAAGTACATTGCTACTGGAATCAGCTAAGAATCAGGCACATACCTACTATCTTAACTGAACTCCTATAATGTAGTGGGAGTGTACGTTTTTCAGATTACCGTACTGTGAACATCTCCTGATCATCCTGCATATTTCAAACTAGCCAGAGTAGCAGGGAGATTTCAGCTCTGAAGCCTGAAAAATTATGACTGCGTATCTGGACTACAATACAAACTATAACTCAACATCATTACAAGATAAGAAAAGCTAAGAATTTACCAACTTAAAAAACTTTTGACGTGATAGTGACATGTCCGAAATTTTTAACGGTGGGGCACTGAGCACTGAGACGCCCACCAATTGCTTAAATGAAGTGGCAGAATGCTCGGGTGAGCGTTATGGCACATGATTTCTGATCGTCTTACCTCAGATGGGTGTACGGGCTCAATAGAAAGTCTGAGTCCGTACAGCGCTTGCTTGGCTTTCCTTATCGGTCATAACTCAAAATTGATAGTTTTTCTAAATAAAAACGACTGCTGTAATCTACATTACAGCGCCGATCACATTATGTAGAAGATAGGCCACTTATAATATGGTGACAGAGCCTCTTTAAGGAAACCCGATCAGAAACACAGCGGCATAGTTACTCTTTAAGTTGTCCATACACATTGGATTAATTGTATGGTATCCATAAAGTGTACCCCATCTTTTTACATATTATTGAGGGGTGTAAAAACATGGAATGAATGGGATTAGTCCCTTACCATTAGTTCGAACACAGTTCCACATGCCCAAGGATCGGCATACTACAGTTCCTTTGGAATTGTTGTCAGCAGGACTCAGAGATGTCTCAATACTATCTCATCATGACAACCTCTTTTTAGAGTAAAACTGGCCTGGCAAGCAGCTGATAGCAACTGTAGGTCTGGCTTCAGAAACCCTCTGCTATGAGATATGGGCCATACATGAGCTGCTTAGAGCCTTACATTTCCCCTGCAGCTACAGCTGCAAATAAATGCCCGACCAAGTTATGCACCGATGCCAGGGCAAGAGCCGCTGTTTGTTGGTAGCTCTCCACACTCGCTAATAGATGCAGGTCACGAACAGGGGACTCCCCCTCTAAGATGTTCATATCCGAATAGGAAGATAGAGAAGTGTTGTCTACATGAGACCTCCCTTTAAGGGGTATATTACCTATTAGAGCACTGTTGGCCCATTAATTCTAGCAATTAATGGGGGATCCCAATTCATGACCCCCCACATTTACTTTCTTTTGACTTGTTTCAAGGAGAGGTAGAGTGAGGAGTGCAGATTCACATTAAGTAACCTTGACATTGCTGTTCTGGTTTAAACTTTGTGTTTGGTAAAGGAAACATTTTTTTACTCTTTCCCATAGGCAGTTAAAAAAGCTAAGTGAAGAGAACTTGAATAAACAGCCGGAGGAAGTATTTGATGTTCTAGAAAAACTTGGGGAAGGGTAAGTGAAGAGGTTTCAAATCTTTTGATGTGCTATTCATCTGACCCATAGACATATACACTGTTGTCGCCATCCATCTACAGTAACATGACATTTACCCAAAAGTTAGAGTCTAAATCCTCCAAAAACCTCAACATTCAGATATGACTGAAGTTACGTCTGCTATCCCATTCCCCTCCCTCTTTTCATATTCTCTTGGATCCAGCAGATATGGGCATTTTTGGGCAGGAGACTGGTCACTGGTGATTTCCTTTCCCTTACTTGCACAAATAGAAGATATATTTAGTTTTGCCTCCTTAGAAAGTTTGTAAATGTACCTGACTTCTGGCTCTGTACCCACAATACATGAGTAGACCTCCCCTTATTATCTCCTATCCGAGTGCTACTAGTAACATAGGAATAAGGCCACCCTATCGGTATGCATGTACCTGCATAGGATGAACCCCTGGGGGATCTGCTCATTTGTATGTAACCAATTTAACCAATTTAAAGTGTTGTAAAAACGAATTACATACTACATGCAGTAGAGAGAGCCCTTTTGTGCAGACCTAGCTAGTAGCTTTTAGGTATTGTTCATGCCTCGGGATGTTAATGTGGGCTTCCCTTGCATATCCCAGAGAGAGGAGTAAGAAACAGCCTTGTATTATTTTTTGTATGACAGTAGTACCCATGATGCATCAGAGATATATGCAAAGTGGCCCGATTATTTAATGCCTTTTATGATGTGTGTGTGTGTTCTTCCTTAGATCCTATGGCAGTGTATTTAAAGCGAGCCACAAAGAAACAAGCCAAATTGTGGCCATTAAACAAATTCCTGTAGAGTCTGACCTGCAAGAAATCATAAAGGAGATCTCCATCATGCAGCAGTGTGACAGGTATGCATATTGCTTGTACATATATATATATATATATATATATATATATATATATGTAGCTCCAAACCAGAGCTTTACTGTAAAGAGCTATTCCGATTGGTTGCTAAGCTTTCCTTGCTTTAAAGGGGTTTTCCCATGGAGGACATGGATATGTCATAAATGTCAGATAGATGCGGGTCCCACCTCTGGGACCCACACCCATCCCTAGAATGGGGTCCCCTAATCCCCGTTCTAGCTTTCCGGCCACTTCCTGATTACATGGTCGGGAGTTACGGGAAGTAGTAGTGAATGGCAGTCACGGAAGCAGCGTAGCATGCGAGCTACGCTGTTTCTGTAACTACTATTCAGCGACCATGTAATCAGGAATTGTCCGGGAGGTAGTGTGAGCACAAAAAGCTAGAACAGGGTTTAGGGGGCCCCGTTCTAGAGCTAAGCGCGGGTCCCAGAGGTGGAACCTGCATCTATCTGACATTTATGACGTATCCTATGGATATTCCTAAAAATAAAGTATTTGAAGCAGCACAAATCCCGATAGCAGGAGCGGTGTCAAGCTGTAAAATCAGACAAACCCAGTCTGACGTAATGAAATCCTCAGAAAAAGCATGGTTGTACAGCAGCACAGGTCTCCCAAATTTCAATCAATAGATTCTTTTATTGGTCAAACATCCAGTAAAAAATGGCAACGTTTCGACCCGTGACAAGTCTAGGCTTAAGAAAGACCCTCCACTTGTTACGAGTCGAAACGTTGCCATTTTTTTACTGGATGTTTGACCAATAAAAGAATATATTGATTGAAATTTGGTTGCTGCTGTTCAACCATGCTTTTTCTGAGGATATCCTATGGATATGTCATAAATGTCCTTCATGGGAAAACCCCTTTAATGTTGACTTGCTAACATATGTTCCTCTCCTGCAGATATGGTAGTGGATCTGGCCATACAACCCCCTACAAGTTTTCACGCTTGGATCATAGTCAAAAGGGAGACAAGTCCCTGCCAAACGCTTCTGAAAGCGGCTTATCTCCTGGCATAACAAAGGATCAGGCATGTGGAAATCCAATATGGCTGATCCTACTTTACCCCAGCATGAGCTGTCAGGGACTAGTTGGGAGGATTCCTTATATATTAGATTGCGTCCCTAACCTGCTTGAATCAATGGGCCCCGCCGACGTTATTCCAATGAGTATAAGCACCTTAAGGGCTCATGCATATGACCGTTGTTTTCTTTAGTGTCCTATCCATTTTTTGCGGGTAGCGTACTGAACCATTCATTTTTATGGGGCCATGCACACATCCATTTCTGGGTTCCCATTGTCCATCGTTTTGACGGGAAGAATAGCATTGCATGTTACGCTATTCTTGTCATCAAATATAACGGATCTTGCAGAGACTGCTCGCATCTGCGTCGTAGTACGTTGAAACCATGACGCAGGTCTAGACACATCACATAACTGACACTGCCGACAGAACCCATTAACTTATGCAGCGCTACGCTTCCTATCAAAAACTTTGTAGTCGCCAACACAGATGTGAACAGAGCCTAAGCCTAATTCATGATTTGTCCATAATCATTCTGAAGAGATCTGGATGACAACTCTGTTACATGAAATTAAATTGTAAACATTGTGGTAGGAAATCTGTCAATTCCACAATTAATCAGAGAAGTTGTTCATCCTATAAATGAGCAACAGCGTGAATTCTTCTAAGTAATAGATGTGATCTCCTGAGAGAGAGTTTGTGCTTAGTTTTCCCATTGCCCTCTGCTTCAAGTGTTTCTTCATATTTCTGGAGAGTGCTGAGGAGTCTATGGAGAAAATGCTGTCAGGACACGAGGGAACCAGGGATCATTCAATATTTAAAACTTTCTAAATTATTAAGTCTTGACCTTTCTATACAGCCAAGAGATTTCCTCTTCAGTTCATTTAAATGAATTTCCTGTGAATACATTTTATACACATCTCATGCGGAATTTTTCTGTACAGAGAAATGGAAGTCTTGTATCTGAAGTGGATGAATTGGATTACTTTTAAGTCGGCTCACACGTGTCCTAGTTTTTCCAGGACAAACTCTGATCTACATTTTTAATGCTCAACTGCTTCTCTAGAATGTAGATGAACTAATTCCTAGATGGGCCTCCACCAATAACTACGGTGCTCAGTACCGTTATTAACCAGTCCACCCAAACGCTCTTCTGGCATCATTTGGAATTACCATAAAATGTTTTGAAACCTACAACCAATGGATTAGAAATCCCATTGGTTTGACCTCTGTCATAAACAATTCCCAAATAGGTAATCTGGAATTTTGAAGGTAAGGGAAAAAGATGTCAGGAAGTGTTAGAAGAGAAGGTGAAGGTCGATAGCATGTTTTTTTGTTGTTTTTTTATCACCATATCACCATATATTTTATTTTAGGTATCATTGCTGTCTTCACTCGTCTTAAAGGGGGCATCTTACTCCCATGCCAATGATTTTCATGGTCTTTTCTTAACTTGGTTGCATCATTGACATTTTGTACTCAACACGTGACTATGGCATCCAGTCTCTAGCCATTATGGTGATGTGCTGCCCCTACTGACATCACAACTGCGCCCAATGATTGGCTGCCACAGTCACGCCTCAAGTACAACACATCAATGCTACAAGCAAGTAAACAAAAAACGGCGGGGGACCTTGGAATCGTCTGCATGAGAGTAAGGTGAAAGTTTATACAGGGGTTTTCCAAAAGGTCAGAAATCCGGTGAATTCCCATCTTGGGTGTTTATTGCATATCCACAGTATAAGAAATTAATGCCTGATAGGTGCAGATTTAACCACTAGGGCCCCATCTATCGGGTGAACGGGGGTCCTGTGATCCCAGTTTTCTAATTGATCAGCAGCTTTCCCATTGAAATCAATGGAGAGGTGGCCACATATGCGCACAGCCAAGTGTGTATGGGACCCAGAGGTGGTACCTGCACCTATTAGGCATTTATTGGATATGCCATACATGTCCAATATAGATTTAGTATACATTGTATTCTGTTCAGACTAGCTTCAGATTGGTTATCTTTCCTTTTATCTGTCTTTTTCCTTCTTATAAACCTCACTTTTTTCTCCCATTTCATTTTTCTCTTCTTCTCATCAGCTATTCTTTCTTACCTCTCATGGTCTATTCAGTTATCCTTCTGTCTACAAACCAGTGGTTCTTCCATTCTCCTCACTCCGTGTAATGAGGGCTCTTCATGCGAGTCCAGTGCAATCTGTTTAACTATATCTTCTCCGCTCTCCTTTTTCAGCCTTCATGTTGTGAAGTATTATGGCAGCTATTTTAAGAACAGTGACCTGTGGATTGTTATGGAGTATTGTGGAGGGGGATCTGTATCTGACATAATCCGACTACGGAAACAAACTGTAAGTTAAATACATATTTTAGGATTATTACATTTCTTTCTGAAAGATTATGCAATCCTGAATGTCAATGCCTGAGCAGATCAATATAATATTTCATCCCCACAATTATATTTAAGAGCAAACAAAACTTCTGTGCACATTGTCCTTGGTCGCTGATGATAACCATCATGTACTCTATTTACATTGACATACGAAGCGGAAGTACTTAGATTATAGTTTGAGCTTATAATTTGTGAGAGTTTCACTTCTTGTTTTCCCCTAGACAGGTGTACAATACTGAAGACATACATACTGTGTCAGGTATTTTTGTAACTTATATAGACATCATAGTGGAGGGTCCTCTGCTCAGTAACCCCAAGTGCCAGAGTGGATAGCCATTAAGAAAGAGCTGTGCATGCTATAGCAGACCCAGTCCCTCCATGTATTACATGGTCGGTCATCCAATCCCCTGCACCCACCGGTCTAAATTACAGCTATTATTGCCGGGGTTTCCATGAGCCGGACCAGTGGCGATCAGATGGTCGCCAGGGTGGCTGTTTTTAGATTAGGGGTTGTCTTGATGAGACAACTTTAATGGGTCATCCATATGCTTTTTTTTCTGTTTTTACATGTATTCTTGCTGTTTTTGACAACCGTTTAAAAACAGACAACATATTTGAATGCGGGTACAGAAAATTAATTTTATATGGAATTGAGGGACAGTCATTTCCTGGTATTGGTGATTGAAGTGGACAGAAAACTGATCATGGGGGAAACACGAAAGCTGTGTATGAAGAAAAGAGTTAAAGGGAGGCTGAGTGGGTAGAGGAGTCCAGGTACATTGCTCCAAGCCATCTCTCAAAGTTGAATGTAGCGGATCATATGAATGATAGATACATGTCCCCAAATACTTTATGTGCCCTTGCGCTTATCTAACAGAAAAGAATGACTTGAGACATTCCACAACCGGCAAGGGTATTGTAACGGTGCCCAAGCCCACATGCTTTAAAGCCGATTGTAGAAAGTCCCAATGCACCCGATTAAATGCCTTCTCGGTTGACATATCTTTATTCTTTATTGTATTGCTGTAATAACACTGGACTTCTTGTCTTTAGTTTTAGTAAAAAAAATGAAGCTAGTCTTGTCTAATATAGTCATCTCCTGGTTTTCAACCTCAGGGATTCTATCTCCATATTGTATTTGCAGACCGGTGTTTCGGCTTTAACCCCTTCACGACTGTTAGCTGTAAACTAATGTCTAACATTCACCAAGTTGCAGCACTCCGTTATATACAAGAAAACAGCGCTGCGCCTTCTCTTGCGGTACCTCAAATATCATTCCACAAACATGTAGTGCAGCAAGTTGGCTTTTTCCTGCAATCAAATAAATTATATGTTACTGATTTCTATGACAAACGCCATTTTATTCTCTCTCTACAGTTAAAAGAAGACGAAATAGCAACCATTGTGCAGTCAACTTTAAAAGGACTGGAGTATCTTCATTTCATGAGGAAAATACACCGAGATATTAAGGCCGGGAACATATTACTTAACTCTGATGGGGTTGCTAAACTTGCAGATTTTGGGGTGGCAGGTCAGCTGACTGTAAGTATTCTTTGACCTTGCATTTCATGCTATATAATAATTTCTATGATACGATGCTTTTACATATTTGTTGCAAGCAGTATCAAGTAGAGCAACAACATTGAAAAAAAATTATTTCCCATCAGATCCCTTTCAAATACCATTTATTAAGCAAACGTTGATTACAAGATGGCCATGCATTTGGGATTTCAGACGGCCTGTTTTCTGAACGGCGTGTCGTTCATGGTTGGTTTGTGAAGGTTGTCGTTTTGGACCACAATTCCTTCAGTTAAAAACGACAAATCGGCGATCGATCTCTTACTTGATCTGTGGCCTGGTCTGGGCTTTTATTGATGGGATGCAGATTTGTTGTTTGGCATGAATAACTTTATAAGGCCTCATGCACACGACCGTAGTGTTTTTCTGGTCCGCAAATTCCAGGACCGTGTTCCGTGAAATGTCATCCGCAGTTCATCCGTATGTCCTCCGCAGTTCATCCGTATGTAATCCGCAAAATGCGGATGAAAAATAAAAAGCCTAGGTAAAACATGATGACGACAGAACTCATTCCCGGTCGTCGCCTAGCAACACTTCCGCAAATCCGCAAAACTGCGGATGACACACGGCGGTGTATCCGCAATTTCCACGGGCCCATTGACTTCTATTGGCATGTCCGCACCGCATTTGCGGCCCATAATAGGACATGTCCGTAGTTTCTGCGGCACGGATGTGCGGACATGCGGAGAGCCGTGAAAACACGGATAGTGTGTATGGGCCCATAGAAATGAATGGGTCCGCAATTTACCCGTGGATTTGCGGTTGAATTGCGGACGCAAAAACACGGTCGTGTGCATGAGGCCTAAGAGTACACCCGGCAACGACTGTAAAATTATTGCCATCTCAACCAGAAGTGATTGTAATAAGGTGGGGAAATCAAATTCCCAGATGCAGATCTCCAATGTGAGTGGGCAGAGTGAAGGGTCTCAGTGTACCAATGGGCATGAGTTTATGGTAACGCTATGTATAATATGTGGCTGCTTCTGTTTAGCTCCGGTGTTATTTCTCATCAGGACACTATGGCAAAGCGGAACACTGTTATTGGTACTCCATTTTGGATGGCCCCTGAGGTGATTCAAGAGATTGGATATAACTGTGTTGCAGATATTTGGTCACTTGGCATAACTGCAATTGAGATGGCTGAAGGGAAGCCCCCGTATGCTGACATTCATCCAATGAGGGTAAGAAGTACAAATGATGATGTCACCTATGACTGAATCTAATATTATAACAGTGATGTTCTGTTCTATTATCTCATAAAGCTTTACAAATATTGGAAAAGACCCTAATAGTTGGCGGGTAAAAAAACTTAAATATATAGAAAAATTGCCAAGGCAATAGGAACCTGTTTTTTTCCCAACTACTTACTAACTAATAGAATAGGATAGTAGAATAAATGAAATACCTTAAATTAGGGACAAACAACATGGAAATATAAAACTTTTGCAGGAAGAGGCTCGTTGGATCCATCGCCTCAGTAGCTTGATCCCCAATGGCCTAAACGAAGGTTTTACCTTCGTGGCCTTTCTGTGTGTTTTACTTTAAACACTGCTGTTTTTATCATTATCAATATCATTTGTATCATGTGATCGTTGTTCTAGTATATATAATATAATAACCTTAATACGTTGGGGCACTTTCATGTATTAATAATGTCTTTGTCTTACAATATATATTTTGATAAAGAATTACATATGCCTCATATTGCTGTACTATTTTGTCTTCCACGAGATTATCATCCTTGTTAAATAATGGATGTTATTCTCATCCATCTTTTCCTTTTTTCCTCTCCTTCATCCATTAGATGTAATAATGGCTGCGACAGATGCCATACGCTTTGCACAACATCATTTGGTTGCCATTCTAAGTGTTCGAGCATTTTGCATGATATATTTTTTCCGACTTTTTCTAAGTCCCTTGACATGCTCAGTAGCGCTGATATTTCACTTAGTCTCGGTATCTATTAGTAAATTTCTCATTTTTTTCTAAGTCCCTTGACATGCTCAGTAGCGCTGATTTCCCACTTAGTCTCAGCACCTACTAGCAGTTTACCTGATATTTTTTCTAAGTCCCTTGACATGCTCAGTAGCGCTGATTTCCCACTTAGTCTCGGCATCTACTAGCAGTTTGCCTGATATTTTTTCTAAGTCCCTTGACATGCTCAGTAGCGCTGATTTTCCACTTAGTCTGAGCATCTACTAGTAGTTTGCCTGATATTTTTTCTAAGTCCCTTGACATGCTCAGTAACGCTGATTTCCCACTTAGTCTCCGCACCTACTAGCAGTTTGCCTGATATTTTTTCTAAGTCCCTTGACATGCTCAGTAGCGCTGATTTTCCACTTAGTCTGAGCATCTACTAGTAGTTTGCCTGATATTTTTTCTAAGTCCCTTGACATGCTCAGTAACGCTGATTTCCCACTTAGTCTCCGCACCTACTAGCAGTTTGCCTGATATTTTATCTAAGTCCCTTGACATGCTCAGTAGCGCTGATTTCCCACTTAGTCTCGGCATCTACTAGTAGTTTGCCTGATATTTTTTCTAAGTCCCTTGACCTGCTCAGTAGCGCTGATTTCCCACTTAGTCTCGGCACCTACTAGCAGTTTACCTGATATTTTATCTAAGTCCCCTGACATGCTCAGTAGCGCTGATTTCCCACTTAGTCTCGGCATCTACTAGCAGTTTGCCTGATATTTTTTCTAAGTCCCTTGACATGCTCAGTAGCGCTGATTTTCCACTTAGTCTGAGCATCTACTAGTAGTTTGCCTGATATTTTTTCTAAGTCCCTTGACATGCTCAGTAACGCTGATTTCCCACTTAGTCTCGGCATCTACTAGCAGTTTGCCTGATATTTTTTCTAAGTCCCTTGACATGCTCAGTAGCACTGATTTTTTTACTTAGTTTTGGTATCTGTCTATGGCATTAGTGCGCAGGTGTGGTCGCCTGCTTGTGATTGGCCGTGTTGCATCGGCTTACTATTGGCCACATATCAAGTCTATCTGGCAGGAAGGAGGTTCCTCAGGCTGAATACACGCATTCATTGGCTAGCCGCAGCCACACACCTGTTCTCGTTCCAGTGGAAGTCCATAAAGAGGCTGTTTTGTTTGGAGCGTGCCACTATATGCCCCTAAAACCCCTGAGGACGCTGCATCTGTGGCAAAACATGTCGGGGAGGATCTTTTAGAGCAATGTTAACTGGAGCTGATCCTTCATATAATTGACTATAGCCAGCAGTTATACTCAGTGTCACCAGTGTCACCTCTCATGTTCTATAGACAGATTTATTTCTGCAAGTTCCATGTGCGGGTACACATTGTAGTTTTACATTTTTATGTTGTTTGTCCCTAATTTAATAAAGGTATTTAATTTATTCTGCTATTCTATTCTATTAGTTCGTAGTTGAGAAAAAACGGATGCCTATTGCCTTGATAATTTTTCTATATATTATCTCATAGGGGTGACTGAAACTGTAGCTCCAAATTCAAACCACTTAAAATTTTATATTGCATTATTTTATAATAATATTGATTTTCTGCCACTAACATATTGCCAGCCTACTGTGGTTACATTCACATCAGACTAGGAAGGCTCACCATCTTATTTCCCTACCTCAGACGGATCACTTAAATTCCCTGCCGCTGCCCTGTACGTGGTGTTATTAGAATCATGTGCTGTTTGGGGCAGGCTGTATGCTCTGCATAAACCACTTGCAGAGGCTGTTGCAGTAGGGGCATCGTTGGTGGTGGGCATACGGCTGCATGTACCCTGTGGTCGTTGAGATTACGAAATGTATCTGTAAATGTAACTGGAATATGGATCTCCTGTGTGAATGCAGCCAAATTCAGAGCAAAGCTGGTACTGTGTCACAATGCAGGAATGTCTTTTATGTTGCAGTTTTGTTGGAGTGGTATAGTTATTGTGTCTGTGTTTGGTATTAGTAACGGAGAGTATGATCCATCTTTTCATGAACCAATATCAGGACTTCATTGTAGAGACCTTAAAAATCCACCCAACACATGATGACGAAGGACCAGGACGCTAACACGTCCCATACACCAAATGAATACAGTTGGCGTTCAAAACACGTACTGCGTTAAACCGCGTTATATTCAGATGAGGCCACACTGCTGCTTTGATAGGCCAATTTCTTGTGACAGACTCCCTTTAACCCCTCAATGACCGCCTATACGTGTTTTCACGGTGGCCATTAAGGGTACTTCTGCCAGACCGCCGCCTTTTCATGTCGGCGCTTTGGCATAAGATAGCGCCCCCGGGAGGTGCTTAAACTCTGTGTACTCAGCTACGGAGGTAGCTGAGGCCTCGGAGCACAGACCGAGGACCGTTTTCTCCGGTCATGTGATCGCCGTTATTCACCGAATAACGGCGATCGCTATAAAAACATAAAATATATTCTGTGAGAGAAGAGAGAAATGGTCAAAATAAGGGCCAGCACTCCCTATTAGACCCCCGATCACCCCCCCTGTCCGCCCCCCCGTACCTGATAATCAAAATGGGGTGACTGACTGTCACGTCACAATGACAGAACACATTACACTACGGAGGTAGTGTATTGTGTTCTAGCAGCGATCAGAGCTGCAAGTCTAAATGTCCCCAAGTGGGACAAGTAAAAAAAAGATAATAAAAATGTTTTAAAAAAGTGTAATAATAAAAGTTATAAGTGACATAAACAAAAAATGCTTTTTTTTCCTATAATAAGTCTTTTATTATAGGAAAAAAATAAACACGTTCTAAAAGTACACATATACCGTGTTCGTAACGACCCCAACTATAAAACTATAATACTATTTTTTACGCACGTTGAACACCGCAAAAAAATAAGTAAAAAAAACCAATGCTAGAATCACAATTTTTTGGGTACCACCTCTCTCAAAATATACAATAAAAAAGTCGCATGTACGACAAAATAGTACCAATAAAAACTGCAACCCGTCCCGCAAAAAACAAGCCCTTACACAGCTTTTTTGACTGAAAAATAAAAAAGTTACGGCTCTCAGAATAGGGTGACACAGAAAATAAATTATTTTATAAAAAAGTGATTTTATTGCACAAACGCTGCAAAACATAAAAAAACTATATACATCTGGTATCGCCGTAATCGTATCGACCCGCAGAATAAACAAAAATTGTCATTTATGGCCCTGGGTGAACGCCGTAAAAAAAAACAAGAATAAAAAACATTGTCAGAATTGATGGTTTTTGGTCACATTTCTTGCAAAAAAATGGAATAAAAAGTGATCAAAAAAATCGCAGGAACCCCAAAATGGTACCAATGAAAACTACAGGTTGTCCCGCAACAAATAAGCCCTTACGCAGCTCCGGTGATGAAAAAATGAAGACGTTCTGGCAATACAAAATGTGCAGTGTTCCAAAAGCGGTCCACCAGTAGATGGCAGCAATAGAATGATGTATTAATGACGATAACGTCTGCCCGGCGGTTTATTTCCCTTGTATTTTAAACACTCCTATATTTAATATTAAGATTATCTGCCTACATTTTTGATCAGGCTTTCATTTGGTCTAGCACCGGAAGGAGAAAACCAACGAAACAATTAAAAGTAATTTATTCATTTATACTTCACATAAGGGGTAGATCAAGTATTTCAATGCCAGTTCATATTGTGGGTTCCCCTCCCAGAGTGTAAGGCAGGAAATGCTGCAGATTTTTTGCAACAAAATATCTTGCGCGGAATCTAAAATAAACCGCAGGTATTTCAGTCACAGAAATCTGCAGCATATCCTGCCTTTTGCATTGTTGCTGCGCATATTGCTGTAGAAGCGCGGTTTTTTCCTCAGTGGTTTTATCTGCGGATTTAGTGTCAAGCGTTTATTGTAGCAAACTATATGTGCACCTGCGGATTTCCAGCGTTTTTTCTGCGTTTCCGCTGTACAAACCACAACATCTTTAGCAGAATTGATGCTCCCTATTGAAGTCTATGGGCCAAACACGCAGCATCTCTGCACAGAACCCACAGCATAAATGAACATGCTGCAGAACTAAATGTCGCACCGCAGAACTCTTTTCACACAACTTTTCTGCATTTTTGTCCGGAGTGTGTGGCTGAGATTTTCTAAATCTCATCCACTTTGCTGCTACTGTAAATGCTGCGGAATTTCCGCACAGAATTATGTTGCAGGAATACTTCCGTGTTTACGCTGTGTGGGAGCCCAGTCTTAGGGTCAGTTCACACGGAGGATTTTGCTTGGTGGGTCCGACCGCAAAATCCGCAGCAGAATTATTCCTCCTCCCACTCATTGGGAAAAAATCAGCTAGTGGGAAACGGAAGTGTCTGGCTCCTATTGAAATTAATGGGAGTCAGAATCTGCCGTGTGAACATACCCTAAGGGCTTATTTAGACGAACGTGTAATATGTCCGTGCAACGCGCGTGATTTTCACGCGCCTCGCATGGACCTATGTTAGTCTATGGGGCCGTGCAGACTGTCCGTGAGTTTCACACAACGTGTGTCCGCTGCGTAAAACTCACGACATGTCCGATATTTGTGCGTTGTTCGTGCATCATGCCCCCATTGAAGTCAATGGGTGCATGAAAATCACGCGCTGCACACGGAAGCACTTCCGTGTGATGCGCGTGATTCGCGCAACAGCAGTAAAAAGTATGAATGAAAACATACATACAGAGTGTCATAATGGCGGCTGCGCTAAAATCACGCAGCCACGCATCATACGCTGCTGACACACGGAGCTGTTATGTACCTATTGCGCGCGCAAAACGCACAAGCTCGTGTAAATCCGGCCTAAGGCTGAGTTTCTACAGCGCACATTTGATGCAGATTTTGCACGCGTTTTTTTAAGCGAAGACCATGAACGGAACCTAAACAGAAGAAATATATAAAGAAAGGCCTCATGCACACGACCGTAGTGTTTTTCTGGTCCGCAAATTCCAGGACCGTGTTCCGTGAAATGTCCTCCGCAGTTCATCCGTATGTAATCCACAAAATGCGGATGAAAAAAAAAAAGCCTAGGTAAAACAGGATGACGACAGAACTCATTCCCGCTCGTCGCCTAGCAACACTTCCGCAAATCCGCAAACTGCGGATGACACACGGAGGTGTATCCGCAATTTCCACGGGCCCATTGACTTCTATTGGCATGTCCGCATCGAATTTGCGGCGCGTAATAAGACATGTCCTGAGTTTCTGCGGCACGGATGTGCGGACATGCGGAGACCCGTGAAAACACGGATAGTGTGTATGGGCCCATAGAAATGAATGGGTCCGCAATTCTCCCGTGGATTTGCGGGGGAATTGCGGACGCAAAAACACGGTCGTGTGCATGAGGCCAAAGGCCTTAGAGGTCTGCTCTCCTGGAACTATTTCTAGTTTTGGCTTATAAAGTGCAGGCAAAATCTGCAGCAAATCTGCACTGTGGGAACTCAGCCTAAGAGTTTCATTACTCTGACTTTCTCCAATCAGTTTTTTGCACCCATTATAATAAATGACCATCTATAGGTATAAGCTGTGATCATGAAGAGCCAGGAGTGGACTGACATTTGTCCAGGCCACTGGCAATAAAGATCATGGACAATTATCACCCACTATATTCATCATACATGTAAGCAGTATTTATTGCCTGCATTATGTTTTTCTTTTTCTAGGCCTTGCACTACAAGGGGTTTTCCAGGATTTCTGTTTTGCAGCCCAGCCTCATTCACTTGAATAGAAATGAGCTGCCATACCTGCGACAGCCCATGGTCAAGAGTGGTGTTGTTTCATTTTTTTTTTTCTAATTTTGGAAAATCCCTTGTTTTATTAATTGCTGCATTTGAGGGGCTGTTGGCCATAGGTCAGACAATCATTCCACCCCAGTCTATTTCTAGAAGCTACACTTTACATCAATTGGGCCAATGTAGGGGTTGTGTCTACTAGCTAAATGTTCCCTTAGGCTGAATTTATACACAGCCTTTACTAGCGTTGTCGGTGTTTTTTTGTTTTTGTTTTTTGCCCCAAAAAGCACTGTGGCCAGACATTTATGGTAAAATATGAGAGAGCCTGCATACACAGTGTTTTGGTTTTTCAAATGCATGTGAAAAATGACATTTGCCAAAAAGGGCATTTGAATGATAAAAGTATTTATGGATTATATCATATAAAGCCCAGTTTGAAACATAGTTTAGGCATTTTGAACCCAACCCAGCCAGGATTGCTCAAAACGGGTTGAGCTAATGCTTCTTAATTCATTTTCTGTGCTTGGCCTAGCGTTCTGGGGGACCCTAAAATATAATGAAATGAAAGATGCCATATTTAATAAAATGGAAATATACAATTTACAGATGTATTGTATACGAATCACACAGGTAAATAAAAATCCTTAAGGGGGTTTTACACTGGCCGATTATCGGGCAGACGAGCATTCATAGAACGCTCTTTGCCGATAATTGGCCTGTGTAAACAGGGCAGCGATCTGCAGATGAACGAGCAAACGCTGGATCGTCTGCTGGTCGTATCGTTTAAAAAAAGTAAAATATTATCGTTGTCGGCAGCACATCTCCCTGTGTAAATATGATGCCGACATGATGATGTATGGGGACGAGCGCTCGTACCCATGCATAGTTCTGTGTGACAGGAGCAAACGAGCGCCGATGAACGATGTCTCGTTGATCGGTGCTCGCTGCACCTGCCGCTCACTGATTACATTGTACTAAGTATGTGATTCGGTAACAGGTTCCAGATAATTGACGTCATACATTTTCAGGCCTGCGTGCCTATATCTTGTCCCCAGGGACAATATCACACCCTTCATCCTGTGGGTCTTCAACTGTAATATACGAGATGGTTACGGGCTGTAGTTCTGGATCATAAATTGTAGATCGCTGTGAGGGGCTCTGACATTTTCAGTACTGAACATGTCCGCAATCCATGCTATCGTTGGATCCAAAATGCGGCCTGTGGTATGCTGACAGGTCCACAATTGCAATGGTGGAAACATTTTATTTTTCAGGAGCCCTGCAGGGTTTTTACTAGATTATTCTCTCTTGTAAAGGAAGGGATTTTGAAAATAACCCTTATCACATAATTACTATTTATGCTATTTAAAGAGTACCTTTCACTAGGTCATATAAGTTGAACTGGTTAACTGGCCTGAATAGCGCTGTCTCCCTAAATCCAGCGCTGTTTTTCTTTTTTTCCTGAACCCTCCCATTCCAGAGATATGGCCCACTGTTGTGTTGGCTCCCTATAGGCTAATTTACTGAAGTTAGCCAATGGGGTGGGGCTAGCTTCCCTGTTTCTGATGATGACCAATCAGCACGAGGCAACTTGAGGGTAGTTCACCCCTTGTTGGCTAACTACAGTGAATTAGCATAGAGGAAGCCAATACAACAGTGGCCCATATCTCTGGAATGGAGGGGGGGGGGGGGGAGGAAAAAAAGAGAAAAACAGCACTGGAATCAGGGAGACAGCGCTATTCGGGTCAGTAAACCAGTTCAGCTTATATGACCTAGTGACAGGTTTAAATAAGGACTTCTCAGCCCTCTTGACATGTAGGATTTAGTAAATACTTGTATTCCCCGTTAAATAACAATTAAGGATCATCTTTCCTCAGAGCTCTGCTTTGTGTTGTTCCTCTGTTATTCCTCCTGGAAATGTATGAATAAATAGACAACTGGGTATTGCCATTACCCTTGTCCGGGGTGCATGTTCCTACACCACAGCCTGACACTGTCCAATCAGTGCTGGCAGTGTCAGACTGTGTAGGGATAACCCCCTATTAACGAGGGGAATGGTAACTCCCAGTTGTCCATGTATTTATATTTTTCCAGGAGGAATAACAGAGGAATTGCATGACGAAGAGTGAAACCAGAATGAAATACTAGTAAAAACAGAAAATTTATAAGATATATTACAAAATTATTAGATATATACATTTGTGGACTATTGCCAAGTATAATCAAGGTAGAGCTTTACTTTATATTGTAACGGGATTAATTCTGACTATATAATATAATTCCCCAGTACTACAGTATATAACATGGAGAGCATTTAGTGCATATTTTTCTTACAGTTAAAACTTAGATCCTATACAAAAGTAAGAAAATATCTAAATGTTAAATTTTTACTTCCCTCTTTTGCGTGGAATTTGTGTAACCGTACACTATGGTCCCAAGCCAGAACTTATCATTTTACTGATATCTGAAAATAAAATACATTATCATATTACATTTATATTAGTTTTTCCCCTTTAGGCTATTTTCATGATTCCATCAAACCCACCACCGACACTTCGGAAGCCGGAACTTTGGTCAAAACAGTTCATCGATTTTATTAACCAGTGTCTAGTCAAGAATCCGGAACAAAGATCGAGTGCAACGGAGCTGCTACAGGTATAACCCTATTTATCTCCAAATCTATATAGTTCGCTTACCTTTCCTATATGGACACAGGCTATGTATCAATTGATATCTAATAAAGTTTTTTGTTTTTTTTTGCTGTTTTGTTTTTTTTGGTCTATAGTTATGGTTGAGACTGATACTAGTCTGATATTTGCAAGATACTATGAGGCAGATTTATCACATTAGGGTCGAGCCGGGGGCCAAAATGAAATGTAGCATTTGCTAATCAGAATATATGGCGGTTTTTCTCCCCTTAGGCCATGTTCACATATATCATTTGTGGCCAGCCAGTTGTTTTATGCCTGAGCCAGACACAACTGATGAAAAAGTTGTACACCAGTCTATAGCCGGACCAAGCTAGACAAAAAAAGGTCTGGATGCATTTTTTTTTGTCTAGGGTCACAGCTGATGCATCGGATATCAAAACTACTTCCATAGGAAAGTATAGGATCAGTTCTGGAATGAGTTTTCTACTCATTAGTATTAGTGGCGCCTTTAATTTCATCCCCGGTTCTATATTTTGGGACAGTTTAGTTCAGCTGCTGTGAGTAGATCAGTACTAGTGATAGATTCTCTTTCAAATGGCCTGACCCTTGATAATAATATGTTGAAGTAGATTCTGGTCCTTTATTGGAATCCACATAGGCAAATCTGGCCAGTTTAACTCATGGACGGGACTAGTTTATAAGAGCTCGTAATCCATTTTCATAATACTAACATAGTATATTATGGTGGCCTTATCCAACTGTGGGTTAAAAATAATAGCAAGGTAGCTGAAAGGTTTTTATGGCTGGGTGTGTTCAGGGTTCAAGCAATATTACCTTAGATTCCAAGACCAAACCACATTCGTATCACTTGTTTTTGAGTTTACTTGTGGTCCCTTCCATTGTTGTTTGGAGAACACCAGAGGGATAGGCTTAGCTTACCAGGTTTTCATTGCAGACTGACCAGCCAATGGGAGGATGTTTCAGCTGTCTCATAGTCTGCCACACATGAAGCAGTCTAATCCCTGTCCATATCCTAAAATGTATTGTTTTTTAAGCTCTAGTATTGGAGAAGGGATAAATAGATGGATACTTCTTGGAGCCAGGGCCAGATTAGGGTTGGTGGAAGCCCCAGGCAAAAAATCTGTTAGGAGCTCTAATCGCAATTGACCCCCCATTACAGCCACATATAGGTTGCACATTGCCCTTTTCATTGAACTCTATGGAAAGTATTGAGATAGCCAAGATAGTGACTCCCTTAAGGCCCATTCTCACGAGCGTGAATAACATCCGTGTACTGCTCATGGGAATCACGCGCAGCACACAGACCCATTGATTTCAATGGGGCTGTTCGCACACGCAGGAGTTTTCACGCAGCGAGAGTCCATTGCGTGAAACTCTCTGCATGTCCTATATTGGTGCGTTTTCACGCACCACGCACCACTGAAGTCAATGGATGAGTGAAAACCACGCACCGCAAGTGGAGGCACATCTGTGTGCAGTGCGTGATTTGCGCACCAATTTGATTGAAAATAAAGAAAAGATGTGCTTTGTGAGTGCGTGAATAACGCATGCCCCTCGCAAAGCACACTGATGCATAACGCAACACACACGGACCAGATTTACGCGTGTTTTTCACGTGCGGGAATCTGATACACTCGTGTGAATAAGGCCTTAGACATTCAAAGATAGAGTTACCACAAATGCGTCTACTTCTCAGCTATATAGGATTGTTGAACAACCATCTGAGATCCCCGTTTTCCGGACAGGTGGGAGTCCCAGAGGTGAGCCGTGTATACACTATCTATATAAATAATGGGTACCAGGGGTGTAGCTAGATAATGCAGGGAGAGTGGTTGGTTGAAGGCTCCTTGGTCCCCAAGGTGGTGGAGGCCTCTAGGCACATGCTCCTTGTGCCCTCCCTCTAATCTGGCCCTGCCTGGAGCTCATAAAGACTATTCCTTTAAGCAATGTCTTTCGTAAACTTCAGAAGTGTTTTATTTTAATTGCTTGTGATGCATTAAATGTGATAAATCAATTCTTGGGAATTCTGAGAACAAGGATTTCCCTCGATAACGATGAGGATTCCTCTAAGTGTTTTTCGCTGTGATGAAATAAAATGCTCAGGCTCTCTGCAGACTGAAGGAAGACGTGACTTCAGAAAACTAGGACATGATGGGGTGGGAATAGTATGTAGTGTTAATATTTCACTGAATTATTTATTGATCTTAGGTTTGGCCTCTGACAAATATAACACATATTAAATGCAAAATAAATAAAACCAAGTGTTATGTGTGGGATCAGTAATGCCATCTATTATTAATTATGACATTTTAACGAGTTTTCTGTAACGGTAATGTGTATTTTCATAGTGGTCACACCATGGTAAAGTCACTAGGATTAGCACCGTAGACCTGCACCTATACAAATAGTGGTATGTTACACTCTGGGCAAAACAGATACACTGGTTGTGCTGGGCCTGATGGGTTGGGGTATGACACCGTATCAGTTCTTGCCAGGATGGTCCTTTAAAGGAGAATTCAAATAATGTTCTTCACTATACTATCTAGTTCATAAGCTTTTAAGCTACCCCTAAGGGCTAGTTCACACAGAGTATTTTGGCGCTTTTTTTGACGTGAAAACCGCGTTGGAAACAGCACCAAAAAATGCCCAAAATCGCCTTTCAATGGGAGGCGGAGACGCTTTGCCCGCGAGCGGTAAAAAATGCTCGTGGAGAGAAGCAGTGACATGCCCTTTTGTTCGGGCGTTTCCGTCTCTGACCTCACATTGACATGAACGCCACGAAAAACGCAGCGAGTGTTCTGTCGGCAGGTCAAAATCTGCCTCAAAAATTTTTCCGCCTGCAAAAAACTCATTGTGAACAGGGCCTAATGGTGGCTGAAGGCAGCCAGAATAACTCTTTGTCTATGCAGGGGATTTGGAATTGTGTATATGAAAAAAAAACATCTCTGTCTGCTAGAAAAATATATTAACAAGTTAATTGGCACAGAATTTTGGACTGATTTAGAAAGAAAACAAAAAAAAACAACTAAATGTTGTTCAAGGGTGGACATTCACTTTAAAGACAGTAACGATTCAAAAATTGTGAGGAGATCTTTGTGTGTGTCAAATGTGATCCTAATGGGAAAAAAAATAATTATTATAGGATTTTAGTTGGTTAATGATATTCACAAGGGTTTTATTCGGAATTATTACATTTAGTTACATACTATTTTCATCTTACTTAGCACCCATTTGTCAAAACAACTAAAGGAGCATCCATTCTGAAACACTTAATAAATGAATCAATGGAGGCAAAGATCAAACGTACTGAATTACAGCAACGTGAAGTAGAACAAGAAGAGGAGGAGAATGCGGTTGGTATATTTTGCTTTTGTTTTACCAGTAAGCCCCTTAATTCAATCTCCTGCAGCAACTATGTATACAACTCTGTGTCCAAACTCTAAGTTAAGCAGCTACCCCCGTCTCACTCGCAGCAGGAAATCTCAGCACAATAATAAGCTCCATTTACATTCAGCCAATCAGCTGTCTGTAAATATAGGGGTGTCTCTCATTGTGTGTGCAGCTGGAAAACTCCTTCAGGACTTTTATTACCTCCTTGACACTGAGGGAGCCGGCCGCCACAATTCCTTCTCTGCTCAGAAGCAAAGCTGCATTTTGTATAACAAATAAAAGTTTTCAAGCACTGAATATTGTCATCATGCTGTTTACATTCCCTTTAGGCTTTATTCAGACGAACGGGAAAAACGTCCATGCAACGCGCCTGATTTGCACGCGCGTTGCACGGACCTATATTAGTCTATGGGGCCGTGCAGACATGTCCGTGATTTTTACTCAGCGTGAGTCCGCTGAAAAAAAGTCACGACATGTCCGTTCTTTGGGCGTTTTGCGTGAATCACGCACCCATTGAAGTCAATGGGTGTGTGAAAACCACGCATGTCGCACGGAAGCACTTCCGTGCGAACAGCATGATTCGCGCAACAGCTGTCAAGGATGAATGAAAACAGAAAAGCACTACGTAATTTTCTGTTTACAAACATCTAAATGGAGTTTCATAATGATGGCGGCTGCGCGAAAAGCACGCAGCCGCGCATCATATGCTGCTGCCACACGGAGCTGTTAAGTGGCTTTTGCGCACGCAAAATGCTGCGTTTTTGCGTGCGCAAAAACGCCACGCTCGTGTGAATGAGGCCTTAGGGTATGTGCACACGACCAATTTTCAGACGTAATGGAGGCGTTTTACGCCTCGAATTACGCCTGAAAAGACAGCTCCAATACGTCTACAAACATCTGCCCATTGCCTGCAATGGGTTTTACGATGTTCTGTGCAGACGAGGTGTAATTTTACGCGTCGCTGTCAAAAGACGGCCTGTAAAATTACGCCTGCGTCAAAGAAGTGCAGGACACTTCTTGGGGCGTATTTGGAGCCGTTTTTAATTTTCTCCAATGAAGAACAGCTCCAATTACGTCCGTAAAAGACGCTGCGAAAAACGCAAGTACTTGCAAAAACGTCTGAAATTCAGAAAATGTTTTCTCCTGAAAACAGATCCGTAATTTCAGACGTATTTTGCGCTGTCGTGTGAACGTACCCTTAAATTAAGTTAAATCATCCTACCATCACCTGGAGTCAAACCCCAAAAGTAAGCCCACTCAGAAATATGTGTGACCAATTCACACAGTAATCCTAGAAGATGAGCCCATGCGGCTATAATCGTTTCCTATATTGCATACGACATTGACTGTTTCTAAAATTATCTTTGTCCTTAATGTTTTTTTTTACCTTTCTTTTCAGGACGAGGATGATGTTGATGCTGGCACAATGGTTCAGCCTCGAAATAAAGACATGAACACAATGCAGGACTTCAGCACCATGAGCGAAGGGGCTGATGGCACCATGGTGGAAAATGAACACTTAGAAAAACAGCTTGGCACCATGTTAATAAACGAGGCGGATGAGGACGAGGAAGCAGAGTCTGGTACCATGAAACGTAAGCTTTCAGTTCTGATTTTTTTTCTTTTAAATTGATACTAGCATCTCTTGTATGACACAATGACGAAGAATATTCAGATAAGCACGTCTGAAAGAGGCGCGATTGCCAGCAGACCTTTTAGTATTAGGGATCTAGGAGACACCCCAATATATTAGGTAATGTATCTGCACGCATTAAATGGCCAGTGATGAAAATGAATTAGTCCATGCCGTTTAAAGTACCCATGATGTGGCGTCAGGTGTTGCCTGGGGATTGGTTAACAGGACTTAGACACGTTAATTTGCATATTCTTTAATAGGTGCAATGTTATCATCCACTAAATGCCCTAACATTATGGGGTTTGCTTAAAGAGGCTCTGTCACCAGATTTTGCAACCCCTATCTGCTATTACAGCAGATCGGCGCTGCAATGTAGATTACAGTAACGTTTTTATTTTTAAAAAACGAGCATTTTTGGCCAAGTTATGACCATTTTCGTATTTATGCAAATGAGGCTTGCAAAAGTACAACTGGGCGTGTTGAAAAGTAAAAGTACAACTGGGCGTGTATTATGTGCGTACATCGGGGCGTGTTTACTACTTTTACTAGCTGGGCGTTCTGACGAGAAGTATCATCCACTTCTCTTCAGAACGCCCAGCTTCTGGCAGTGCAGATCTGTGACGTCACTCACAGGTCCTGCATCGTGTCGGCACCAGAGGCTACAGTTGATTCTGCAGCAGCATCAGCATTTGCAGGTAAGTAGCTACATCGACTTACCTGCAAACGCCGATGCTGCTGCAGAATCATCTGTAGCCTCTGGTGCCGATGTGTCCCCGCTCGTCTGACACGATGCAGGACCTGTGAGTGACGTCACAGCGTGATCTCTCGAGAACACGGCTGTGTCTGCACTGCCAGAAGCTGGGCGTTGTGAAGAGAAGTGGATGATACTTCTATACACAACGCCCAGCTAGTAAAAGTAGTAAACACGCCCCGATGTACGCACATAATACACGCCCAGTTGGACTTTTACTTTTCAACACGCCCAGTTGTACTTTTGCAAGCCTCATTTGCATAAATACGAAAATGGTCATAACTTGGCCAAAAATGCTCGTTTTTAAAAAATAAAAACGTTACTGTAATCTACATTGCAGCGCCGATCTGCTAGATAGCAGATAGGGGTTGCAAAATCTGGTGACAGAGCCTCTTTAAGTGAAATGTCCTCTTTAGAGGTCTGCTAATGTGTATACTTATGGACATATATTATTGTAGTGTGTCTTTTACGAACCAAATCTACTCTCCATAGTAGTTTACCAACCACAAAGCATTTAGAGATTGCATAAACATGTAAATTATATCAACGGCACCCATAGGTTCTATTGTCCTGCCAGAGAAACTCTGACAAAAGAGTTTGATTTTTACTTTAAATGGTCCAAAAGAGCTATAAACTGGATGTTTGTATATTCTAAATAACTGAAGGTTCTGCCAATTTGCCTTAAGGGGCAGATATGGCAGCCATCCAGGAAACGGTGCCAGCAGTGTCCTCACATCAGCTGCCAGTACAAAACTTCTACTTAGGGTAAAGTTGCACAATATAGTTAAAGGGTTTTTCTCATAATAGGCTTTTATGACAAGTCCCGGTGCTGTGAATGTATTGCTGCCTGTTCATTGAAACCAATGGGGGTTACGGACACTTACCAGTCCTCTCTTGAGTGACTTTTCATAACTCCTGCTGATCTCCAGGGCTGGCATTAGGGCTGTACGATCAGTGCGGGGCACATCACCTCTCACTAGTGAAAGTAGTGTCACCAGTCCAGATAGCCCCGGGAACCAGTGCAGCCACATTTCTTAGTTTGTTGATTTGGCAGTGATATTTAAGCACTGTATGATTGTATTTTTTGGGTACTAAATGGTACTCCATAATGAAGGGCATCAATAGTAGGCAATGTCCAGAGCACCAACCACCCTAAAGCCAGCCGTGATGATCTCAATGGGATGCATGACCACCTTTTTTGGTGGACGCAGGTGCTGGGACCCAATCGTTCTCCACAATGTTGGGGTCCCGGATACCTGACTCCATACATGTGTTTCTTTAAATATCTGCTGGGACTTTTACCTAATATACAAGACTGTGTGTAGGTAACGTGCCATAAGAAAGGTTTGTAATGTGTTCACTGCCAGCGTGCTCTGTCTTTGACATTGTATTGAATATTTATATTTTTGGGGTTTGTCCTTCTGCTTAGACTTTTGAGGTTGGGCAGTCAGTTCTACGTAATTGTATCCCACTGCAGTCTTTCATTTGTTCCTAGCAGGCTCACCAATACTTGAGTCTGAAAGAATATACTCCCATAGGAAGAAAAGCTTTTACCGTATCTCACAATAGGGACCTGTCAGTCATAACCTTCACCACTCAGTCAAGGTCATATCGAAACAGACGTGTCTCACCAACTTGCAGGGAAACATCTATCTAAGCCTCAGACTTTTAGGAGATTTGTAGCATTCACATAAATTTTGGTTCATGCAGAGAAATCTAGTTCTCATTGTAGTGGAAGAGGCTGGATTACGAATAAGAGGCAGGATATGTACTGGTAACCACAGAATGAAATCTTCGTCCATATACAAGCTTTATTTGGTGTTATACAATTATTGATGTACTTTTATTAGCATTTCTGAATATGAAAATTGCATAGTTATTGGTTTTTTTTAAATGAATAAAAAAAAAATATCTAAAGATCGTTCACATTAGCGACATTGGCTTCTGTTTATAATGCAGCCATTTCAAACGGATTCTGGCAAATCCTGATGGACTCCCTTGACTTATAATGGGTCCGTCAGCTTTCTATTTGGGTTCCAGAATATCTGTAGAACCATAAAACACAAAGGCAAACAGAGCCTAAGGGCCTATTCACACCTGCGTTGGTGTTTCCTTCTCTGTTAAAGGAGAACAACGAAAATTTTGGAAGCGCCGGTTCTGTTGTATGGTGAACACCATCGGCGCCCAACGGGACCCATCAACTTTATAATGAGTTCTGTCGGGTTTCCCTTATGATGTGCGTGTTTTTTTCCGGTATTTTTGGCCGGATCTGTCACGATGGCCCCTAACAGAGCCTGCAACATAGTTCTGAACAGGCCCTTACACCATCCAACCTCAATGTACTCTTATAAATATAATATGATGTAGAAGTGATCGACCAAAAATGTTCTTTACCATTTGACATCACAGAAAGTATCCAGCCTGCACAACTTGCCAAACCATCGTTTCTTGAGTACTTTGAAAAGAACGAGATTCAGTTTGGTGCATCGGATAAAAAGACCCCAGAAAACTCTTCAAATTCCTCTGAATTTAAGATACCTCTTAATGGAGACTACAGCTTCGTAAGTACTACTGAAATAACAAGACATGTGTGATATTACTTGCTCCCGGCTTCAGAAACCCTTGGCCTATAGCTCTTATGGCTGGGGAAAGTAGCGTCCAGAGGTCGTGGCTGGGGAAATTGGATATTTTATGCCAGCTAATCAAATGAATGGCTGTCTTTGTAATACATGGATGGGGCAGGGTCATCAAATCGTGTACTGCTCGTTGTTGGGGGCTCTATGCTCTGGCTCATAGAGGGAATCCAGAGCAGGAAACCCTATTCTATGACGTCTCTTCTCCATAGGCTGTCTGATATTGAGCTGCAATACCAGACACAACCCATTGAACAGAGTGGCGGTTTTTCTAGATTAAAAAAAAGTATGACCATTTTTCTAATCTCATAGAACTCCTTTAATTTTTAGAAAAGTGGAGCGTTGCATTTAGAAATAATAAAATAATATATTTTTAACACTTTATTTCCAGTACAATAAAACTAAAATGAAAACTTTAACGCTGCTGAAGTTGAGAGATTCCTGTAAACCGCCATTTTGAGAGCTATATGAGAACATCATTATTTATTTTCCCTATCTGGACACCTGACACATCTAATGCTGCACCATTATTGCCCTGGGCAGCGGAGCTCATGCAGTAATCAGATACGGCAGGTTTTACACTGAGGATCAATACAGTTTAGAGGCTTCGTTCTGCACTTCAGTACAATACACGCTGCAGTTGTTATATTTTTCTCTCTCTCCTTTAAATCAATCAAGTTTATTTTAAACATAATGCACATATGGATTTTTACCAAGGTCAGGCAAGTGTTGCAGTAAGAGATGAATTTCAGGAAACTGCCAGATCCACATTTAAAGGGCTCTGTCACGTAATCTCAGATGAGGCAGCTATACAAATCTTATGTCAAATAAATATATAGATGTCACTGAAGCTCCTCAGAACTGGAAATGTTTTAGATCAAGTAGGGATCATAGGGACAGATATTTTTTTCTCACACTAAGGGGCTATTCACACGTGCGTCTTCTGTCCGTGAGATATGGACCATATGTCGGCCGCATTACCCGGACCGAATGCGGTTCAGGGAGCCGGACTGCTAGTATCATAGTCATCCATGACGCTGTGATTTACTGACTCCCCAGGGGAATAACGGCCCGTACTGATAACATGATGACAGTATGGGACAGTATTCTCATGGGGAGGTAGTGACTCACCGCGCCATGTATGACTATATTTCTAGGAGTCTGGCTCCCTGAACTGTCTTCGGTCCGGGATATACTGCTGACATACTATCTGTATATCACGGACAGAACGTGGTCGTGTAAATCCAGCCTAATCCCATTGAAGAACCCTACAGCCAGCCTCTCCGCAGCCTGATAACAGGAAGAAGTTGATTAATTCTTAAAGATATTGTCTTAGTTTACAATAAAAAAAAGGTCTGCTTTTTTCCCCCCAGAAAAGTATTTTACTCATGTGCATGTATTGTGTCTGGTATTGCAGCCCAGGCCTATTTTAGTTAATGGGGCTGAGCTGCAATAACATACACAGCCCATGGTCAGGAGTGGCGCTGTTTCTGGATAAAGAGCAGACCCTTTTTTCTAAGCTTAGACAGCCCCTTTAATGTTTTTTTACCCTCTGCCTCTTGATTTGCGGCTATGTTTGGTCCTGCAGCTCAATCCCACTCAAGTCCAAGGCAGGCACATCCACAGGTACGGCTTTGGTGTTGTGTCTGGTCAAACACCCAGGGGGCGGCAGCAATCTCCTCACAGGCTCCTTTATTCTGCGGATCGGTGAGGGTCTCGAGGTTGGTCGGCCGCCCACTGATCACATAGATGGCCTGTTCTAAGGATATAGCTTACTGAATTTATAGTGGGAAACTATATTGCGCATATATACTCTACAAAACCTGAGGATATGCTTGTAATAGATTGCATATACTAATAAAAAATACCCTCAGAGTAAAGATTTTAGCAAATGATTTTTTTTTAATCTAAGTAATTGTTTCTGTCTCTTGAAGTTAAAGGACTGGAGTGTGGCCGAACTACAGGTGAGACTGAATTCACTGGATCCATTAATGGACAATGAAATTGAAGAAATTCATCAGAAGTATCAGGCGAAACGACAGCCCATCCTAGATGCCATAGAGTCAAAGAAACGGAGGCAGCAAAACCTCTGAAATCCTGTACACCATGACTGGACATTATTAATATTATTTTTTTTATATATATTTCCTTGTAATATTTTTCTAGCTGCATATTTTATATTTTACTGTGATATCTTATAAAAATTCATAAGGATGTGTATATAAAGAGCTTTGTAATATGTGTAGGTTCATGTTTAATCAATTTGAAGGGGTTTTCCAATTTTATGTAAATAAAGCTACTGCGATTTTCTAAAATACTTTGTATCAATTTGCTTTCTGTCAGTGAATGGAAGCATTCTTGTTCACATCCAGGTCCACATCATCTCTAAATAAGGCAGGAACATGGTTTGCTAAGTGTTTCAAGTTTGTAAGTGTACGGTGCATGCATGAGAAATGATAGCTATGTACAAAATTGTGCTCTCCAGACGAGTCTAGGTGCACAAGGATAATGGCCATGTCATTCAATTACAGCATACCCCTTTAATAAAGAACTTCATAATTTCGCAGGTGCGCAGCTGGTACCAGGACAAATGCATGCAACCATTATCCCTGGACTCTCTTGTACCTGAAGAACAAGTACCAGCAACACAAGTGATGTACCAGTGCCATAGGTGAGATCTAGGAGAGTGGCAGGCAGCAATTTCCACAATCCAGGTTAGCAGTGTCAATTCTAACAGGGTACAAGATTGACGGAAAGAAGCATCACAAGGCAAACTAGGTCAGTAGTGTCAGATTCAGCAGGATTCAATAATTAATGGGCAGCGGAGTGGTCACAAGGTAAGATAGGCCAGTCGTTTGAAGTTGAAGGGTAACAGGAAGTATGAGACCGGACACTAACTAGGGCAAGGTCAAGGATATTATCAAAGGCATACAAGTAGTGTCCTAGAATAGACGGCCTCAACTGCGGACTCTCTGTAAAACTGCATGGCGGTCGCCGTCTCAGGCCATAAATCATAGCACGGTGGTGGAGAAGCCTAGTAGGTGGTTTATTACAAAGGCAGAAAGCTCACTTTTGAGCAGGAAGCTGACATTCGTTGTGCAGGTACCATATTACGTCAGTCAAGTCAATCAATTTTTGGGATAATTTTTTATTTTTTTGTTTGCAAATGTGGAAATATTTGTTCCAAAGAAAAGATAAGTTTTGCATTGTGCTAGTACCATGACGTTTTGGAGTGTATTTATGCCTGTAGAGAGGCACTTGCAGGGTAAACATCATAATTTCGGTTATCACATATGTTTGCACATGCATAGTCACAGAAACATAAATATAGTTCACTCTTAGTCATTACCTATTAAAGTTCCGTAAAATTCTCTGATATTCTTTCGCCATCCACACTGGGTTCTCTGCTTGGCTTCCTATCACTGTTTCTTACTGCATTCTCCAGAGCTTTCTGTCTTCGGTAGAAGTGTGAAAACTTGTTGAATATGATTGTTATTGGTAATGCCACAACTAATATTCCACCCAAGATACAGCCAGAAGCAGCTAATTTGCCAGCTACGGTGGCAGGCACGACATCACCGTATCCTACTGTGGTCATGCTTACAGTCCCCCACCACCAACAAGAAGGGATTGTATCGAACCCTGTGTCTTCATCCTTCTCTGCCGTGTATGCCATTCCAGAAAAGACACAGACACCAACAGCCAGATAAAGAAGCAGGATGCCCACTTCTCGGTAGCTATGCTAAAAGAAAGAACAAAACACAAATGTAGAGAGTGGGCTGAAGATCATCAAGTAAAAGGTAGAAATTGTCTACTCTACATTGGTTTTACAACTGTCCATAGTTATACATCATCAACATGAAATACTCACAATCTACCAGCACCACTTGGCCCTCCACAAGGACTAATAATAATATGGTTTCTCTTGTTGTTTCTAGGCTCAATGCCCCGTTTTATGCGTTTAATAAGGTTTGATGATGGAAACCAGAGATCTCATGACACTTGGGCTTTTGACATATAATCTTATTATTTTAGTACACTACTTGATGAGTAACATTTTGAAAGAAACCAAAAATCGCTGAAACAACTTCTATTGTGAACAGATATCTATACTAATAGACATACTAAATACTCTAAAACACCAAACCAGACATGAAAGATTAACATATATAATCTCTTTGCCCATTGCTGTGGACACCTTGATATTTCCAGTTTCAAGCAGGGTACATGTGGCCCAATCTTTCTGCTTGACCCAAAGCTTGTGCTACAGCTAAATATGTCATTATACTGTATAAAGCCAACTTAAAGGAGTTTTCCCATAATCAATATTTATCACCTATCTACAGGATAGGTGATAAATATCTGATCGGTGGAGGTCCGTCCGCTGGGGACCCCACCGATCACGAGAATGGGCTTACTATGTCGTTCCTGGAGCCCCATAGGAATGTGTAGTGTACATGCTCGGCCACCGCTCATTTTATTTATATGGGGCTGCAGAAGATAGCGCTCGGCAGCACCATACAAGTGAATGGAGCAGTGGTCGAGCAGGCCCACTACTTCTCTATTCCTATGGGGCTCCCAGGAATGGCAATGTAAGCACGTTCTCGCAATCGGTGGGGGTATCAGCGGTCGGATCCCCACCAATCAGATATTTATCACCTTTGCTGTGGATAGATGATAAATAATGATTATGGGAAAACCCCTATTTTGGTGAATGATCTACCAGCCAGACGACCTGATCGCTTCATGATCCATTGGTACCAGACTGCCTATTTTGAAGTTTATGCTATACACGATATTGACTTATCTTCCAACTGCATTTTGCACATGCCTTAACATGTCATCTGGTCTCATGAACAAGGGGGTAACTTGTTCAGGTGTAAGTTCTTGAGAAAGGGGTCCAATGTAAAACATTTGTTTCTGGATCACGTAATTCAATGCAGTAAAATTCCAACCTTTCTGTACTCTATATTCAATAGCTACTTTAGTGTTATTCCTAAAGGCGTTTGTACCCTAGTAGCAGCCTCTTTGGCTTCTATGAAGCAAATAGAGGAGCGGTGGTCTCAACTGTGGTTGCTTGTATCCAACTTAGCTATGGGCCGTGTAAATCTGTACAGGGTTCCTCTTCTCCACTGGGGGGGGGGGGATAGAGAGGAGTATGGTAAAAAGGCACTTCCTTCCCCATGATGGAAATGGGGGGAAGCTCTTGTAGCGTGAACCAGCAGTAGAAAGGAGAGTTCCCTGTTCTGTGGGGCTCCTGGCCAATGTAGACCGCTTTCAGTCAACTCTGTAGGACGATAGTCAATATCCTCTATTTGAACAGGTTTTACATCCAGGCAAAAAGACATAAAAGACAGCTTTACACTTACACATACAATAGGTAGATTGTAAAATCAGACTAATTTAAAAGTGACCGGTCCTCTTTAATGTTCCCTGGTTGAACAATGGCTAAATATATAAATCTGTACTTGTGGTAGTGAAATGTCCGCTGTTTGCTTGAAATGGCTTGTCTCCAAAAACAAATTATTACACACATCTTAAAGTAAATGTTGGCGAGGTTAAAAGCACCATAAAAGCTTTGCTTATCTTTATTTCATAAGTTTAACTCAGAGCTGGATTGTTTATTGTGCATCTATAATGGGCAGCTCACAGGAAAGACTCATCTCGGCATTTTGTATCTACTTAAAAAACATTTCTAATCGAAGGCTGCTTGTTCCCTTTTACTACCTGGAATCTACTTTTTGCTTCATGTAATTCAAGTGTTGGGTTAATATCTATTTTCTTTGCAACATCTCTGTTTTGTGCTGATGCATTGTACAATGTTGCAGCCAATATCAAGCAAATGGGCAAAATAATCTCTTTATAATAAATGTCCCAAAATTGAACGAGCATTGTGAAGAATGGTGCAAAAATGGAAGATCCTAAAAGTGTTCTTAAAAATAAAATGGCAATAGCATAATAATGACTCACCTGCCCTGTGCCAATGTGTAGTTATGGTGAATACAGCCAAGAGATATAAGGCTAAGGCCCTATGGTGAATTTTGGTATCACGACATGGTAGAATCACGAGTTTTTGCCACCATTGTAAAACCAAAATTTGCGGTGGAGTCTTAGCTAAAACGCTCATGAAAATGGCTGTATTACAGCTCAGTTTTGTACAAATCCATACGAGCATGTTCTCACGTGGCAAAATTTTTCCACAGCAAATGTTGCTGCAAATTTGCAGAAATTACACAACGAATCTGCAGCAACATTTGCATATTTGACAGGTAATTCACAACTTGCGGATATCACAGCGGACATGCCACAGATTTAAGCCTTTTCATTGCAGTGCTTCTCCTCTGGCGGCCATACATGCTGCGGAATTAAAATTCTGCACCGTAGCCTAAATTCCGCACTGTTATTTTCCGTTACGTCTGATCTAAGTTACCTAAAAAGGTATAGTAAACAATTTAAAAAAAGGTTGCTGCAGATTTCCACTGCGGACTGTCCGCAGCAGAATTCAACAGCAATTCCGCCACGTGTGAACATGCCCTAATAGTGGTTTGTGAGACCTCTGGTGTACCTCTGTATGCCTATTATTTCATGGAGGAGACCAACAAAAAAAAAATTGTGACATGATCCATCACATACTGTATTATAGAGTTATAATAAAGAGTAGAGAATGTTGCTTAGAAGTGTTGGAAAATAACATCTGATAATTTTACCTTAAGTGTAGCTCCAAGCGATCGAAGGCCGGTTGAATGCCTCGCCAATTTTAGGACTCGAAAAATCCTCATTAGCCGAAACACTTGGACAACCTTTCCCACGTTTTCCAACTCATGATCACTGCCAATGGTCAGATCTACCAAGAGAGTGAAGTAGAACGGAAGAACAGACACAATGTCTATCAAGTTTAATGGATGTTTGAAGAACTTCTTGAGGTTAGGAGCAAGAAGGAGCCTAGAAGATACTTCAAACGTAAACCAGGAGATACAGAAATATTCCAAGTTGTGAAGGATTGGGTCGTCAATGGGAACATCGTCCTCATCTAGGTTTTGATATTCTGGCATGCTGTTGATACACATGGTTGATATTGAGACAAGAACTACACAGATTGAGATAAAACTGAAGATCTTGCTGGGAATTGAATATCCAGGATTTTCCATAGTCAACCAGAGCCGTTTTCGCAAGTTGCCACATTGTAATGTGTTGAAACGCATGAGGTCTTGATTAATGTCAGAAATTTCATCTACAGATGTGTCCACACTGCTCACCTCACTCTCTTCATCCCAGTTATGTCTTCTGCTTTCTAACTTACGTTCATGGTACCGATAGCTGCAACATGAGTCTAGAAAAAACTCACTGATTCCCCAGTACTCTATTTCTTGGGAGAAGGAGAAGGCACATAGGTCATCCATCATGTGTAGTTTCCCAGTTTCATAAAAGTACAAGACATATGGAAAAAGTCCTGGATTTCGGTCAAAGTAAAATTCCTTAGATACCAAGTCGTAATCATCACAGATTTGTAGAATGGATTCCTCAGAGTCACAAAATAGTAAACGTCCAAGCCTGGTGTTCGGGAAATGTGAAAGTGTGATAGAGCTGATTTTCTTCTTCAGTCCTCCAACATTTATATTGATGTAATGGTCCTTGAAATTCCCGATCCAAAAAGATTTACTTTTGTGAACCATGGTCATTGGTTATCGCATTGTTTGTGTCTAAAAAAAACAAACATAAAAATATCAAATAGAAATAATTTTAAAGTGTATTTAATGTTCCACAGCCACTCCAGGAATTTATCTGCTTCATGAAGCCCTGGACTACTTTAAAGGGGTTTCCACACTAATCACATTTATCACCTATCCACTTGGATCCCCACGATCACTAGAACGAGGGTCCCGACCCCTGTTCCTCCTGACTAAACAACTGTAGTTAGAAGTATTTTGAATGAAGTGGCGGTCGCACATGTGTGCTGCCGCTCCACACAGTGTCAGTGGGGCCAATGGAAACAGTCAATCACTGTACTTGGCTTTCTCCATCGGCCTGATAGATAAATACTCCTCACTGCAATTATGTAGTGAGTAGGAACGGGGTCGGTAACGCTGTTCAAGTGATTGGTAGGGGTCCCAATGGTGGGGCACCCAGCGATCATACATTTATCTCCTATCCTGTGGGTAGGTAATAAATGTGATTAGTGCGAAAACCCCTTCACATATCAACTTGTATTCTTTGAAGTGACAATGTAGCTTGCAAACAACAGTAGGCTAGGTTGTCTCATCTCAACAACCCCTTTCCATGTGCCCTGTTAGAATAATGAGCATATGGATGTCATAGAGGGGGTTCTCGCTCTGGCAGACCAGGTTCATTTATATATTACATGGATAGCCAGTCATTTGAATGGCCACAAGTAATACTACATTTCCACTGTAGTGGCCACTGCAGGAAAAATGAGCAGGGGGTCTCAGGAGCTGGACCGGCTCAAATATCTAATTGCAGTGTCAACTTTTATATTAAAGGGGTTGTCTGTGATGACTGACTGATACACCGCTACTTTAATAAAAGTATGAGAAACTCAATTGACGTCTACCAGTACTGTTAGCTGGTGGACGTTCTGCTTTAATGGCTGTAATGATGTGACCTATTCCTTACATGAGATTATATTGAACAGTGCCTGTAGTTTGGAGCTACTTTGCATACAATATTACAGATCTGCATGAATAGCCATTCCATAATATGTTGTTATTAACGGAATCACTAACCAGAAGACAGAGCAGAGTGGCTAGCGGACATGTATCACCCCTATAGATTCCTTCATCAAGGTATAGATTTCGTGTATAGCATGCAAATGGGACTTGTTATAGACTGCCGATGGGTTGGCTGCAAAGTTGTGTAAATGTAATTGTGTAAAGGGGTTCAATGGTTACTGTAGTGATGATACTATAATCCTATGCAATAGACTATAGCACTGGATGGCTGCAATGACCGCAACCAGAAGTAAGGAACTGTCACATCTTGTCCAGCTTCACCATCAGTGTGTGGATAAAGTGGACATTATACATATGCATATTAGATGGAAATATAACACTTCCCTTCTGAAATGAAGGAAAGGAAATAATAATGACCCTCTGTGGCCAATGATAGCCAAGACGCACTATTATTCATTGTTGTTTGCAGATTAGTGGGTAACCCCTGTTCACACTGTAGACTGTGGACGTAAACAGGGACAGGGCAGTGGTCCACAAAAGTGAATTTACATTGATTTGTACTGGACCAAATGAAAAAGTATTCTAGTAACATAATGTTATAATAATCCACATGTAAAGTGCCTCTCCCCCCAAATAGTAAAACTTCTCTTACCCTGCACAATATTTCACTTATTATTCTTTGTACTGGAACAGGAAGTTTCAACCATAGTGAGCCATTTGGAGTCTGTTGGTCACCCAGTCACCCACTTGCACTCAAGTAAACACAGGCTCTTCCCTGATTTAATCTATGTCCGCTTGGAATAGTACAGAAGGCAAAGGTACTAATACACTGAATTACATGACAACCCACATGCACCCTCTGAGCAAGAAATGCAAGCTTCTCCTCCTGGGGTTTCTATTAATTTCAATTGAAGGTATTGTCTGGAATAGAATAGTATGGTAGGACGTGTAATTTATAAATTAAAAATTAAAAAAACAATGTTTTTATAGGTATTAGTCAATGCACTATTTCTATCTGTCCTATCTATCAAACTATCTATCTATCTATCTATCTATCTATCTATCTATCTATCTATCTATCTATCTATCTATCTATCTATCTATCTATCTATCTATCTATCTATCTATCTATCTATCTATCTCTATCTAGCACACAAGAAAATGGCGACAGCACACTGCGAACACTAATGCCACCTAAGCCGCTAAATATAAATAAATATGCATTACTGCTAAATCTACTTACAATAAGAAGGTTCTTAGCGCACATTTTGATCAAATTGTGTGAGCCCACCTGCCACGACAAGGTAACCTCTATGAGGTGGGAACCTACGCTGCACATAAACCCAGAACTGGCACTAAGTATATACTTGGGGATGGTAGGAACCAGCATTAAACTAATCAAAATCGACCAGGGCAGAATGTGAGGAGTGCAAGATCAAAAATGGAGGCAGTCACTTTATTTGAATTAGTTTGATGCTGGTTCCTACCATCCCCAAGCTGTAAAGTTGAGTGGCCACCAATATGTCTGACATTACATCTCACATAGTGGTTGTCACTCTGCTTTCTTAGAGGTCTAAATGGCAGATCTGTTATTTAAAGCTGCATAGATTTGCCATTTAAGTATGGGCAAGCTTGATGACAACTTTATTTCGTACTGGAACGGTAGCCATGGCCGGTGGAGGGGGTGGAATGGATGAGGTTTCACTCATTGCAGTCATAAAGTTGTTGCTATGATCATTATAATATGTGTCGGGCTATGTATAATTCACTAATTATATCCTGGCTTGCCATGCCATACATGCCTAGTGGTCATTATCTTACAGTACTGACCTTTCTATTATGTGCCGAACACTGAATATATCCTATGTGCTGTACTATATATATATATATATATACTATGCAGACTGTGGGTACTTAGACTTGCATATAGTCACAGATATGGTCACATGGATCATTTTGGTTTATTGGTATAAAATGGTGTAAAACTGCAATTTTGATTTGTAATAAATATCCCAAAAACTCTCTTAGGAAACAATTATTATGCTAAATAACAGAAATTGACAATCCCACATCAGCTTCTTCTTGGCGAATGTTACATTTTTTGGGGAAAATACTCTTCAAATATCTATCTAACTATCTAATCTATCTATCTATCTATCTATCTATCTATCTATCTATCTATCTATCTATCTATCTATCTATCTATCTATCTATCTATCTATCTATCTATCTATCTATCTATTTATCTATCTATCTATCTATCTATCTATCTATCTATCTATCTATCTATCTATCTATCTATCTATCTATCTATCTATCTATCTATCTATCTATCTTTCCATCTATCTATCATCTATCTATCTATCTATCTATCTATCTATCTATCTATCTATCTATCTATCTATCTATCTATCTATCTATCTATCTATCTATCTATCTATCTATCTATCTATCTATCTATCTATCTATCTTTCCTCAGTTCACTGCGTCCTGTAAACGTACTACTTATTGAGACATGACACTATATGTGTGTATTTACATAAGATTACAGGTAAACCTATTGAGTTATTAAAAAAAAATCACAAATGGCTGTACTACATCTACTACATTGCATTATATAAGAGTTGATTATGTCCATGAGCATTGCAACAACTGTCGGTGGACAAAATAATAATATGTGTGCCCGCTAATGTCCATACTATACCCACCAGACACACAGTATAAAACACATCCCAATAAGTTCCATTCTGCCAATAAATTATCAGAAGAATGTTCATTCTTTTCTGCAATACAACTTTTTGCCCAATAAATCCCAATCATGGTACAGATGTAGCAGAACCGAATTTGCCATTTGGCAGAACTCATTGTTATAGACATCATAATGTGTTATTTGTGGTTTTCTATATAATTGCAGATATCAAAAGAAAATTCATTAAAACTCACCCATACACGTCGCCCCCTCCTTCTTCATGGAACGTCAAACAGTATATAAGAATTGTCGGCAATTTTTACTAAATCCAGTTTAGAAATAAAATTGATACAAGGGTCTAATGAATGTGGATTAGGAGCTCCAGGCCGTCAGTGCTCATGACCCTGTGTACAAGGTTTGGAAATGAAGCATGGAAGCCCCAGTACAAGTGCAGAGCTGCTGTCATGTGAATCTCCTCCCAGCTTTCTTGGGCTTGTAGTTAGATCTAGTTACTTAAATATTGATGCACTGTACACATACTTCCAGGCAGCATGAAATCTGGGCTGTTACGTAAATTTTCACGAGCCTGAGCTGTTAACCTCTTGATTGATTAAGGAGGCTCTGTACAGGGATTAATGCATTTCTACACTGAGGTCCCACAGTATATAGGAAGTTTCCGTATCTATATCTCATTCCATCCCCCTAGACGTGAAGGTGTAACTCTGGTCTGGAGCCACTTTTATGTTAGGTGATTGCATTATGAGCAATATTCTAATATATTGTAATCTTATTATGGGAATCGCTGCCTTTACAACCAGGAGATCTAGTACTAAAGAAGTGGCAGATAAATTATAAAGCTTCCCTGTGATGTCATCAGTGTTAACAGCAGCCAGTCCGTAGATTATAGCAGATCTATGAGCAATTTCTTCACAGGATGCAGACATCTGTATTCTGCTGAGAGAATTTACAGGAAGCAGGAATTTCATTTCCCCACCATTGCGATTTTCTTTCACTATAATTGCTCCATCTCTGGCATTTAAGATAATAAGATAATATTTGGATGTTGTTCATTATACAGAGGGCCGGCCTTAGGATAGATGGCGCCCTGTGCGAAATTATCTTTCGTCGCCCGACCCCCATCATTAAAAAAAAATGCCCTTTTAGTGCCCCCATACAGTATAATAATAATATTTAATAATATAATATATTACAACCCCTTCAAGGACACAGTATTTTGTCCTCTAATTGTGCCCACAGTATTATGTCCCCTGTAGTACCCCTACACAGTATAATGTCCGCTTAGTGCCCCCCTGTAGATTTTGCCATACAGCCTCTATATAGATAGTGAGTGCCGTAATCCCCCACCTCCTCCTTGTAGATCGTGACATACAAATCTCCCCAACCTCCCCATTGTAGACAGTGCCATACAATCCCCCACCTCCCCCTTGTAGACAGTGCCCCCAAACAAAAACAAAAATTGTACTCACCTAGGCCCCGTTCTCACGACGAACTGAGCTGCTCCACGATGGGATCCTGTAGCCTAGTACAAAGTTTCCCAACCTTTTTGGACTAGAGGCAGCACTGGAAAAATAAAATTTCCTCAGGGCACCCCTACCAAAAATTGTTTAGAGAAAGATAGAAAACGGCTAAAAAAAAAAAAGCACTACACTCGTAGGGTATGTTTACACAAGTTTTTTGTAAGGCAAAAAAAATCTGCCTCAAAATTCCTTCAGGAATTGACAGCGTTGTTTGACTTTTTTTGTGTGTTTTTTCTTAATCCGTTGAAGCTAATGCAAAAGACGCAGGAAAAAAAGCTCCAAACGGGCGCCACAGGTATTTTCTGCCTTCTATTAATTTCAATTGGAGGTCAGAGGCGGAAACCACTTGAAGATCATCAGCCCCCCACTCACAGTAATGACCATCAGCCCGCCACTCACAGTAAAATTACCGTCAGCCCCCCACTCACAGTAAAATGACCATCAGCCCACCACTCACAGATTCCCCCTGTAGGTAGTGCCACACAGCCCTTGTAGGTAGCGCCACACAGCCACCTTGTAGAGAGCGCCACACAGCCCCCTGTAGAGAGTGCCACACAGTCCCCAGTAGAGAGTGCCGCACAGCCCTCTCTGGAGAGTGCCACACAGCCCCCTGGTAGGGAGTGCCACACAGCCCCCTGGTAGGGAGTGCCACACAGCCCCCTGGTAGGGAGTGCCACACAGCCCCCTGGTAGGGAGTGCCACACAGCCCCCTGGTAGGGAGTGCCACACAGCCCCCTGGTAGGGAGTGCCACACAGCCCCCTGGTAGGGAGTGCCACACAGCCCCCTGGTAGGGAGTGCCACACAGCCCACTGGTAGGGAGTGCCACACAGCCCCCTGTTGGGGAGTGCCACACAGCCCCCTGGTAGGGAATGCCAAACAGCCCCCTGATTGGGAGTGTCACACAGCCCCCTGGTAGGTAGTGCCACGCAGCCCACAGCCCCCTTGTTGGTAGTGCCACACAGCCCACAGCCCACTTGTAGGTAGTGCCACACAGCCCCTTTGTAGGTAGTGCCACACAGCCCCTTTGTAGGTAGTTCCACACTGCCCACAGCCCACTTGTAGATAGCAACCCCCCTTCTTGTAGATAGCACCACTGTAGCTCCCTGAAGGAGCAGAATCCCCGTGTGGCCCGGGATTCCGATCCTGGAGTGCTCCGCTTGATGTCTCTGTCCATATATGGACAGCGACAATAGGGGAAACTACTGTCGTCTTTGTCCATTTATGGACAGTGACGTCATTGGCTTCTCCTGGAGTGGAATCCCCGGTCGTAGTGTCTGCAATGCTGTGGATGGGGATTCTGCTTCAGGAGTTTCCCCTGTTGTCGCTGTCCATATATGAACAGAGACATCAAGCGGAGCGCTCCAGGATCTGAATCCCCGGCCACACGGGGATTCCGCTCCTTCAGGGAGCTACAGTGGCGCTGGTAGATAGCAGAGCAGGGAGATACCTCCCTGTTCTGCTATAGTGCCATCACTTCCGCTGTAGCGGCTGCTAGCGGCGCCACTGCCCTCATTCCCGGTGTTGCCGCTAGCTCACGCAATGGCTGCTACAGCAGTAGCGACGGCCACTGAGTGACGAAGCGCCCAGGCCCGTGTGCTTCTGAAATAAGCAAGGGGAAGGGAGCCAGCGCAGCGCCCCTTTCCACCTGCTGAAGTGATTCGCCCTGTGCAAAGGCACAGGTCGCACACCCCTAAGGCCAGCCCTGACTCTGGTTGGGAAATCCTGTGTTACAGTCTTCAGAGATATATTAGTGAGAGCAATCACCTTTGTGGGAGGGGCAAACACCCAAAAAAACATATTGCATACAATCATGAGAACAAATTGTGGCTTTTCTTCCTGCTGTTTTCCCTCTTGCAAGTTAGCAACTCTTTATTTAGGATGAACAATTTAGTCATGACATTGTATAATCACAGCCCTCTGATATAGCCATATTACCCCTAGCATGGGCTGAGTACCAACCCGTGACCCCTTGGTCCCACTCCAAATCACTATTCCAGTGGGTCTGGTGTATTTTGGGAGTGCTATGTATAAACCAGGATCAGTTGTTTATATATATATATATATATATATATATATATATATACACTACCGTTCAAAAGTTTAGGGTCACTTAGAAATGTCCTTATTTTTTAAAGAAAAGCACAGTATTTTTCAATGAAGATAACATTAAATTAATCAGAAATACACTCTATACAGTGTTAATGTGCTAAATGACTATTCTAGCTGCAAACGTCTGGTTTTTAATGCAATATCTACATAGGTGTGTAGAGGCCCATTTCCAGCAACCATCACTCCAGTGTTCTAATGGTACATTGTGTTTGCTAACTGTGTTAGAAGGCTAATGGATGATTAGAAAACACTTGAAAACCCTTGTGCAATTATGTTAGCACCGCTGTAAACAGTTTTGTTGTTTAGAGGAGCTATAAAACTGACCTTCCTTTGAGCTAGTTGAGAATCTGGAGCATTACATTTGTGGGTTAGATTAAACTCTCAAAATGGCTAGAAAAAGAGAGCTTTCATGTGAAACTCGACAATCTATTCTTGTTCTTAGAAATGAAGGCTATTCCATGCGAGAAATTGCCAAGAAACTGAAGATTTCCTACAACGGTGTGTACTACTGCCTTCAGAGGACAGCACAAACAGGCTCTAACCAGAGTAGAAAGAGTAGAAAGAGAAGTGGGAGGCCCCGCTGCACAACTGAGCAACAAGACAAGTACATTAGAGTCTCTAGTTTGAGAAATAGACGCCTCACAGGTCCTCAACTGGCAGCTTCATTAAATAGTACCCGCAAAACGCCAGTGTCAACGTCTACAGTGAAGAGGCGACTCCGGGATGCTGGCCTTCAGGGCAGAGTGGCAAAGAAAAAGTCATATCTGAGACTGGCTAATAAAAGGAAAAGATTAATATGGGCAAAAGCACACAGACATTGGACAGCGGAAGATTGGAAAAATTGTTATGGACAGACGAATCGAAGTTTGAGGTGTTTGGATCACACAGAAGAACATTTGTGAGATGCAGAACAACTGAAAAGATGTTGGAAGAGTGCCTGACGCCATCTGTCAAGCATGGTGGAGGTAATGTGATGGTCTGGGGTTGCTTTGGTGCTGGTAAAGTGGGAGATTTGTACAAGGTAAAAGGGATTTTGAATAAGGAAGGCTATCACTCCATTTTGCAATGCCATGCCATACCCTGTGGACAGCGCTTGATTGGAGCCAATTTCATCCTACAACAGGACAATGACCCAAAGAACACCTCCAAATTATGCAAGAACTATTTAGGGAAGAAGCAGGCAGCTGGTATTCTATCTGTAATGGAGTGGCCAGCGCAGTCACCAGATCCCAACCCCATAGAGCTGTTGTGGGAGCAGCTTGACCGTATGGTACGCAAGAAGTGCCCATCAAGCCAATCCAACTTGTGGGAGGGGCTTCTGGAAGCATGGGGTGAAATTTCTCCCAATTACCTCAGCAAATTAACAGCTAGAATGGCAAAGGTCTGCAATGCTGTAATTGCTGCAAATGGAGCATTCCAAGACGAAAGCAAAGTTTGAAGGAGAAAATTATTATTTCAAATAAAAATGATAAATATAAGTGTGAGTTTTCATGGAAAACACAAAATTGTCTGGGTGACCCCAAACTTTTGAACGGTAGTGTATATATATATATATATATATATATATATATATATAGTAATAATCCAGGAGGAAAAGTAGTCCTGGATAACGTGTATGTGTCACTGAGCTTGCTTGCTTTATTGATATAGGTCCTGGAATTTGGGGTCCCAGGATTTAGGTTTGACTTGGGTGGGAAGGTCAGTCCTATACTCCATTGAGGGTTTTCCACCTGTCTTCAATCTAGGAAAACAGTCCGAGCATGGTGTGTGAGGTGGAGAGAGAGGGCTGGAAGCTGAGTAGCAGAGAGGAGTATGTTGTACTAGAGCTGCACAGGTTATGCAGGCTGCAGGCTGGACAAGCTTTGTAGCTGAGAACTTCTGCTATACCCCTACCACACAAACGGTGAGACCACCCTGGTTTATGTATAGCCTCTTGCCTGAAGTAAGGACTCCTGGGTTATGATTTACTGCTTATGATATTCTGCTGAAGAAAGCTGCCTTAAGTTGGACTTTATTTTTCTGGTTTATTAAATCAACTAAGCCTTGGCAACTGAAGCTACCCTGCACCTGTGTCCTTGGCTACTATATTCACACGGCTAGTGAGCCACATCTCCACAATATATATAATGTAGTGACCTCCCCAGCTATCTTATACAATTGCCACTTCTAGCTTTCCTCAGTTACATAATTTATTTATTGGCAACTTAATTTCCGCTTCCTGGTGTGATATGATGACTGCGAATAGAAGGATTAACTGCAATCCCCGTACTACAAAGGAGACTGTCAAGCATTGTTGCCTAGCGGTTATTATAACTTCTTCTGCCATACAGATGTCTATAATCTTTGCCATATGCTTTGGTCATTCAATAAAATCCTAATATCCTGTATTACTAAATACATTACTACAGTTACAAGTTTTGTTATAATACAGCGGTGATATCCGGCCCGTGGCTCTCCATTTGAGCTATCGTCCCTCTCTCTAGCATCAGGGATGTTTTGTGTTGATGTATTTTCATTTGTATTGTGTTTGTGCTTGAATAGAATAAAAAATTTGGCAACTACTTAAATATAATGTGGCACTTGCAACTATCTTTTTTTGATTGTGCGTTATTGTGTATATTTGGTATTTGCTCAGATAAATCTCTGTAACAAAAAGCATATAGTACCATGCACGGTTTTTTTTCATTGAATTGCTTGAAAATGTAATGTTTTAGAAATTATTTCAGGGAAAAGGTAGAAGTAGCGCAGAATAGTGCGGGTCGCAGGGACCACATAGTAACAGCCACAGTGCCCCATAATCATCACCCAACAAGCGGCCAATCGCTTGTCCCTTCCTCTTCCTGATCTGAGCGGGTTAAGGTCTGACCACTCCAACCAGACACTTTTTGCTGGGTCGGAGTCTTACTTGTTCTGTTGGGAGACCAGGAGGTGTCCACTTATTTCAGGCAGGTATGTTGTCTGGGGAGACATGCCTGACCTTCCAGGGCTCTGAGAAGATTGGCTAGAATGTCTGATGTATATTTTAAGCAGTGACCTACAAAAAGGGGGTTACCCAGCCAAAAGAAACCCTGACTGGTGGCACAGTGGTTGATGATACCCGCGGCACCAATTTCCATTTGTGAAGACTATGAACCCAGCTGGCACTCTCTCCTGCAGTAATGTATAGAATTACCCACTCGACTTCTAGCTGCACATCAATGGCCACCACTTCTGAATAAGGAGAAGATGCATCTGTTCTCAGTGTGGCAAGGCTTCTGAGGGTGGCATCCTCTTGTATCTTTCTCCCCCATGTGTCATGTAAAGTTCAGGGACGATCTGACAATAAAAATCCAATCTGAATGAGCCCAACACCATCAGCTGGAAGAAAGGAACATCAGGGTGATGGTAGGGGTGTATTTCCGTGTCTCAACTTTTTGGATGGTCAAAGAAGGACCCTTATGATTCATCATGGGAAAAATTCATTTTTTCATGCTATGCTAGCCCACAAATCTTCTGAATACACATTTTTAAGGTTGTGTAAAAAATACAATCTGTAATATATAGTTAGGAACCAGACACTTGTTAGAGCAATATACTAAATTTATCAATGCAAATCTTTTTATTGGGTCCGAAAGAGTGAAATTAAAGCAGCAAAGAGGGACAAAGGGGTTTGGATCAAAAATAAGGAACGGTCCCTCCAAAAGAGGGACACTTGGGAGGCATGCATTTAGGGCATGTATCTCAGTGTCTAGGGCAGCAAGAGGCGTAAATAAAAACTCTTGAGAAAAAAGTTGACTAATTCAGTATTCCTATGGTGTGTGGTACGTGGTGTTTGCCAATAGATAGCAGCATTCACTTTCATATATTATACCTTTGATTGTTCATTGACGCTGGATCATAGCTGCCTCTAACTATGGTTCCCTAAACCTACAAGAGCAAATCTACAGAAAACATGTCGTCCTATATCCATCTATGAGCTTCAAAAGTTCTAACACAATATGTAGGGCGTAGAAGTTAGGTGTAGGGATCCTTAAGAAGCCGGTACGGTCAAAGTTTATCAGATTTCCATTTTGTACTAATAAAATGTTTGTTCTGTGCCCAGGATGTAATTCTGTGTATGATCCCTAGCCTGGCGGCCCCCACTATTATATCCATAAATACTATAATAACTGGTCGGTTCAGACACCATATTCACCAGTCATTGGGCATGGGTCAGACTGGTTATAATAATTTGTGTGGCTATGTAATTGTGGAAAGACACAGTGGCACATTGACCGGCGGACCTTATTATTATTATTGTTGAGTCCAAAGTTGGCCATTGAAATGAATAGGTGTCCGTTCCATTCACTGGATGTCAGAGTTCCTCCAGAACTGAGCCATGCTTGACAATTGGGGAACCCCTTTCTTTACCCCAACATGCTCTAATAGGACTTATTATAGCCGGTTGTGTCTGATATTGCAGCTCAGCTCCATTCACTTGAATTGGAATGAGCTGCAATACCCCATGCACACGACCGTGCCCGTAATCACGGTACATGATTACGGGCACGGCCGGCTGCGGACAGCCACCTCCATCTCCGGACGTGCTCCCATATAAAGTATGGGAGCACGGTCTGTCAAAAACAAAAAATAGGACATGTTCTAACTTTTGCAGAGCCTTTCTACGGCATGGACACCTTGTCTTAAACATATAAATGAATGGGTCTGTAATTAGGGACCATAATTATGAACGAAATTATGCACCACGGACTAAATCTACGAACGTGTGCATGGTGCCTCAGTCTGTTCTAAGAAAAAAAAAAGCAGAACCTTTTTTTCTAGCCTGGAACTACTCCTTTAAAAAAACTTTAACTAGTATGTTATGTGGGGCATTATGAGCGAAAAAAGTGAGCAGCCAAAGTGAAATCTCCAGAATTTGTAAGTGGAATACAGACATATGTGGCATCATCATTCTGACAGGTATTATAATTTCTCCTACAGGCATTGGTTCTAGTGGAGAATACTTCAGAAATATGCCATGTAACGGAGTGTATAAAGTCGGAGGCACATGGAGGTATGGGTCTATGGCGCAGTATTACAGATACTGGTACCACACAAATCTATAATGCGAGAAGGAAATAGTATGAGGACAGCTGACCTTGGTTTTGCTGCACACAACTGTCTGCTTCTTTATCTCTCCTCCTTCAGAGCTGGAGGTTTGGAGGAAACTATAAAGAATGAATCCCGGAAAAGATTATAAATAATAACGCAGATAAAACAATGGTGGTGCCAAGATTCCTGCCCTCATATTCATCTGCTGCCCATTTCCGGCACATTATTATTTTATTTATAAATCTTCCTTCATGTCTCCCTCCCATGTCCCCTTACATTCCTCTGCCACAAGTGACCCTTTTACGACTGTGTTCCAGGTGCCTCTCTTTAGTGTCTCTGCCTGAGGAGCCCCTATTAGTATTTCTGCCCTGCCCTCTGTGCCTGCCACAAAGCTGAGCGCCTAATTTAAGTGCCAACTGGGATTGTTGTACTGGTTCGTCCCCACGCTGCCTACTGCAGGAAGCTCCAGTTTATATTACAGTTTTCCTTGAAGCTACATTTGTATTTAGCTAAACCTATATGCAAAAACAAAGCAAAGCGCACCCAATGAAGAATATGTTTGAGATTTAGACTTAAAATCGCACATGCAGTTTTTTAAACCAAAGCCAGGGGTGGATCCAAAAGAAAGGGGAAGATTAAATGAAGGACATATACATTTCATTCCTGTTAGATCCACTTCTGACTTTGGATAAAAAAAAGCAGTTTTCTCCACGTCAAGGTAAATGACATCTCATAATGGTTAATAGATCCATCAGCTGCCTGCAGGCTTCATTGCTCTGCTGAGACCACCTTCTGTGCTGAATCAACAGGATTTTATTTGCTGCCACATATAATGGACCATTTATATTTTATAGTTGGATTGCCATATCAGCAAGAGGCCAGATATAACACACTTCAGAATATTCACTTTAAATTGCCAAGTTTTCCTGCTAATGGTGTTAGAAATATGGTATTAATTACATTGTGGTTATGGGCTTCTGAAATCTCTGAGAGCTAATAGATTCCATGTCAGTCTGTGTTAAGCGTTCTATTCCAGCTCCATTATAAATATAGATCTCTGTCTGTGTATATAGCAAACAAGAAAATGGCAACAGCACACTGCGAACACTAATGCCACCTAAGCCACTAAATATAAATAAATATGCATTACTGCTAAATCTACTTACAATAGGGAGGTTCTTAGTGCAAATTGTGTGAGCCCACCCGCCACGACAAGGCGACCTCTATGAGGTGGGAACCTACGCTAGTGGCATTAGTGTTCGCAGTGTGCTGTCGCCATTTTATTGTGTGCTATCTATCTTATCTATCTATCTATCTATCTATCTATCTATCTATCTATCTATCTATCTATCTATCTATCTATCTATCTATCTATCTATCTACATCACCTAAATCATATGACTACCCACATGGGGACTGGAATTGCAGGTACTAGTTTTGGGAAATCGGCACATTTTCTGGATGTTTCGTGCAAATTACTTGCAGGTGTGTATTGGGATTCATTTTCGGCTGAATAATGTAGTGGTATACCAAAAAGATTGGGGGGCAGGCAGGGCATGTGTCCCTGGCATTTGAAGTGGGATACAGTACTGGTCAGACATAATGCTGCTTATAGCGGATATTAAGTTGCGGTATTAATATGGGTTGTTCAGTTTACTGAATAATATTATTTCTAATAAGAGAAGGACAACTCTGTATCTGAAGTAATAAAATCCTCCCTTATTCTGTCCTGGCCACTGTTGTGTTCTCTGTAATGTTTACAATCTGAGCAGCTGAATGTTGGTGGATCTGCTGCAGTGTGATTGACAGCTCAGGTCTAAGGTCCTGCTGTATCGTCCTGTGCGGGGGGAGCTCTGAACACAGGGCTGTGAATACTTACCTGCTATTTATATTCTTCATGCTCTTCTTTCTAGCTGTCCTCCGTTACGACACAGCTTTTATCTCTAGATTGCCTGCACTGTCTATTGGAAATCTGAGGTAGTCTAAAATGTACGTCCTGTCTCATCAGAGGCACAGGCTGCTTTCCACCATGCTTTACACTGAATCTCTGCTTGCTGGTTGCTATGTATTAGCAAGTACTAATTTCCAATTCAGCTCAGATTATTGGGTAATAGTCACACACATACTGATTCATAAAAACCTTTAAAAATGGGGAGCCTGGAGGTCCGCTGCTTGGAGTAATGGGGTGTAACAATTAAATTTGATATTGAAGACTTCAGATTGACTCATCAAGTGGCGAGGAACCGCTTTAAAACAAACGATGCCATTGTATATAGCAGTTAATTGCGGTAGTTATAGGTGCCATGTCAGAGGTATGTCCATAGGGGGTGCAGAGATCGCAGTCTCACCTGGGACCTGCAGTTTAAGGGGGCCCAAAAGGCAACCCCATAAGAAGGCACCAGTATTATAAATGGTAGATGAGGGGGCCCTGTTACAGATTTTTCACTGGGGCCGGGGAGCTTTAATTTAAATCTCTGTCAATGTCTGTTTTCTGCTTTAGACCAGGTATATCTCATAAAAACCTCCCCATAGTGATACAGCATGACGCTTTTTTTCTCACAAATTTGATATGAATCCATGAGTAGAAACCTCTGTGTGCCATATTGAGTACCTATAGATCCCTATGGATGCTGCATTACTGATCCAGACTTCTTGGAACTATCATGCGGTCGAGTGTATGGGGCCTTAGACTAATTTACATTTTGCACCTGAATGGGGTCTGGTTGCTTGTGCATTTTTACAACCGTGCCCAGATGTTTAAGGGCGCCAACTGTTTGTCTATGGCCTTCAATCATGGAAATTGTGTAATAACTTGCTGTATTGTTATAAGTTGCCCCATAGTAGAATCTCTCGGCTCATGCCAATGGTGACAAAAATCAATTAAATATTTTTTCCTGTGTCTTTCTGGTTGTAGAAGTGGTACAGTTATATGGGATATGTACCTTATATTATACAACATTGAACCCTCCCCTTCTACAGAAACGTATAAAAAGTTTAGCACCCCAGCATGTTCAAATAAGCACTATTCCTGTGAAATATGTATTTTTTTTGTTTTAGTTTTATTAAAAAGTTAAACAAAAATTAAATAAAAAATATCTCCTAACATTCTAGACCACTAACATGGTTTCCGATTTCTAGAGAAGAAAACAGTAAAATTATTATAATAATAAACACCAATCTATTCACATTTATTTATAATAGTTTTACAGCTCTGCATGGCATCTCGGGGTATGCCTCCGAAAAGGGATTACAAATTTGTACCATGTGACATCAAAAAGTCACATAGATCTCTTCATAGCTTCTTGAAGTTTTTTTACAACAGGGATCTTCATTTCTTATCAGCGAGCTGGTTTTCCAGAGATTCAAGTCTTGCTGTCAACTGGGATAGTAAAGACTGTTAAGAAAACGTTCTAGGATAAAGGAGCAGTGGTAATAAAGGTGTTACCAGTTCACAAGGATCGGAGAAAACCTAAAGATGAAGTCGAGGGTTTAAGGCCATGTTATGGCTCCGTACATCCATGGATAATCCATTACGGAGATATTCCATCTCCGTAATACAGCGCCATACAACTATCTGCCCTGACACCTTCATTACTACACATTCTTGGATCGTCCATCTTTACTTTAATAGGCAGAGAACCCACAAAACCAAGGATCTGGCATTCTGAAATCCAGTATTCCCGATGCTTGGTGGGCACCCCCACAGACATTGGGGGACAGCCACATTATTTTCTCTGAGATTAAAAAAAATTCTAATGCGATTTTCATAAGGATTTGGCAAATTGTGGTGATCGCTATTAATGTGATTTTTCACTCCCTAAAAATAAAGGTCTATGGGCTCAAAATCCCTCATGTTCCGGCTCTCCGATAGCTCATCATAGAACACCCTCTCCTATATCCACCAGGATTTGTGACCTAAGAAATTCATTAGCTTGCAGCTTTTGAGGGGACAGTAGCCCTCCTTACTTATTGAGACTATGCGCGGCTTCACAGGTCGCATATATAGTATGTCTGCCACTGCTTCGAGTAGAGAGTTACCACAGCACTGAACCGCCAGGAGGGTGCACGCCTCTTCAGAACCTGGTCCAAGGTCCTCAATATCAGGCAGAAAAATGGACAAGGAGGCAGCACTTCCAAAATGTAGAAAAACCTTTATTCACCCATGCAACGTTTCAATCCCTCAGGATGAGGGATGCTTGAGAAAGATCCTGAGGGATTGAAACGTTGCATGGGTGAATAAAGGTTTTTCTACATTTTGTAAGTGCTGCCTCCTTGTCCATTTTTCTGCCACTGCTTCGAGACCCCCGCCGTTTTTCTGTGTGTGTATCTGCTTGATGGTGTGTAGTCAATGTTGACCATAGCGGCTAATTGCTGGTTTATAGTGACCTGTCGTCACGCAGCCGTGCACATTAAGGACCATAACTTTGATAGTCTTCACATTAAGTATTAAGAATTAGTATTAATAAACTTTTACTTGTGTTTATTATATGTACTATGTTAATGTCATAAAATGCGGATTAGTTCAGGTCTGGTCACTGAGTATCTAATGGTCTTGAGAAAAGTCTAGTTTAGTCCCGGTCAACTATGAGAGACAAGATGCTCATGTGTGGTGATCTCCATTGAAACTAATAAGAATTAGGGTATCTGCACACACAAAATTAAAAACGTCTGAAAATACGGAGCTGTTTTCAAGGGAAAACAGCTCCTGATTTTCAGCCGTTTTTTTAGCAACTCGCGTTTTTTACGGCCGTACAAACGGCTCAAGAAGTGACATGCACTTCTTTTTCGCGGCCGCGATTTTTCAGCCATTTTTTGGGACGTTTTACGGCCTGAAAACACTCCGTGTGAACATACCCTTAGAGTATGTGCGGAGCAGCATTTTTTGTGTCTCCATCAATTTTAATGAACTTTCAATTGTCACTTTTCATAATTTCCATCCATTTCAGTGGAGAGTAACTTCATATGTATGGCCTAGTCTCCCCCAGCTTCCAGGACTAAATCCGACCTGTCCTTGCGATCCATGTGTGTAACATGGGAAAACGCTTTAAATATTTTCCCGTATTCTTACCTTCTCCTGTATATATTGTGAATAATACAATACCAGAACATACAAAGGATATGTTTTTCTGCCAGGTTTCCTAGCACTGTGAGGGTGTTTGTCTGGAAGCTGACGAGATGCTCGCAGTCACAAGGATTCTTAAACTCTGTCTCTCCTTTTATCTCTTCTGCAAATACAAAATATCATTTCTTTATTATAACACTTCATTAATCAAACAAATTGCATCAAAATAATCATATCCCAGGGAGAAAACCGGCGTTATTAGAAGGAACACTGATATGTTCTTGTCTAATTTATAGGGGTTATATGGGGACCGAAAAGTAGTAGCAGTGTAGTCAGTCATGTTATAAGTGGAATGTTAATCTTAAACAAGATATTTATAAACTCTAGAAATAGAATACTTATCAGTAATATCTAATATCTTAGGCATAATAAGTATATTTATATTCTACTGGGTCTGTGAATATAAAAATTATTTTCTGGTAGAGGACTAATATGTTAAAGGGTTGTACCAGAATTGACTATGATAACCCGTCCACAGGATAGCTGATTATTGTCTGATTGCTGGGAACGCCCACCGAACGCTAAAACAGGGGTCCCGAGCCCTCCGTTTCTCCTCACTGCACCTCCACAGAGAGGAGGAACGTAAATGGAGTGGCGGTCGAGCAGTCACTTCATGGATGTAGCAGGGGGATATAGCTGGGCGTTTGCCCCAGTTGCTGGTGCCGACGGGGTGGCAACAACCACTATGCCTTGGCCAGGGTATTTAGATTCAAAGTCTAGCTAGGCTTCTACCTCAACGTATGGTAGTAGCATCAGTTCTGGTAATCACAGTTCACATAATTCCAACTATCGGAAGAGAAGCGTTCACCGGGCAGTGCATCTTACCCGGGCAAATATTAAGTTTTAAATCTTCAGCAATTAAATTCATTGTGGTAAAATCGGCTGTGTAGAAGGAATGCTTGTTTACGGGGTCAGACGCAATTTCATTGAGTTCATCTTCAACTGCTTTCCCAACACCCACGGCGTACATAGTAATTCCTGCAACACAGAATGTAGAAAATGAACAAACACCTACAGTAGCCCAGTCCCTGCTCCATGTGAAATTTTGCAAATCCCTGTGATTCAGACTTGATTGATTTAGTGTCAGTTGAATCTTCTTAATATATACAAATAAGAAAGAAAAAAAACAGCCCCAATGTGTCTTCATATGTGTTGTAAATACGGCAAAGCAAGGGGGCCCTTTAAGAGAGATTCTAAAGAGTTTATGTAGAAGGGTAAGGTATTGTAAAAGGTTGTGACTTTCTAAATCATGTTTGCATTGCTCCACTATGCGATGCCCATTGTATCACAATTTTTATAAAATCTGTTGAGTGTTACTTATAGACTGAAGAGTATCATAAAAATACATTATATGATTTTACGCAAGTATTTGCGCTCTCTTACCTGCTTCCTTGGCTTGTTTGGCCCATTCAGAGATATCATCTTGGGAGCGACCATCAGTAAACACCAAACCTATTTTAGGGACATTTGGCCTGGCACCTTCCTGTTGAGAGAAGCTGTGCTCAACCATATGCTTCAAGGCCAGTCCGGTCATGGTGCCTTTCTCCATGTAATCTACGTTCTTCACGGCATTCTTGATATCTTTTGAGGTTTTAAACTGATTCAAGGAGAACTCAGTGCGCACACGGCTAGAATATTGAACAAGGCCAACATGTGTGCCATGGGCAGAGACATCCAAGGTGTCCACGATCTTAATCACAAACTGCTTCACAAGCTCAAAGTTTTGGGGTCGAACACTTTTAGAGCCATCAATCACAAATACTAAATCGATGAATCCAGTGGAGCATTCTAGGAAACAGAAAAACAAATAAATTAAAAATTGAAAAATGGACAATATATACAACATTACCCAACAATAAAAAAAAGAATGGATATGTTAGGAAGGACTCAAGGACTAGACAGAAAGCTTGAGATTTACCAAAAAGACAGATGTGTCCAAATCACATGAAATGGGAATTTCTACAAATATTTTTTTTAGGGTGTCCGCTAAATTGCTTCATTTGGTAGATGAAGGGTTAACTATACATATGGTCAGAACTAATGTTGTCACTTTGACTTATCATTCTTTCTTTTTAAGTTATATATATATATATCATTGCAGACAACACATCTGGCACGGGAATACTCACTATTGCAGGTTTTTCCATCTGCTTGCAGTTCTTGTCCCTCTGGGCAAATGCAGTAGTATGATCCAGGTGTACTGATACACTTAAATTCACATCCGTGATCCACAACATTGCACATGTCAGTAGCTGAAAGTATATTAGAAGGTACAATACAGATATAATGTCAATGGAGAAGGAAATATATTGCGCGTGTGACTCTCGTCCATTCTGATAATCAGGTACGTATTATTAGTATGTGGTCATGTTGCTGCTCAGTCTCACAAGGCACGTTATCATAGTAAAGCTTTGTTCACACTGCCTTACTATTACTACGTTGGGTGTTCTTATTAAGAAAAAAATGCCAGACGTATGTACAAGATTAATGTCTATACAGTCGCATACGTCTGCCATTGACTCCCAGTGTAAAAAAACCATATACTACATGGTATACTTTTTAGTGGGATTCCCTTCTATACAAAAGCATTGGACACTCTATTATTTGGCTAATGATAGTCTATGGGTACGTCGGTGTATATGCTGAACGCACATGACAGACGTGAAGTGATGAGAACAGAGGGGTTTGGTCTTCTTGTTGTCTTCATGGAGGACTGGAAGGTTTTACCTTCGACTTTTAGAAATATGGAAGATAAATCCTCCTCTGAACCAGGCTGAATGATTCTCCTGCCATTGTTATTGCAGTATGTCATTTATTATTAAGGAAAGTTGGCAAAAGTGTCTATAGAAGTGGTTATTCTCTTTCAGAAGTGACTAAACAGGAAATACCAGGCTTGCAGACCATGAACGTGGAGGATGATATTCATAAACTGGAGGAATGAAAACAGAGGCTAAAACAATTATTTTGCATTCTTCGCATTGGATCTTTTTCGTACTGGAGCAAACCATTGTGTTCATGGACCGTATTAACTTCTGTACCGTCTCCAGTCTGAAATTCAATATGGAACTTTAACTAGTGTTCCTGCCCCAGAGGGCTCTAGACTACAAAACCTGCCAAGAAAAATTACATCAAGCACTCATCAAAGCCATACGGTTCATAAGTGGAATGGGATATAATGAAACAGTATGGGAACTTCTGTTTAAACTTATGATGGCTAATGTATTTAAATGGTAATCTTGCTATCGATCGACAGGAGGGGCTTTGTGAGCGGAAGATTTACAATGGTCTAAGATCACAAAGAAGTATATTTAATAGATTGCTATCTCGGGTCATGGGAAATTACATTGCAACTTTCCAGGACCTTTAATAAGCCATAAACTCCAATATTAAAACAAGTATTTCCATGATATATTTATTTATTTTAATTTCATTATCAGATCAAACGCAGCGGCATTGAAAAAATACAAAAAAGTCATAAAGGAATTTGTATTGCTGAGACACAATGTATATACAAATAAAATTAGTTTTTTAATAAAATGACTGCTTTTGATATACTTATTTTAATGGAACATTATCTCTCTGTACTTGTTTTATACAAATAAGAAGAAACTTGGATATTAAAGCCATGAAGAACTAAGATGCCTAAAATTAGGGAATCAAGGAAAAACATATACATAACATGACTTATAGACCGGCTATTCCCAAACTTTTTATCATGGTTCATTTACAAGCTCGAATAATGCTTCTAGGGACTGGCAACAAATCATATTGGAGAAATAAAAGATTTGGAGGACCCTTGGACGTTAAAATATATTTACGACTTGGCTAAACAATCTACAGGTACCAAGGTGTAAATGATCAATGTTTGCAGCTATAGGACAGTCATGACGAGGACTATTTATTACCATTGAACATAGAGCTACTCAACTGCATCTCTGGATGAACCACTAAGTGTTGGCCCTCAACTATAAAATGAAGAGAAGCCCCATGGGGATATTGTCTGCATCCCTGGCAAATCAGTTTTAGCCTGAGACATAGCCTATCAATTGAAAGTGTGAAAATATTTGAAGGCAGTCCAAACGGCATCTATTCCCCCCCCCCCCCCCTCGAATAGTGTTACCTATGTCGGTGAATATAAATTGTTAGATATGTATATAAAAAGTAAAGTAATTATTTGGACCCTTTTCTCTCTAGATGTTAGGGAGGCCATCCTTCTCTTGTAGAGACCCCATTTTTTGTGTGTGGATGGTTTCACTACTAATATCCCAATGAAGATACATACTGTACCCGCCATGAACAGAAGAAGGTCTTGGGAACCTTTGGCGTTAAGGTTTACAAAATGTAAAAAGCTTGTGATGAAGTGGTTGAAACGTAAGCCATCACATGTTCTAACAATCTTCCATTTATCACCCACCCATAGGACTCTTTCCCACCATTGAATTAATATTGAAGCAACCAATCAAGGACATACATGGAACCAATATAAGTGACCCATCTGGGAACACCCGTAATGTGACGGCACTTTGTAATCCACTTACACAGACATGTCTTGCCATCGCTCTGAAGAGTGTAGCCCTCATTACAGCGGCAGTAATAACCATTCAGGATACCCACACACTCATGCTGACAGCTGTGATTCCCATATGAACAGTAGTCAATCACTACAATCCAGAAGACAGATATTAATATTACATAGTTATGTGACTTGGATCCCTCAAACCCCATCAAATTCTTTGTAATAATGTTTTATTAGTATCTGTGGGAATGTAAGACATTTTGGGTTATTTGATGTTTCAGAAAGGAATCTTTGTGGAGAAAGGTCAGTCAATGGAACGGTTTGAGCTCCAGTTGGATCGACATGAAAGTTGGTTTCAATATTGTTTTAATGACACAAGAACTGGTATCTAGTTCAGACAGATCTTTCATGCCGGATTGAAATAAAAGCCTCTTGTTGTCTTTATGGGATTTCTTCAGGCTCTTGATCAGGATCATTGTTAGACTAGAAAAACGTTGTCTATAAAGAGTCACTTGACTATAACGTAAAAGTGTACGGACAATAACAACCAGGTTACTGAACACGGCCTGGAAAAGTGCATTCTTATAAATTATTGAGAGAAGAATCCGACTTTATTTTGGGCTTATCGCTAAGTACTCAGATATGACTTTATTCATTATGGTTCGGCTAGACGGGGTATTTTATTAGCTTGCTCAACCACAAAAGCCGACTTATAAAAGACAACGCTTATGATAAAAAGATAAATAATAAAATAAAATAAAAATGTCTATGCACATTAGTTAAATGATACCAGAAATCTAATGTGTATGGGGGGGGGGGGGGGGCGGCTTCCAATGTCAAAAAAGGAGGATCGGCATGCTGGATTTAACATGTCCGATCCTTTGTTCTGCCGGAAGAAAAGCCACTGTCCATAGTGTCTGGCAGGGGCTCGTCTCCCATTCTCTATTGAACCAGGCGTGAATGTTTGAGGCGGTTGAGGGAGATGGCTATTGGTTAAATGAAGGTTTGTCTGACAACTACCATATGTGTATGGCCGGTTTTAGACATTACTACATATAGGCCACCTACAGTTGACTATATGAAGGTGAATGATGCATTTGCTGTCGACTAGATTTCTTTACGTCCCTATGTTTCCTCTTTTCGATTAATATAATATACTGTTCCATGTTTTTTAGTGGTCACTTTAGTCAGTCATATTGACAAACCATGGACTCAATTATGGTATTTCCATATCTCCATGGTTGTACGGTGATACGTCCATTAACCTAGGGCCACCAATGTCCTCCATGCTTTGTTCTAAGTGTAGAACAACTTCGTGCTGTTAACATGTTTCCTAATAGAAATTAAATGTAAGAAAATGGAGTCCGATATATATGACTCCAGGCGGCATCTACAGAACAGGTGTAGTGTGTGGCAAAGTATGTGGCAACTAGTAGTACGGCCTATACCATAGTACCATTAACCATGGGAGATCAATGTAGTAGAAGCAGAAGTCAATGGTTGGCACACATTTGCTGTTTAGAGTATACACATAATATTTAGAGGATATTTTTGACTAAATATTCTACTTACTTGTGCATGTCTTTTTGTCATTGTTTAGCTGGAAGCCTGTGTGGCAGGCACAGGAATAAGAGCCGAGGGAGCTGACGCAGAGCTGTTCACAGCCGTGATTGCCTTGAGCACACAGGTCTATCACTAGAAGATATTATCACAAATTAAAGCTAATCTAAAGAGTTAATGCTTTGTAGTAGGCCTCCTTTGCTAGGTTTCAACAGGGGAAAAAACACATCTATTGATCCAACAATCTTAAACACGCTTCCAGATGGGACATTTTAAGGATATGTTCACACGTGCAGGTTTTGGGCCATTTTTCCCACAGTTTTTTTTAAAATTATTTTTATTTTATTTTTTTAAAATCCTTCTTCTATAATGTGAATTTCTGCAACTTTATAATAAACTTTGCGTGTAAATCAATTACCATTTTCAAGATCTCTGCTTGCTGTCAGTGAATGGGAACATTATCTTTTACATCGGAAAACTGAAAAGCTCTATAGATCTAATACTTCTTATAAGGCCTCAAGCACACTTCAGTGAAATGCTTTAGTGTGCTATGTGTTTTTTTTTTAACAGATAGCACACGGACCCATTAATTTCTACGGGGCCATGTACACTTCCATTTTTTATAACGGAACCGTGTTGCCATCCCGCCAAAAATAGAACAGGTGCTATTCCTGTCCGTTTTTTGCGGATCAGTCTCAGCCATTCTATTCATTTGATCCGTTAAAACAACGGACCTCACACAGAAGCCATCCGTGTGCGGTCGGTGTTTCGCGGATCTGTGATTTGTGGCCGTATATTTGGCAACAGATGCGTGCTTGGGGCCTTACTAAGAGTTTGCTGCAATTGAATCCCGTCTAAGCAATCCTCTGAGCAAACTACACCAGAAACACAAGTCTTTCTCCTGACCTGATAGTTTGCAATGTATCAGTATAGCTAAAATGTAGCCTGAAATCCAGACTGTTTAGCTCACAGAGATTTGCCGAGACGGGATACAAACATCTGTAGCAATTGGTTTGTAGGATTTTTCGCTTTCTAGATGTGAACAAGAATGTTCACTGACAGCAAACCGAGAACTTAAAACTGGCAAGGAATTGAAAAACAAAGCATATGAGGGAGTTGCATTTTTTCTATTATACAATAATTACATTTTAATAGTTTGATTGTAAACCCAGACTAAAGGTCTTATTACACGGCTCAACATGGGCCGTGAAAACGAGTGCCGATCAACGAGACAGGTCGTTGATCGGCGCTCGTTTGCTCCTGTCACAAGAAGCTATGTATGGGGATGAGCGCTCGTTACTCCGATCGTTCGTCCCCACGCATTTACATCATGTCGGCAGCCCGTCTCCCTGTTTACACAGGAGATGTGCTGCCGACTGATGATTTTTAATGCTGCATAAACGATACTAACAGTAGATGAACTAGTGTTTGCTCGTTCATCGGCTGATCGTTGCCCTGTTTACACACTGCAATGATCAGCATTCATATGAACGCTCGTTTGCCCGATCATTGGCCCGTGTAATAGAGCCTTTACACATTGTGTAGCTATCATGACCGCAGTAGCAACAATGTCAGATATTACAGTTCCTACAATCAAAAACGTACATATATTATCCTAAAAGGTGTGAACGCTTCAGACAATCCATTTTTATTAGACCTGTTCCCTGATGATAAGCACATTGTGTCCTGCTGAAGAGACACTCAGCGATCAGCTTTAATCGGTAGGGGAACCTTGCAGCAATAATTAAATTCTCCTGCAGCGCCACCACAGAGGAAATTCAGAATTACACAGTTCACATTGAAATCAATGGGTTGTCTATGTAATGTACGGCTGTGTTGGGTCCTCCAGAGCGTTCTTTTTAGCCGCTCCTTGCTCTGGGTAATGAATGCAGGTCCCAAACGGGGACCTATCTCTATTAACTTAGAATACCCTAATAGGGTTTTTGAAAATAGGTTTTCTATACCAGACGACCCCCTACAATTACTTCCAAAGCCCATCTATCTAGAGATATCATCTATACACTAAGAGTATGTGAATATTGGCTTACTTGAACACGTCTTCTTGTCATTGTTGAGTTTGTAACCTGTACGACAGGCACATGAGTAGGATCCGGGGGAGCTGACACAGATGTGCTCGCAGCCATGATTCCCCAAAGCGCACAGGTCTATTGCTGGAAAATAAATGACTTTGTGTATAAGCCACACTCCATGATAATAATGTAGATACATGTAGTTTTTATGTTTTAGATTATTGTTGTTGTGTTCACTGCGTTGTGAGTTGTCCACCGGCTAATATACTGGGGCTAGAAGAACACCAAAGGGTTACATTACAAGGGTTTCAAATGCTAGAGTTTATTAATATTTCACCCATCTAATATTTTAGGATAAGCTACCCCTTGAGGATTTATCAAGTGAAGTTTTGGCATCTTGATGGGAATTTAAATTTTTAAAGGGTACCTGTCACTAGCAATGCAGTGGTAATATTATGTGATTTTAACTTATGTTCTTTAATGTTATATATAAGTTCTAAGAAGAACTCAAATATCTTACTAATACAATGGAGATGTACTATATATCTGTCTGTGGTCTGTCGTTTTGTTGCAATCACCAACCCCTCTCTCTCCTCTATATACAGGGTTTGCCCATCCCGCACATGCTCAGTTGTAATATTGAGTCTGTGCAGTTTACTGGCTGCCAGTATGTTTCTCTGTGTGTAAATGTGGTTGGCTGCAGCTGTTCCCATGACATGTCACATACATTGGCCATCACAATTGACTACAAACTTTCCCAGACTCCAATGACCGCTCTAATAGTAATCATAGTATTATATTATTATATTAATATTATTATACAAGGGTCTACAGGACATGTGCAGAAGACACTGTCATCCAATAGTTGTCCATCCATGACCAGAAGACAGGAAGAAGCAGGGCTGACCACTATTATTAAATCCGGGGCGGACTTACTATATGTGTGAGTGGTGCAGGTAAGGGGACCCTCTGCCACTCTAAAAGTTGCTAGCAGTATCTTACTGCCTATTAGATTGGATGTAAAGGATTGAGCTAATGAAGTTTACAATTACTAGTGGATTGTTGTAGAGCCATAAGGGGGATACTTTATAACAAGGGAGATGCTCTCTAGTTAGAGAGTAATGGGCCTATATACAGTGGTTCTGGTGGCATATAAAAGATGATATTCTAATCTTTCAATGCCACCGGTATCGTACCATATACAGTTCCCATTCCCGACTGTGTCTTTCACTGGCGATACCTCTGTTTGTTTCACAGCTATCTGCGATTCTGGTGGCATATGAATGACTAGAATCTCCTCTTTCATATGACACCAGAACCACTGTTTTAGGTGGTCCACAGCCCGAGATATGGCTACTTTAGGTTATCCTCCAGCCTCAGTCTCTCATACTGTGAGGCAGCTTCATGCTGATAGGACAGCGTCGGAGGCCCCTCAGGAGAATCGCTGGTGTTGACGCCCACTTGGCTTATATGGCCTCATTTGCATTTATTAAAAAAAGCTCATAACTTTTAAAATAATAAATGTTTTGGGACACCGTTTTCACTATCATTATCAGTGTGACAGCGCCTAACAGATTAACTAGGAGATCGGGCATTACTAAACTAGTGACAGAGCCTCTTTAAATTATAGTATTATTTTGGAATTCCAGTATATGGAAGTATTATGTGGGCTCTTTAAGGAAGTATTATTTGGATACCTCATATCATATGGGCTATATATAGCAGTATTGTCTTGTCACTATACAGTATGTCAGTATTATGTAGGCTGGAATGTAAGGAACAACTGCCTAACAATGCAAAGTAGGGGCACGGAAGCCATACTCTTCATGTTGCCCCTGCACAATTTTCCATAAGAAACTGGCTATATTTTTTGCGAAACTACATGTCCTTTTTATGATTATTATGTCCTATTACTTACCTGAGCACGTCTTCTTATCGTTGTTTAGCTTATAACCGACTCGGCAGGCGCAGGAATAAGATCCAGGAGAACTGACGCAGAGCTGCTCACAGCCGTGATTTCCTTGGGCACACAGGTCTATCACTGTAAAACACATTTTTTTTTTTTACATTTCTTTTTTTGGTACATATTTGCTTTGGGTATAATATTGTAGGTCACAGTTATGTAGTATCTGTGATGCCATCACACTTGCTATTTTAATTTTTTTTGGGACAGAATCATCAGTGGACCCTATTAATTTTAATAGGATTTTAACTGAAGCTGTCATCAAATATTTAGTTTTGTGTGTCAAGTCTTATTTAGGAGAAAATATAGACAAATAAGAAAAATTCAGCTTTTCTTGTCTATCTCTCCTTATACTGTAATGTAGATATTTTTTCAGCAAAAGTTTGGAAAATCATGTGATCTACAGTACATTGACCTTTTGTGTCGTGGTGTCTTCTGACCTTATACATTTCCATAGAGATTTCAGATATGGTCTGTTATATGTAAAGATTTTGACGCCAATCAAGTGTCACATGTAGTCTAGGCCAGAAGCGAAAAATACATCCATGTTATTCCAAATAATGGACCTTTCTGATCCAGTCACAATTCACATACTGCATTCATAGCGATATCGTTAATCAGATCAGAGAAATGTTTCTGCCCTTTAGGTTGAATCAGTCCTGGTGACATTTAAGGGGGTTTTACAGAGGATGCTTATCGGGCAGACGAGCGTTCATATAACGCTCGTTGACGATAATTTTCCTGTGTAAACGGGAACGATCAGCAGATGAGCAAACACTCGATCATCTGCTGGTCGTATAGTTTTAAAAAAGTAAAATATCTTTGTCGGCAGCACATCTCACTGTGTAAACAGGGAAACGCGCTGCCGACATAACGTATGAGGACGAGCAATCGGAGTAAAGACCCCTCGTCCCCATCCATAGCTCCGTGTGACAGGAGTAAACGAGAGTCGATCGATCTTTCGTTGATCGGCCGTTGTAAAAGGCCTTTTACGCTTTGGGCCTCGTGTCAAAATGGGAGAAATTGTATATACTAACACAAAGGAAAATTATCTGGTGGGGTCCAATCAAAAATATAAAAAAAATGCGTTGACAATTGCCCTAGTATCTTGTTAATATCTGTGGCACTCTGTGTCGAAGTTCGGGTGCTGTCAGTAGGGTTCTCACCCCGTAGATCATGAAAATATAGACTTGAGCACTCCGTAGATTTGAATTGCAGTATATTTTTAATATAAAAAGGGCAAAATAAAGTTGTGTGGGTAACGTTTCGGGCTGTTATATGGCCTTTCTCAACACTATTGCCACTGGGTACAAGTTTAGACTGCTCAAGGATGTAGCGCTAGGGATGGGCACCCACCACTGGTATTTACTACCCATCCCTAGCGCTACATCCTTGAGCAGTTTAAACTTGTACCCAGCGGCACTGTATAACTTGTATAACAGGCCGAAACTTTACACACAACTTTTATTTAGCAATTTTTTTTATTAAAAACATACTGCAACTTAAATCTTCAGAATGCTGAAGTCTATCTTTTCACAATTGCACTAGTATGTCTGCAGCAAACTATAAACTAATAATAATGATTATTCGGTGGCTGCACTTACTAGAACATGTCTTTCCATCTGCATTAAGTTTGTAGCCGGGGTTACATTCACAATAGTAGGAGCCGGGAACACTAACACAGGTATGTTGACATCCATGGTCCATTTCAGTGCACATGTCCACACCTGAAAATAAAATAAGTTATCGTCTTTATAGAAGAAGGATGCGTTCAGAATGTTTTGATAAAAATGAACAGAACTTTTGTATTCAATTACTCCATATCCGGTAAATATGTCGGCTGTGTGTAAGGTGAGAAGGATACTTCATAAAAATGTTGACTCTGGCAAAAGAAATGTTGGGCTAACTTCTATCAACATCACTTGATATTAAGTAATTCTGGCAGTGGCCATGCCGATTGCTGATCTTGGAGACTGTGACTACAGGAGGAATCAGTATTTGTTCATATAAGCTCGTATATAGCTGTAGGATATGTACATTGATCCAGGATATTAACAGTGAGTATATAATAACATCAGCGCACATCTAGGAGAAATGTGTACAGGTGGCCAGGAACATTTTCAGGGCAAAGACCTCGAGAACACGTTTCAATTTCTGTCCTTCACTACTACTATCCGGAACATGCCCCTTTGGCATGTAGCTCAGAGTTTTCTGTATCTTCAAGGTATAAAGATGGCGGTACCATATATTTGAATGGAGCTGCGAGTATGTTGCAGGGCCATTTATTCCTAGGCATTGGTGCGGGTCCAAGGTCATGGACTATTTTATGTCACAAACAGATCAAAGTGGATGACATTTTTAAGCTGGCCATACACATTAGATTAAGATCGGCCACCATGCAGCTAATCAACTGTACATCGGATTATATAAAATTTCCGACCATTAACAAACTAGACGGAATTGGTAGATGAGGTACACAGTTTATAAAATGTGGTAAAAAACAAAATGCGCTTGTGCAAACTGGTGTTTGTGAGTGATCGGCTGTAAGAAATAGGTAATCATCGGCCACCAATTGTTTGCGTAAAATTTTATACTAACTACTAGCCGAAATGGTCAAAGTTGGCCACTTTCTTCCATTTTTCATCTGATGTGTATGGGGAGCTTTAGTGGCACAGATTTTTGACACCGTATGTTAATTGAAGATTGCAGTCAGGACTCACCACAGAGCTTATCCTGGAACTGGATTGCAAAGTGCTCAATTAGATCAAATGTCTCTACATAAAACACATGGTCATCGATTGGAGTAGATGCCATTGCTCGGAGAGAGTTAACATCTGCTCTCTGGACACCAACAGCGTATATCTCAATTTGAGCTTCTCGGGCTTGTGCAGCCACTTCTGTAACACGATCCTGAGGTCTACCATCGGTCACAATAACAGCGACCCTGGGAATCCTTTTGGCTAGTGGTCGAGCTCCTTCTTCAACAGTAAATGCAACATTCATGGCATACTGTATTGCCAGACCAGTCATGGTTCCTTGTGCTAGAGGAATGATATCATTGATGGCCTTGTGCATATCAGACTTTGTATAGTACGACTTGAGAGAAAACACATTTTGTACTTGGCTAGAGTATTGGACCACACCGACCCTTGTGTGAGTAGGTCCAATCTCAAGTGAATTAATCATATCAATCATAAACTTTCTCATGCTTTCAAACTCAAAAGGTCGAACACTCCTTGAGCTGTCAATAATGAAGACCAGATCCATAGGACCAGCTTTACATTGTGGCTCTGAAATAAAGAAGGGAACTAATATTATTATCATTCTACATAAAACAATAAATGCAATACACAGAAAATAAAGACCTAAAGAGGAACAAACGTTCATAAAAGCGTAACCTCTCTTGGCATGCATTACGAATCATTCTGGCCTTCTCATTTGGGAAGAGCTCTCTTATGTGGAGAAGCACCTTTAAGTGACTTTGTGACCTCAAACTTCTGCTGCCGAGGTGGGACGTGTATTGTGCCATGTCCAGATAGCTGCCTATAGGGAAATCTATTAATTAACTAAATTTTCCTTCCCGGAAAGAAACCTAAATTCTATTGAGTCTATGGAATTTTTCAATTAACGTCGTCACTTGAAGCTGTTCATAAAGATCTAACTAACTTAACTGATGAGTCCCTTTTATTCCCCACCTAACAAAAGTGGCATAGGCAGTAATGAAGTAGAATTTATTGCAGCATCTTTAAGAACGCCCAATTATTTTTTACCTTACCCTGCAGTAAAGTTTTGAAAAAAATATCCATAATTCTCCCTACATATCTATTAAATATCCGGATGACCCACATACGGCCATCCACTATTCAGTACAATACTGCTTCAATGGATTAAAGGCAGTCGTACCTCAATAGGCTATTGATTTAGGAACTCTCACCTTTTTACAATATACACATTCTGTTTTCTGACCAGTGGAACAGTTCTGGGTAAGTTAGCTTAGTTCGGACATCAAAATGTAACCGCGTTGGGGAAGGAAGTCAAATGTGTTTTATTGACATAAACTTGGCCCGATCCAGTGTTTGCTTTCGGCTCAAGCGTGGAGACTACTAACAAAAGCCCTCTCTATAAATAAGCTGTTCGAGGCTACAGGCCTTTCCCTGCCGTGTCTCACACAGTACAGTGAATGACAGCTCATGAGGCTTAATAGATCTATCAGCTGCCTGCAGGCTCCTCTACCATATAATGACCTCTTTATTTTCAAATATCTGAGTTATAGTGTAAAAAAAAACCACTACCATAGCTACTAAACTGTCAAGTTACAGAGATGAATAGCTCTCCGGCACTTATATATACTAGGGAACATACTCCTGCCTCGTTTTGCATTGGTTTGCAGAGTTTTGTCTTGCTCGGTGTCTATTGGAAACTATATACAACCTTCAGTGATTCTCATTCTCTACTTTCCAGCCAATCCAAATCTTGCTGTGAACAAGTTTTTGACTATGTATTGTGATCCATTAGAGGTATTGAAGGCAGATCGAGGTATTTTTGGTATAATGTAACAGAGTAGATGTAATTTTTTTAATTGGTTTATATAGAAGCAGAATTGACTGATTTTATAGTTTCAAGGGAAATCCCAAACCTTGAAATTAAAATGGTCTAATACGATTATGAAAAAGGGCTATAATAGTGAAAAGTACTGTAGAGGCTGGAATCAGAATAGGGTAATACTTTCTAATACTCATCCCATCCCAATTCTACTTGTAACAGGACAGTTGCAGAATCAATTCTTAATTCTCAATTCCAGCCATTGGTGTCCTATATTATTATAGAATACGACCCATGTAATAAATTCATTTAATTACATTGACTATAGGGTTAACCTATAATATTGCTGTACTAAACCGTGCCAGGACTAGCATTCTTTCTTCCAATTCACTTCCTGAAAGTGGACGGTCAACCTGAGAACAGGATAGACACAAGTTTGGTGACTATATAAAGTGTTTGGTTCTACTAGACAACTATTCAGAATGGATGCCCTATATTTGTATTTTGTCTTTGGAAAACTCTCGGCTGTTGGATAGACCTGCTGTGACCCAGCAGAATGATCACTGATGAGTATTATTTATGCTTCTTGGTCATTTTTAACATGCAAAACATGAATGGGTATTTTATTTTTTAATCCTTTCTAGAAATTTTCTTACCTTCAGCTTTTGGCCTTGCTTCAAGTTGTGTCCAAAGAACGAGAAATAGTGATGATAAATACAGCAGCTTCATCTTGCAGTTTGGAGATATGATTATAATTGGCTGCAGAAAATGACCAGACAATCAACTATTAGCAATACAATTAAAATCAACCTAATAATCATCAATAACATGTGTGAAATATGGTACTCCTATTAGACCCCCATCACCAATTTGTAGGGGAGACAGCTAGATTTTTTTAAATTTAGCTTAGCTTTGGTAACCGAGAAATCCTTTTATCTATGAAGAGGGCAAGACGATAGTGGGCCATAAACAGGGAAGGAGTCATGAATTTATAATTTTTTTTATCATATTGCTTTTAATATGATATTAACATACATTTTATTTGTGTTCGTGTGTTCTACTTTTTACTTTGTACTTACTTTTACTTCTCTATGGGGGCTGCCATTTTTTTTTTCATCTCTGTATGTGTCGATTAACGACACATACAAAGATGGAATACGGCACATACATCCCCATAGAGAATGCGAACAGGAGCCGTTCCATTCTCTGCAGCATACGCTGTCTGTGTGGGAATGGCGCGTGTGCCGCTCCCACACAGACCAAAACGAAGCTCGTTCGCAGAGCGAAATCCAGCGCCATTTTCTTTTGGACAGGAAGCCGCTGCCGGACAGTAAGATGACGGCTTCTGGCTGCGGCTTCCGGCCATATGTTCAAGGAAGCGAAGGAGCAAGGAACAGGAGCGGAGGCGGCAGCAGCGGCAGGAGCAGGTAATTTTTGTTCGTGTATGTGATGTGTATTATGTTTGTGTATGTTCATGTTATACTGTCTGCTGAGCCCTGTATCTAATCCTCCTACACTGTGCAGTCGCTCAGAAAATGGCGGCACACAGCGTAGGAGGTTTGAAGATTCAAACCCCTCCCTCTCCTGGCACTAGCCAGAATAAGGGAGGGGGGATTGTGTGAGGACACTAGAGAGAGTGTGTCTACCCCAAATTTGCAGTATAAAGCAATGAGGTTGCTTTACCACATTGACCATGCTGCAATTTTTGGGAACTGCTCCCTCTAGTGGCCAGCACATGGAAGTGTTATAAATTAGAATCTAATTTATAATATTTCCTGACTTGTGAAAAAATGAAAAAAATTAAAACAATGTGTAATCACTTAAATATTAATTGTTTAACTAAAAAAAAAAAATTCTAGTGACACATTCCCTTTAAAGAGGTTGTCGGGATTACTAAACCAATTTTCAAATATACTATTTGGTAATTCTTAATGAATAAATGGGGGTCTCCAGTTCTGGATTCTCCTCTATTAACCGTAACAGAGTGGCTACAAAGAGTGTCTCTCGCTCTGGAAGACCCAGCATGTCCATCCATTGCACAAAGCCCATTGATAGAAACAGTGTAATGCTTCATTTTTCCTGTGGTGGCACTGCAGGGAAATAGAACACTTGCTACTGGGTTCCCCCACAGATTATAGATTATTGCTTGGAGGCACAGTAGCGGAACTTTAATTAGCTTATCTCCGAGGGACCATTCTAACACAAAAAGATTGTCTAAAGTGGACAACCCCTTTAAAACAGTTGCTGCTTATTTATACTTAAAAGATGTAATGAGAGCTCTAAATAAACTATTTGGACGTGATATTTTTTTTAAGTGGAATCACACAAGAGTTAAAAAAAACTATAAGAAGTAAAGTAAATCAGGGGAATGGATTGTGGAAGGACTGTAAGTGTCTAAATCTCGACAAAAATGCTATGTGCCTAAACTATATTATAATCTGCCCAATTTCTAAGACACCACCACAGCTGGTTTAGCAGATGCGTTTGGTGGCAGGTCACTGACGTCTGCTAAATTTTCTCTTGCTTTCACCAATTTATGTTGGAATTGTAGATTATATAAGCGAATTGTGTAAAACCTATTAAAATAATCGGCCAAAAGGCTAATGACTACAATTTCTTTGGTAGATAGTTACATAGTTACATAGGTTGGAAAAAGACACATGTCCATCAAGTTCAACCTTTCTCAATAAATTACCCGTCATTCATTGCCTGATTAATTATAACCCTCAATGCCATTTGTCAGTAAATAAACATCGAGGCTTTTTTAAATGTGGACATAGTATCTGCCATCACTACCTCTTGGGGAAGGGCATTCCATAGTTTGACTACTCTAACTGTAAAGAACCCTTTCCTATATTGATGTTTGAAAAATCTGTCTTCAATGAATGTCCCCTGGTCTTTTGTAGAGTCCTTGGAAAGCACAAATTATGTGCTAGTTCTTTGTATTGGACACATATATATACTTCTACATGTTAATAAGATCACCTTTAAGGTGTCTTGTTTCCAAACTGAACCAGCCCAATTTCTCTAGCCTCTCATTGTAAGCGACACGTCCCATCCCATTTAACAATCTCGTCATTCGGAACAGGAAAGAAGAGAAAAAAGTGACCACTTATCACCAGGGACTGGCTATTATCCCCTAAATGAACAAAGGGATGAATAATTGCCAAATAAACCACCAGGGACAACAAATATAGAATAGTCCAAAGATTGTTGACCTCCAAAGATTCGCTTCTTTCTGGGTTCAAATTCCCTATTAGGGAATTCTAAGTTAGTAGAAGACCCTCATGTATTAGCCAGAGCAGGACCCTCATCTGTTAGCCAGAGGAGAGAGCTGGTACAAAGTGCATCTCTTGCTCTGGAGGACTTGGCACATCTTTGCATTACACTGACAGTCTATTGATTTCAATGGGCACTAGGAAATGCTTCATTTCCCCTGTTGTGGCGCTGCAGGATAATTTTACACTTTCTGCCATGTGCCCTCACAAATTACAGCTGATGGCTGGGGTCCCAACTTCAGGACAACCTGTAATTAGCTTATGGACAAGTGTCCCTCCTAACAAAAAGAGATGATCAAAGTGGACAACCCCTTTAAGTATTATTGTATTGTTCTCTCTTTTCTCAAGCAGAAACCTCTTTGTTAATGTTGGTTACCTAAAATCTAATTAAGCTGAAAATAAGGTGATACAAAAGTGATGTTGGTGGTAGATGTTTTTTCATAAATTTCACTTCTGAAAGTAGAATGAAGAAATAAAATAAAAAAGCCGTGATATATGCACATTAGTGAATAGCCAATATTTTTCACAAAAATAAGTTTGCAAAATAAAGTAAAAACAAAGTCAATGTTTCTTTTAAAAGCTTTCAAAATGAAAAGATAATGTAATATATATATATATATATTATCTATTTCCATCTTCCATAAGTAAGGTTGAGCACATTCAATATTTTTTGACTTTAGTCCAATTTTTAGGATAAGAACTCTCTGAAAAGCTAGATTTCCATTTTGACTGGCCAAGTGCCAGTGAGTATAAGTCTTCTTGATATATACACTGCAAATAATTTCATTTACTTACACTGAATAGAAGCTTCTGTGTATCAGTTAACAAAAAATGATGATTAGTTTCCTCTAGTATGGCTTCCTGAGGATTTCATTATTAGACATGAGGAATTGGTCCACATATACACCTCAAATATAGTTGTATATACACAATAGCATCACAAGCACCACAAATATAGGTACATGTACAGTATAATTTTACCAGCACCACAGATGGTTATATATACAAACACTAAAGTGATATATATCACAATATGATAAGTTGACCATTCAGTCAACATCCCCGGTAGCCTAGAAGTCAAATTATTTTATCGGGAAGGCAAAACAAGTGTGGAGATGTTGGAGGGGGAAAGGGGTGATCTGTTTGGATGCTGTATCAATGCGTTCAGTACCGGCTATCCTTTTACCAAATCACTTTTTAGGATGTATTATATCCAATAAATATTCGATATGATATTCACAAATTTGTTGCATGCTGTCATAATTTGGGGTACAAGTATGTATCCCTGCCTAAGCCTAATTTATAGAACTTATAAGTGAGTGATACATGGCAGAATTCCTGGTATATTTCTTGGGTAACGAAAGGTACCAATTCTGTTTGTTGAGATCAGACCAGTAGAGAGTCTTTCACCCAATGCACTTTGAGAAAAAGTATGCGAAATAACTTCTCCATAAAAAAAGCAGTCTAGACCGCACCCGAGAGACAATGTACTTCTGTCTGGAGGAGAGCTATGTTGCATTTGTAGAACTCCCATAAAAAATAATTATAGTTTTACGTGACACCATTAGATCCTATGAGAGCGATTAGCAATAGCTAACAGTGGGCCAAACAAGTTCAGTTCAAAGCTACCGGGTACATCCCATAGTCAGTCATCTTTCTATTTGACTCTCAATCCAAAATATCTCTATTTATTGCTGCATTAAAGTCTTCTATAGGCAGGGGCGTAGCTATAGTGGGTATTGATGTAGCATTCGCTCCAAGCCCTGGTGCCTGAGTGGCCCAATGACTCCTCCTCCACATAAGTGATATAAATGGCACATGTTAGGTGGAGGGCCCTGTAGCAGAGTTTGCATTGTGGTCTAAGAGCATCAAGTTACGCCTCTGGCCCTTGGCTGAGTTTTTATAGTGCAGATGCCAATATCTATATCTGAAATAATCTTAGTTGGGGCATTTGTTTTAGAACAAGGTGCAGCATTTATAAAGGACTAGGTCGTGCTTCCTGCACGGGGAACCAAATACAGTGTTCATTTAGAAAGACAATTCACTGTTGTGCAACATGGTGGTTGGTAATCTGACACATCTGAAAGAGCGGTGGTAAGGTCAACTTGCTCTAGAGACCAAACACTGCAAGAAAGTCCCTCAAAAGGAAATAAAGAACACATTTCCAGCTCACTTAGTTTATGTAAGGTGAATTAAATGGCCCGTTGTTGTTTTTTATGGGATCACAGAGAATATTATTCTGAGGAGGGTACAAAAACAATATAATAGCAATGGCGTGTATCATATTTCCTCTTGGACACATAAACAACCATAAAGCCTCAAGCTATGGAACTACAACCAACTGTACAAATGTCTCATCTATTTAATTCTAACCTTCACTTCTATGTTTTGTTTCTTAAAAGATTTCCACTTTAAGTTAAGTATGTTATTCAAAAAGGTGTCTTATATAAAGTATGGGGCAACTCCTTAATGCTTATCAAGTTCTTGTGCATTACACTTTTCTGACCGTTGTCTTAGTAGGGAAACGACAGGTATATACTAACTATCGCTTAGGCAGCATTAATTGTTGGACTGGGGATCCTTAGGCCCACCAGGGGAAATTCTTCAGAGGGCCCACCCTCCATCTATACAGAACATGCATTGTAGACTCTGTTATCATTGCATACCTATGACATATCAAGGTCAAATAGGTTATTTGTGAATGAACTCATAAGAAATAGAGCCTAGTATCTTACGCTGGTCTTTTGAGGCCCATTATTGTCTCAGAGCCTTGGCCCAACGGATTATCTCCCGGGTGCACCAGTAAGCCAGTCCAACTCTAGCTGTATACGAAAAGCCATTTTTGCTATCGGTTTAAGGTCCGTCAATTTTGTATCGAAAACAGGGCTCTTTATCTATTTGTCTTAAGTGTATTAAAATAAAGTTTTGTGATGTTTTTTCAGAACATTGGTGCTTAGTCTCATGACTTTGTAGGTTTATAGATTAAGGGGGAGGCTGGAAAACTTTAACCAAATATTTACCAAATATTAATCTCATTAAAAAAAATGTTAAAGAAATATAAACATTTTATTTTATGTGTTCATAGGGGAACAATGTATGGAGGTAAAGTAGAGACCTTATAAAAGTCCATGGGTATTGTATTACAAACCCATAAAAATCAGAGGCTGTGTACATCCATTATATGGCCATGTCCACCAGCCCTTATAAATTCAGTGTGTATATTATTGTCACACTATATATGTAATTTATTACTAAATGTGAATTACGGGCAAATTGCAACAATACTTTTCTTAAGAGTCACCTAAGGACAAGGTTCCTGATGAGTCCTTGGCGTTCAGTGAAAGGCATCTTGTTGAACCTATTGACGTTGGATTTATCTTCATCAGTACCATCTTTTGGCAGACCTCTTAAAAAATATTTTATTTCTGAAATAACACTGTTCAGAAAGTTTTCTTTATACCATATAAAACTTATTCACATAGTACATATGTTGATGTTATGTTGATTTCTATTTTGCAACCAGTAACCTGACAGTCTATATAACATTCCTAGTGGCCCACAGACCACAGTAGATAGTTAATGTGACGTTGATAGTTTGGAAACTCTTGTTCACTATTTCAGTTGACTTACATAGGGCAAAATTAACTTTGTGTAGTCGGCCATAAATGTAAAGATTAGAGGCAATGAATAATCCTAACCATTTTACCATTGTTAACCATAAGTGTTGTGTGTGTAGTACCAAAAACGATGGATTCTGACTACTGAAATCATAACCGTTCTCATAGCATGGAGTTGACTATTATATGAGAAGAGTACATGTGGACAGATGGAAAGACCCAATACTTGCACTGGGGAAAAATTGTGTCTGTGTTTGCCCCTTTCCCGACAAGCGTTCCAGTTTCTCATCGTATCTGTGAAATGTCTTTATACAGTATTTATGGCTCGCATGAAGGAATTGTCAGCCCAATACAACTGCATTTTGTGAGGCAGCTCCGTTGAGATGATCACAAGGGGTCCAGCTGCTGGTACCCTCTATGATCAACAGAGATTTTGGAGGAAGCTACTGGCATAAACACACAAATGTAGCATTACACAGCACTCATTGAAGTTGATGGGCAACCATGTCATAGATGGCCACACCAAGTCCCCCAGTATCCTCTGAACAGTGGCTCTGTGTTCTGGCTAATAGACTAGGGGTCCCGGTTGTGGGACCTCCCTCCATTAAACCCATATGTTGTTATCCTTAGTGGACAACCTCTTTATGGAAGATACATTACTCTTATGAGTCAGCTAGATCTCAATGGAATAAAGAGTCTAAAAAGGTAAATTAAGACTGGAATATACCCATTTACAGCAACCTGATTGTCTGAAGAGAGAAATTTTATGTCGAAACGCATTGCCATAAATCTTTATAAGCATTACGTTTATGTCCTTTTGGTCTTTTCCAGCAGCACCTGAAAATCCTTTTTTTTTTAAATTACTTTTGTTACAATTTTGAATTAGTCTGTAAGATTTTTAACCTCTTCTCTCTGGCACAAGGAAGGAGCAGCAGCTACAATCATCCACACACGCTTCTACCAGGGTTGTGCTTGTGTTTAACACAACCCCGAAAGGTGAGCACAATACCGCTCGCCCCTCGCTTATATTTTTATATCCTTTGTTTTGAGACACCTTCTCAATGAGGCGCCTTTCTTTTTCTTTCTAAGATAATATCATTTTCCTAGTACTGACTAAAGGAAATTCACATTTCCAGAATTTAGTATGAAACTGAGGTAATAATTATCATTTCTTAGTAACCACCAATAAAAAATAAATCATAATGGTTTAAGAATTGTTCTTGGGAAATTTTTCATTATGAAACGATTTCAGGATGGGGAATGTATGGCTGCGAGTCTAACGGGATGCCAGTTGCTGTGCACACCTATACAACCGATATCCCTCTCCTCGTCTCACCGCCCCAAGCCTCTCCATAGCTTTGCTCCTCTTGAAGGGACAGACCTATGTCAGCCTGTCGTTGATCACCTCTGATTATTTTAACCTGCTCAGAACTTCCACACTTGAGCAATTAGGATCTTGTCCATTTGTGAAGGTGTTTGTTTGGGATTTTAGTTTTGACATGGACTGTTTTCTGACTCTGCCTTGGGTTCGCTGCCTCCCCTGACCTGTATCGGTCTTATTGTGTTGCATGAACTCTGCAAGCCCTGACCTTGGATTTGTATGACCATGCTTCTGTTTATTGGTTCTGGAACTTCGCTTCAGAAATATAATCTGCAAGTTATCAGCAGTTGCTAATGGAGACTATTCAGAAGATTCCCTTGCACAAAGTCCATGCCACAGTGGATAGTGGTGGGCGTTTTGAATTAAAGATTGCAAAATCCCTCAAGGCCCGTTTATGTGGGCGAATGATCGGGCAAACGATCGTTCATATGAACGCTGGTTAACAATTATTGCCCTGTGTAAACATCTAATGAACGAACAAATGCTTTTTCATCAGCTGATCGTATCTTTTGTGCCGCAGAAAATATTATTGTTGTCGGCTGCCAACATGATGGAACTTTATGAGGACGAAAGATCGTAGTAACGACCGCTTGTCCCTATACATAACCAAACATTGGTTCTTGTGAAAGGAGAAACGAGCGCTGATCAACAAGCTGCCTCATTGATCGGTGCTAGTTTTCACGGCCCAGATCGGGCTGTGTAATAGGACCTTTAGACTGCCCCCTAGTTTAACATTCGCCAAATCTAATAGTGACACAGTTAATTCATAATTCTATCCTGCGTGGGACAGAGGGTTTCTGTGACCGCATCGCATGAGAAACCAATGTTGTGAGCCGCCATTGTAAAATAGATCTATCCCTTTTAACCTTGGTCATACAATTCTTCTCGACATTCTGCTCATTTGTCTTTGATGCTGGGGGTATATTTTACATACTGCACTAACTGCTACCGGGAAACCATATCTTATCCATCATATTCATCTGCTTCAATTCTGAGTTTTGTATCTACAACATGCAGTTCTAGTCGCTTATAGACGCTTCTTATTGGCAGTTTTGGCATTAATAAATAACATGTGAAGAGTATTAACACAATCTATAGCACCCAAGTATGTTCAATATGTGAGAACTACAGAAGAGACGACTCACGGCACCATTGCTACAAATGACCTGATGCTCGGGTGTTGATAGGCACCTGTTCACATGGAACCTGCACTTGTAGCAGCACATGAAAAGATCATTGTGTTTTCTCCTACAAACTGTAACACTAAAGAAAGGCAAAGGTTCACGGGAAGCAGCCTGTTAATCCATAGTAGAGCCTGTGACATGTAATTTTATCTTTCCGGTATGTCTAGATATCGAAAAGAACGTCACAATCTGGACTATTAAAATGGTGTTAATGCTGCGTGATGTGGGACTGTTGATATTTTATAGCTTGATATGTAAAGAAATTTTTTCACTTTTGTATCTATTACATGTCTGATTTTTTAAAATTTTCTAGGTAAAAAAGGGAAGGACTAGTTCATGAGATTTTCCAGCATATTTTAAGATCTTGTGTGATACAGAGAGCCTCTGAATGATATTTCCAGGTCTCCATCGACCATGTATGGACTGTTTTTTAGTGTACTATGGAAGTCTAAGTTTAGAATAAGGTGGAGAGTATCTCATATGTGATCACTGCTAGATACACCCCTTGTCCAGGGATTTTTAACTTCAATATTAAAGACATTTATTGTTACATTTTTGTACATTTTAGCTGAGGCTGCAATTCTCCAACTTTTTCAATGAAGTTGATACTTTGAAGGGGCTTTGGAATCTTCAGACATTTTCCTCATAGGAGATAAAACTCTATATTTAAGACTTTTATAATAAGAATTAAAAAAAAATACATTTATATTTTAGCTGAGACTTCAATTATGCAGCTTTTTTCAATGAGTCAAAGTTAAAGTGAAGTTTTGCCTTGTAGATCTTATAAAGGGGTTGTGCAAGATTCAGACATTTTCCTCAAAGGACATAAACCTCTATACATCCACAGTAATATAACATTACATAGTCAACTTGTCTAATCGTGTCCACAGGACGCAACGTCACTCTGGTGTCTATTCATAACACTGGAACATGTGGGACCAACGTCATGGAACCAATGAAAAATATAAGTCAATTAGAAAAGTTTTTCTTTCTACATTTTCCTCTTTCTTACAAAATTTATGATCATTGGGTAAAATGTCTAAATCTCAGGAAATCTCCTTCAAACATTGTATTATTACAATTGCCAGAGATTATCTAATGCTTATCTAATTAATTAAATTAGTTCCTTTACTAACAAGAGATAGGAGGGTAATCGAACATATCAGCCGCGGGGGAGTCAAAATGACCTCTGCTTCTCTGTAGGCTTCTTCTGCACAATTGATTTGCAATGGTGGATCAAAGATGTAGTGACAATCATATACACAATGTACAATCGTAGACACAATCTATACTTTATAGAATTACTTTATCAGTAGTATCCATGGCAGTTAGGTGGTGGACCTAAGTAAAGCTTTTGCACCTTGGCCTAGGCGCTTCAATCTTTCCAAGGCCTCATCCACATGACCGTAGCAGTTTGCACGGTTGTTGAAAATGGTACGGACGGCCTGAGTAGTGTCATCCACAGGCCGTCCACAATCATGGACCGTGCACACACAAGAGTGCATTGAGTTTAATGAACCCAGACCGAAAATGCGGCCCATAAAATGACGTGTCCTATTTTATTTTTCTTTGCAATACGGGCTCTGGGACCGTGGAAACCATAGTCGTGTGCATTGCCCCATAGCATATAATGTGCCCTATACTACCTGCAATTGCGGATAGTATCCGGATGCAAATGCTCGGTCGTGTGCATGGGGCCCAAGTGTTCAGTCTCAGAATTTCACATATGTGGAGCAATCCGTACAGTCCATAGTCTCCACTCTCCACACAGGGTAAGGAAATATTTTTCAACTAGACTTACAGTATACAGTAAGTGCACCTTGATGACTTGTAGATATGAATACTGTAGCTGCCTCTTTATACTTTGGCTACATTACAGGTTCGGAAATAAATTACTTCTCTCCTCTTATTTCCAGCACCTTGTTGCTAACAAAAACTGTATTGTCACAGGCCATTAAACTCTACAAATAAGGCAACAGTCATTGCTCTGCGGGCTAGTAAATTGCCGCTCTGTATTTTCTAGCTATATTTCATGGAGAAGGAGCCACGGTTTAGAAGTCACACCTCACTAGCCATGCATTTCTCTACAAACCTGTCTGCTGCATACAATGCAATCCTTTACTATAATGCACAACCCCGAACCCTGGACATTTTAATGTGTAATAGTCCCCAAAGACAAGGAACCATGTAGAGTGAAGAGTCTGGAGTAATATGTCGGTTAATTTAGCATGGCACAATGGTGAAAAATGTTACATGACACTTTAAAGGCACCAACTTCGGTTCTTTGTGAGCGCGGATGATGTCTGTTGAGGTTTGTGGTCAAGAACGAATGGGGAACGTGCAGCAAACAAAATAGCAACCTACAGTTCTATATGTCCAAAATGATAATGGATTGCTTGTATTAGTAAGGGGAACAATTTGTGTCTCTGCCTTAAGAAATTGTCTAGTTTAGAAAACCCAATTTCAAATACCTTATTAGGGAATTCTGAGTTTATAGAGGGAGATCCCCATTTATGGTCCTTTATCTATTACCCAGAGTGGTGACTGGTTGCAAAAGAAAGTCTATTGCTCTGAAGGAACTGATACTTCCCTGAATTATATGGACATCGCATTCATTTCAATGGGCACAGTGTAATGCTTCATTTTTCCTGTGGAGGCGCTGAATGGAAATTGAATACTTGCTTGCTGCAGATTACAGCTACTTTCTTAATTCTCTTTAGGGAGCTTTAATAGCAGGACACCCTTTGATCTGATTAGAATTGTGTAACCCTTCTATCAATAAGAGGACAACCATTATCAAGTAGACTTGTGAAGAATGATTTCAAAAGAAAAAAAAAAGAAAAAATTATGTAAGGGAGACAATAACAAATATATTGAGTGTTCCAAGGCTGGAGATCAGCAGCCATGTACATCTATTAAATAGATGGGGCAAAGTACCAGTGTCACATTAATACATGCCACCCTCCTGTCTACAGTATATTGGGTAACTACATTGGTCATCGCAGGTATGTGGTGAGGTGCTTCTTGCTAGACAACCGGCTTATGTTATATGGCACTGCCTAGCAATCACATCTTACAAAAATGATGCATTAGGGTGTCTTAGAACTGATCGTTTTCAACTCTCCATCTTTTCCAGACAATATTGTTAGAATCTCCCTGTGTGTATTATTAAGGGCTTCTCGTCATCATACACGCTCATTATAAATCCCCTTCATGGATGGGACAAAAAACTTGGTGCATATGGCCATTTTCTCCTGCATGTTCTGCCCTAAACCACGGGCCAGTAATGGCAACGTGTTACAAAGCACATATCACAAGTCAACCAACTACTCCTCAATTTGTGTCTTACTGTAATTCCTGAAAAGAAATCCAGACTTTTCTGTGGTCATCAAAGAGTCCATTAGAGATACAGTACATTAAACCGGTATTACCCTATAATGTCAGCCTTTGTGCTAATATCCTAAGTTTGTGTGAAAGTATGGACAGGCGATGATGGATCTAACGGGCAGTGCCAACATCATGCAATAACTGGGATTGCATCATGTTGTGGTTTCCTGAAATCAAGAAAGTTGTGAAGGCATCAACCACTCCAGTCTTGGTGCTGATTTCCCAAATGTCTTTGATGTCGTGGATAGGTGAGGAATGTTATGGAGAACTCCAATCATTCCTGCCATAGTCACTATATTCCAGCTAAGGGTCGGTCAACTCTCAAATATCCAGCTGCTTTTTTAGTAAATATTAATTTTGTATACCTACGGCTGTACAATATGAATTCTGCTGAGCCAAAACATTGTGAACCGCATCAAAGTGTATGATGGGAGATCAGGCTCATTTGTTTGTAGAGTTGTATACTAACAACATACATACCTGTGTGCTTCAATGCTAACTTTTTTTATTTTTAAAAAAGAATTCCACTTTAAATGAGTGATCTGGCTTAGAAAAAAACATTTTCAAATACCTATGGGGGTTCTCTATCCAAGATTATTAAATAGAGTGGAGAGAGGCTACAAAGAGTGGCGGATCCATGGACGGGCTCATTCATTTCAATAAGAACAGTTTAATGCTTTGCTCCCCTGTGATGGTGCTGCAGGGAAAATGAACACTTACGGGTCCCCCATAGTTTATAGCGGATTGCTGAGGGTCTCCGCAGTAGGACACCATGTGTTCAGCTTATTATCGGAGGACCCGTCTAACAAAAATGGATAAGAATACAATGGTGTGAGCTAGTGACCTGGCATCCTACAGATGCCATACCAATGGAAGTAGGGCACAGTAAGTAGTCTCCTTGGATGCCTATCATTTATTTCCAGAACTATGGAGCAAAATGTCAAACCCAGTGGACAGTACAGTCTTGATTATTTTTCCCCTAAAAGGAATAATGTAAATTTTAACGTAAAATACAAGTTTAGTACACCATTATTTCTTATGGGAGTGACTCCCAAGTCACCAGTCTGATGCCATCTACTTATGAAAAACCATCAAATGCAACAAGTTTAGTAGACCATTATTTCCTATGGGAGTTTGCCCCAAGTCCGCAGTCTGACGCCATCTTCTAAAGACAAAACATCACGTCCATGCCCCAAGCCCAAGCTTTTTTTGCAAGGGGAACAATATTTTTAAATGAATTTGACTACAGGTCAAGCAACTTCTACAAAGGAGAATCCTAGGAGGTCATGTAACAGAGGACGCTCTGTGGTGTACCTACCAGCGCACAGACATCTCCTCAATACCTGCATTCAAGCATCTTCTCTAGACTAGTAAAATAGGTCTACAGAATCCACATTCCAATCCTATCGAACAATCGTCCTTTCTAACCACTTCTACACTGACGGCTATTTTTACCCCAGACCATAAAATCCAACTGTTTGCTAAATCTCCCCTGCTCCATATGAGAAAATAATTCAGTCCATGAAAGAAACACCTGAACAAATAGATTGAATGTCACTTTTTGCCTTTTCCAGTGTCTGATTTATAATGGGATTTTCGGTTCATTTTGAAGTTTACTACATTGTACAATGTACATTGCTCATTTTATTAGTGCTGTACTTTCTTTATTCCTTGTCTAGTGGTTTATCACCATCATCATCCTCATCTTTAAAAATAGGATATATAAATCTGATGATATAATAATTCATATTGTATAGTAAATAACAAAACGGATAGCATGTCGTCCATTTGTTTGCATGATAGGTGACAAGCACATAGTGACACAGGGAATTAGAACAGAGGGCAAAAGTGCAAGTGTGCAATAAACCGTAGTAGCATATAGTAACCAACAAGTCATTAGCTATACAAATAAGTGACTGCCGGAATAACTTCTGTCTTTTCTATTGAAGGGGTTGTCTGGTTTAGAAAACCCAAGTTCAAATACCGTATCACCATAGTCTGAGTTAATAATGGGGAGTCTCCCCTACTTGGGAGCCTCCTCTATTATCCAGAGCGAAGAACAGCTACAAAGATCGTCTATTACCCTGGAAGACCAAGATATCCGTGCATTACACAGGTTGAAACCTGATTTTAATGTGACCTGTGTAATGCTTCATTTCTCCTGTGGGGGAGCTGCAGGGGAATTAAGTACTTTCTGCTGGGTTCTTCCAAAAATTACAGATTATTACTGAGGATCTCAGCAGGGGGAGACCCTGTTATTAGCTTATTGTTAGCGTATCTTTTAACAAAATTGATTTGTCTCAGCGAACAACCACTTCAGCTATTTTCCCCCAGGCTGTGACCTTCATTAAAATGAAATCCGTTTTCTAGTTGTATGTAAATAAAGCTTAATTATTGTGTAAAGCAAATTTGTCATTTTCTATTATACTTTGTGTTTTAGTTCTTCACTATTTTTAAGATCTCTGCTTCCTGTCAGTTAATGGAACAATATTGTTTACATCCAGAGGCTTCATGTCCTGACCGTGGACAACATTTTAGAGCACTGGCAGTCTAGGGCCATTGGACATGATCAGGGCAGTTTTCAGCCTCAGGATGTAAACAACATTGTTCCCATTCACTAACAGCAAGCACATATCATGAAAATAGGGAGACATTGAAACACAAAGTATATAAAAAAAAAAATGCAGACCTCTTTATTATGTAATGGAGTTATTCACCTAAAAATGGAGAACCACTTTAATGAAGTCTTCGCTCCCAAGGTCCATGTGGTGTGTCAGGAGTATAACCGTGTCTCCTCAAGAAGGTGCAGAATTGTGACTATAGGAGTAACAGAGACATAACTGACAGACATGCGGAGAGTGTGGGGGACTGGGTGACCTGGTGACCGGAAAACTCCGCTACATCACTCCAAAATGCCTGTATATGGCTGTAACTTTCTGGTCATGGTTGCAGTAGGAAGACTTGTCCTGGCGTAGAACCAGGTGAAATCCTGTGGAACATTCATGAGCACATGTGAGTTGTGATATTTGTGAAAGTGGACATGTTCACACGCAGCAGATTTGTTTCAGAAGTTTCTGCGAATGAAAATCCGTCATATACATGTGAATGGGGTTATAGCATGTGCATACATTTCTGCAAGCCTTATTCAAATGAATGGGACAGTCACATAAATTTCTGCAACAAATCTGCTGCGTGTGAATAAACCCTAAGGCTGCAGTCTTATTCACACATTGCATTGCTGCTGTGGTATGTGAGGTAGTTTGCGGTTTATGTAATCACTGCATGTGTGGTTTTCAGTAAAAAAAAATCAACTAGAGTTGTTTCTTAAACAAAAACTCCACTGTCATAGCAAAAACGACAGATCTACTACTATACTTCTATCACCCCTGTGTGGTCACGATCTCCACAGACCTTATACTATATTAACAAGTATGGCACTGTTAAAGGAACAGAGAAGAACTTCATACAGTTTTATGCGTATTGCAGCGCCTGAGGAGGTACTACATGATTCAAAGAACACCAAAGAGAGAATTGTTTTGTCATGCTCCGCCCCCTCAGGCTCAACACTAGGCATAATACAGTGTATCAGTTTTGTCTAGAGCGTTCCTTTAACTTCTAAAAACTATCCTCTCTTCATGAGGACTTAGAGATTCTTACAACATGATCCTCAATATCAATACCACTAAATAGTAATATTACAATTTAAAGGGGAGTTCCATTTTATTTATTTTTTTAAATCTTCTGAAAGATAATTGTTATACACTGGGCATCAGTGGGGTTCGAGCTAATATTATATGACCAGTCATACTGACATTTCTGTTTGTTTTGTTTTGTTTTGTGTTTTTTTTTTTTTTATGTGAAATTCTTCTTTAAAGATTATTCTGTCCCACAGTGTATTTTTATATGGATGCAAATGGACAGTGACAAGCACTCTGAGCACACTTCACGCTGAGATCAATGGTTGTCACTCTCTAAACAAACCAGTACTGAGCAAACTGTTACTTGTCTGACGGTCCTGTTTTGCCGGGGCAATTGTATGATGGTGGAAACGTCTCCTGCTAAGCGCCTATACTATAATCGCTCCCACTAACCAGCAAACAGAACCAGAGTTTGTAAAAAGAAAAAGGACATTTGGAAGGAACGGGAGTGTCCTGTTTGTCAACTTCTCTCAGCCAATCAGAATTGATGAAAAAACTCCTGGAGATGCTGATTGGCTTAGATGAGCTGATTTACCTACAACCGCTCACAATACTTCTCCCATAGTTCAGTTGGATACTAAGCACAGAATACAGTTTTATCCTCAAACTCTTGTTCTAGTACCTGTGCACTAAGAGCCGCTTAGAACATTCTTATTTAACCCTTTATTGACATCTTATAGATGCTTTTATTTAAAACGCCCTTGTCTTAAAACAGAAGCAAGTTATATTTAAAGCATTGACGTCCTACAGACAAAGGGTAGAATATTTAGATCAGGGTGATAACTATTTTTCTATGGAGTGTTTTCCAAAATAAACCACATTTCATGTTCATCTCCACCAATTGGACCACATTCCGGTATCTAAAAAGTTCTAAACGTTTATATAAGTATTAGCTAATGAAATTTATTATGTAAATTAGTGGCAACCATGGTAACACCGCTCCCCAGACACCTGCTGATAATAGACCCCATTTGAACCGATGTAGATAAATCACTTCTGTTTGGATGAACTGTCTATCTATCTAAGGAGGAGACCGCAAGGGGTGTTAAAATTGTCTGTAAAATGCCTAGGACAGCTGAGTGGCTCAACATACCAAACATAGTAAGGGGTTTCAAATTTTTAAACTTTCCCTTTAAGAAAAGATAGACGTTATAAGAATATATACACACCAATGTAGCAGAGCTGAGATGGAAGTGTAGCAAGATGAGTTTTTACTGCAAGTTCTAAAGTTTGCACTACCACCAATAGCGGCATAGCTTGTATATATTCATCATAAGGAAACAATTATGTTCTTTTATGTCCCCTTTGGTCACGGAAAGTCATCTGTCACATATAATTATCCAGAGTCTTTAGGTTATAATGTATTAAAGCTGTATTTCAATCACAAGAGTAAACAGAGATGTAAGACTACAGAGGTGTAGGAGGCACAGCGCAATAATAATACTACACAATGTCGCCAGTGTATAGAGCTCCTTTTCAGCTTTCCTTACAACTGGTTATGGTTTTTTGATATGTGTTCCTTTAAGAGGAAATAAAGAATGGCATTAGACGGGATGCTCATTACATTACATATGCAGTCATTCAATGGAGTAGTATACCCAGCAGATTTCCAATGGAAAAGGGTAGTAGTTATGACATGAAAAATGTCGTCATATATCTACTACATCCAATTTACCAGCCCATAGAATACAATTTATTACTTACATGTTGATTCAGCAATCACATACACAAATTGTACATAGGATAAAGGACAACTAAGAATGTCTAGATGCTGGGATTTGTAGTCCTAAAACTGTAGAAGAACGGTTGGTCTCCCACAGACCTAATTTAATTTGATCTCTCAATTGGAATCTGCTGGGAGTCATAGTACAAGAATATACAGAAGACACTATTCAGACTTTACGTTTCTGCTAGATTCCAAATTCCTAAAACAATGAGCGACAACATTTATACATTGCAGCAGGTTCCCAAATTCTTAGAAGTGCACGGAAAACAGTGGCAAATTGCAAAAGATCTCATGCTGCTTGCCGAGGATGGCTGATCAAAGCCAAAGCTTTAATGAAGTAATGTTTCCAAAGCATCTACATGAGTTTAATACTTCCTATCTGATCCTTTCTTATGCCTTGACCAATGAGAAATTATTGAGCGCGGCAGCATCCTGCTGGGACAGACTGTACAATCCTGGCCCCCCATCAGTGCTGTGGATTATACTCCCTTTTTCCTAAAACTTCACCTCTGTGTACAGCGCTGCGGAATATGTCACCGCTAGATCCATAACAAATTACTAAAAAAAATATTCAAACATGCAATAGACAATGCCCCCCAAATTAAAGCCACTAGTTCCCCTGCATCCAGCACCGGGGTGCATGTGCTACATACTACCTCCTAGTAAATGAAACTGCAGCCAGCAACATAAGTGCAAAGAGGGGTCCTTACTGTATAGTCGGTCCACCTTCTCTTTTCTAGCCTTGGATTGAAGAGCACTGAGGACCGTGCAGGTTTTTAATTCTGGGAGGTAAAAAGGGGGCCCCTCCCATCATGAAATTGGAACTGCTGCAGCCAGCCTAAAGAACAACACAGATTAGCACTAAAGCTGTCACAGTCCAGGAGTAGAGGAGTTTTCCGGTTTGGGAATACTGTGCCCGCTGTTACACTGTGGGACTAAGTCAGGGACACTAATATTGTTGCCTAATGATACAAATAGGAATGTGATGAATTCATGTCAATGGTTTGCTCATATATTGATCTTTTTGTTCACACATATTACTTATTCCATTATTAGATGTTCCTCTTGCAAACTTCATCTAAGTTGGGTCATAAATAGCTACACAACCATCGGCCAGGCCAAAATGCATTGCACCAGATGTTCTGATTTAATATACCATCTCTACAATAGTAAATATATGTGATGTTTTAGAATTTAAAGGGGTTTTCCAATTTTCTAACCAGGTTTCCTGTTAACAATGTAACCTACTTACTCATTATTTCTGTATTAAAGGAGATCTGTGAATATGGTGTAATATATAAGGACCGTATATTATAGGGACAGACCCATTGGGCTATTATATCAAACGTCACAAAAAAAGTTATGAGTCCGCTGTATTCATGAGCCCGGATCTTTCCGGTCTCCCCTCCCCCACTAATGATTGACAGCTGCTGTGTATATGCCTGAATACACAATGGCCCTTAATCATTGGTGAGGATCATGAATACAGCGGACTCCTAACTATGGACTCATAACTGCTATCAACCAAATGGCACAATATTTTTTTGTGCTGTTTGATATAATAAATATAGCCCAGCAGACCGGTCACTATAATATACTGCCCTTAATTATGATGACAGATCCGCTTTAATACTGCGGGCTGTGTGGGACGCTCTGTACCAGAGGATCCTACTGTGGGCCTTGTCTCAATAATTGGGCCCAATGGTCTAGCAGAAGATAATTGACACTATCTATTTCTTAAGGATTGATTATTATTAATAATATCTCCGATCTTATTGATGTGTCCTGTGGGTGCAATCAAAACAACAAAGTTATGATGATGGAGGCAAAGGTGTAACTTCAAGATCTTGGGCCCCAACGCAAAATCTGCAACAGTGTCCCCCACCTACCATGTGCCATTTCTAATATTGGTGTCTTCTTATGTGGCAGAGGGGCTTTTGGGCCCCTATTTGCTGCCAGAGCCCAGGTGCGACTGCTACCTCTGCATCCCCTATAGCTATACCACTGGATGGCGAGTGGGCAATCGGAACCCCATTCTTTTTCGCTGATTGTCGTAAAAAGAACCCCAGTCCGAAACTGAGTAAGGATGTCCTGTGCATTTTCCATGTATATGAAGCAGGATAGATATGATTTGTTGCAGGCAAGTAAGATATCATATCATCACTTGATCTCTATGGATTGAAATTCCACACAGGATACACAATGTGGCCAAGGAACAAGTGCGTATGTACCATAGACAGACCAGGCAACAGCTATGGGAGAGAGGGGGTCCAGACCAGGTTGGTTGTATCCTTTATTTTTGTGGGAATCTGTGCAGTGATCCACTCTCCATAGGTCCAATAATGTAAAAAAACAAGCATGTGAAGAAGTAATCCAAAGGCCATGGAAATTAAATAAACCAACGCCAAGTCCTCCGGTTCTAGGTGGTAATGGGTGTAGTAGTGTTAACCAGTACCAGAACTTGAATTTTAACTTGCTATGGGGACCCCTCACCTCTGCATATACCCCTTTCAAGATACAAGAATATGATGGAAAGAATGGGTTTACCTTGGACTTCAGAACTGAAATGTATCAACCTTGTGCCAATTGCAGCCGTAAAAAGCTTAATATGTGAAATCAAATAAAAGAGAAGAAGCAGAATGCACCTCTGACTTGATCTCTCTGTACATGTATATGTAATGTAATAGCACAGAAAAGACCGAAAACGTATTTACGGGTCCAGTGTTCTTCGTCTTTAAGAAGCCTGACTATGGTGTAGTACCGAGAGTGGATTAGTTACCATGCCAGTATAATTGGCAAAAGTGTCCCATCTATACAAATGACATGTTTAATCTGAAGTCAACATTTCCAGATCTTTTCCTTACTAACATTTTCAAAATACTCGGAAAGAATCTGCCTTTAGATTGTAGAAAAATATTACAATAACAGATGCCGTCTATCTGTCAATGGAAAAAATAATTTACCAGACCTAAGCTGCTCTTAGTAATTATCCTTATTTTACTCGTACTTCTGCTCCGTGATGACCTCTGGGAAATAAGCGTGTTCCTTTACCAAATAGTGCCGTTACATATTTACTCACGGGAATTTAGAAACATTTTGTTCAGAAATTGTATTCCAATAAATATATTTTATATTCTAAATTGCCTGACAATGGTCATCAAAAGTCCGATGTTACCATTGTGCTACAGTAAACTTGCTTATTACTAATTATTATACATGAGCCATTTATGAAGGAGTCAAAGTCGGCGCTGGAGTCGGACAGTGACAAAGTAGAGGAGTCGGACATGAAAAATTTGGCTTACTGACTCCACAGCCCTATTGAAGATCAATAGTGGTGGGACCACCTGAAACAACCCTTGCGACATTGGAGAACAACTAACTATTGCAGTGTTGTTAGACCAACAAAGGTGCTATTACAAGCATTGTCTATAGCCTCTGAATAAATCTGGACATACACATTAGATAAAAGTCGGCATCCGCTTTCCCATCTCCCCATTGATAAAAACATGCACGCTCGGCCAAGCTGCTCTTGCATGTTTATGGGGAAATCACAAGAGATAGCTGTCAGCTAAACAAACTGACCAACCTTACAGTATTTCATCTTCTGCTTCTATGGACTGGCACCAGATTTCCTGGTGCCAGTCTATACCGATAGTCAAACCATGGCAGGCACATATGATTTTCAGATGCAATGCTAACCCTCCTCTTCTTCTAGCGATAACTTCTTTGTTCACATTATATAAAATAATGTTATAATGACCACATTTAGGCCTCATGCACACGACCGTAGCCATGCGCACTGCCGTGATTTTCGGGTCGGTCGGGGGCGGGCCGTGCACATGGCCGCGGCCATTATTTGCTAGGAGCCTGGGCCATGCATGGACCGTGGAAACCACGGTCGTGTGCGTGGCCCCATAGGAATGAATGGGGCCGCAATTCTCCCGTGGATTTTCGGGGGAATTGCGGCCGCAAAAGCACGTTCGTGTGCATGGGACCTTACTCTTCCTTTGTGTGACCCGATCTGCTCATATTGTGTCAATACATACAGATTGTTACATTTTTGGAGGCATGTGACTATGATTCTGAATTATCCCCCCCATTCCTCCGTTCCTTCGTCTTGCTAATGACCCAATCTTGGTATGTGTACATTCCAGAGTTCTTCTTAGAGTTTCTCATCTGCTTTTCATAACTTGTCGGATTAAGGTCTTACTGTGATTCTTCAAAAATATCGTTCTTTTTCATGTTGGCATATCATTTATTTACAATTCCAAATTCCATCAAATTACCTTTTTCATATGGTCCATAAAGTTTAAGTTATTCTGACATTTGTTTAATGCTTTATAAAGATTGTCACATTAGATCTAATGAAACATGTTGATGTGAGAGAGAAAATTCTATATGAAAAATAATTTGAAACAAAAAAGCAAGCCCAGAAGAGGAAAGGTTATTTTATAATCAATGGGGAATTACACCGTTAGAAATGTGAAATCTCTACTTTCTTCTTTTTGAACTGAAGAAGAGCATGCAATCATTTTCCAGAACCAGCAGCAAGTGTAGGTCCTATTTTGTCCTTCTCTTCATATCTACTCCTATTAGGTTGGGGTGTAATGTGGGACACTAATACAGGGAATAGGGAACTTGCGGAAACTGAAGCTACCAACTTACCAGGCTCCCAGGACATCTGTAGATAGACGTTCTGAGTTATATCATGATAGGCAAGACCATGTTGGGGTACAGCATTACTCATGAGAGGGCTCCATGATTAACTGTAAACGGATATATCTGCAATTGGAAAACATTGGTGCAGATTTATTAATACTGTCATAAAGTTAGACCGGATAAAACTAGACCAGACAGGCAAAAATGGCACTAAATGTAGGAGGAAAATTTTAGTTGGGGCTCTTTTATTGATTTCACAATGATGGTTTGTGTAAAATTGACAACATTTCAGACACATTGTCGCTTTTTCAAGACAAGGTCTTTTTGTTTCAGGCATGCACATTTTATGTGCTGTTATTTTGGATTAAATAACAGATAACGACATCTAGTAAAGAATTTAATGTGTCCATCCTTGTGTCTTTGTGCTAGATTTATCCTAAGGTTATTGGTGGCCTATGAGCACAAGACTCGATGAGTGGTGATTATGCCCTTTCTAAGCACAGTCAGCTTCAGCTGAGAACCAACACTACAATCTCCTGCATATAATTAGACCTTTAATGAATTATTTGCCCTTAAAGGGATTGTCTACTTTGGACAATCCCTTTTTGTTAGAAGGTTTCCTGATGATAAGTTGATCACAGGGTATTCTAGTACTGTGACCCGAAACCAATTAGCTGTAATCTACTGGAGAACCTAGCAGGTGTTCAGTTCTTCTGCAGCGCCACCACAGGACAAATTAAACATTACACAGTTTCATTAAAATCAATGGGCTGTCCATGTAATGCTCGGACATGCCAGGTCCTTTAGAAGGAGAGATACTCTTTGTAGTCGCTCTACACTCTGGCTATTAGGTAAGGATCCTATATGGGGAGCTATTAAAGGGGTATTCTCATCTAAGACATTTACCCATACCCATTGCATATGCCATAAATGTCTGATAGGTGCGGGTCCCAGAGCGGAGACCCACATATATCAACGCCACATGTGCAGCTACCTCTCCTTTGACTCTTCGCCTGAATGAGGCGGGACAGGGTTGGGTGATCCCTGTTCTGGTGATAGGTGCCTGTGGTGGCACTGGTCCCATAGCTGGGTCGAACATCTATCAGACATTTATGGCATATTCCATGGATATGCCATAAATGTCTTGGATAGATTTAACCCTTGAACCCACAAGATATGCCAAAAATGTCTGATAGATACACCTATCACCAGCTGATGAGGCGGATGGCGCATCCAAGCAGAGAGTCAAAGGAGAGGTGAATGCGAATGGGCTAGTGATAGGTGCAGGTCCCAGACCTGGGATTCGCATCTATCAGACATTTTTTGCATATCCCGTGGATATGCCATAAATGTCTTAGACAGGAATATCCCTTTAAATCAGAATTCCCTAACAGGTCATTTTAAAATGGGTTTACCTTTTAAGGTTAGACCCTTGGCTGTCAGGATGGCACGTTATGTATGACACTGGTGGCTGTAATCAATAACTCTACTGTGCGCTGAATTGCACAGGATGAATAAGTAGTGTCTCATTGACAGGATGGCATTGATCCAACACGGTGGTTTGTGTGACATCATCATAGCCCACAAGGCAAACCAGGGGTTTTTATAAGTGCCTGAGCAATGAGATGTGATTACCACTTGTTAAATATGTCCCTGCCTAACTTATTATTTGTGTAATAAACAGATCGACAGTGTTAATTCCGAATGTTCTGCTGGAAAGAATCTGGTGATTCAATGGATAAAACTGATCCTCAGATATATTTTCCTGTTAACGTGTGCTATATATAAAGCTTTAACCAGCGACTGTTTATTGAAAAAAGGATTGAAGGTGCTGTAACCACTAACAGCTCTAACCACAGTAGACTGGACTGTCGCTTTGATCGGAGAGGATTTGCTACATCTAATAAAATATTTTCTTTTATAACATTTCAAGTAATGGAGTCATAAATATGATATACCAAGATGTTCAAACCTCACCTATATAGTCAAGACCATATTTGAATGCCTGTTTCTAGACCTTAGAGAAGGGTGACCTAAATTGGGGGATGTAAATTGTTGCTACGATTTGCCTTTGAATAGAGGACCAAGAGATCTTAGATATAAAATAATCTTTGAAATATGCATCTGTTACTGAATGAAACAGTCCTCAATCGTAACATAGACATTAATGGGCGACCTGCTCATCGATTGCAGGAGACAATGGGATTGTCGAAAACAGTAAAGTATGAATGGCAATGACCTAGACAGTAGATTAGTCAAGCAGATTTAAAATCAATATCATTAAAATAGACAGAACCTTTTAATGTAGAATTTCTTTATTCCCCTTTAGTAATATTCATGTGATCCAAAGCCTAGCAGAAAATACAAACATGTGGGTGCCTTTAACCATGTCAATGCAATATGCCTGACTGTTCAAGAAGTGTCTGGCTTTAGTGTCCTATTCTGCTCCAGTCATCTTTTAAAGGCCCCTGTAAATGTGTAATGGAGGGCACCTAAACTTGGTACTTTGGTAGAACATGCTGCACACCACTGTGATGATCTGAGGGCACCATGAGCCACTTCAAGATGTGGGTGCTTCCCAAGGTTGTATGGCCGGATCAATATTGGTGGGCGAAATATGTATGGTGGCTCTCTCCCATTTGTGGAAATAATAAAATAAAATATATAAAATAAAAAATAGTAAAACGAACATAATACTTCCTTTGCCTTATCTAGCCTTACTTTGACTAAATAATACCACCATTCAGTGTCACAAAATGTACAACAGACACAGTACCCACATATATGGCAATATTATGCCTACATAAAAATACCAAACCGTAAACACTGTTTAAAAATAACAGTGCCAAATGGTACCCGAATAATACCACAGCTGAAACTTGACATGATTTTTAGAGTGGACTATATGAATTTGGTATGGAACGGTAGACAATCCTAAATAGTGGAGTTCCCAGGGCAATTTCTCTGTTTCCAAATTCTATAATCTGGCCCTGACTATATGCTGAGTAAGTTTCCTCCTTTTTTTTATTTAAGATTTGCAGCATTACCAGCCCCCCTGGTCCTGTAGGGGCATCCTTGCCAGATGTCTGTATGGTTATATGTAATAAGTCATTGCACTCTGGACTTATTTCAGGTACAGGAAGTAGATTCCCAACCCAGATCAATGTAGATTAAAAAAAGAATTGCACATTATGGCTAAATAGACTGGTTTCTACAACTACATTTAAGTGAGCTCACCTAATAGATTTTTCAGTATATATATTTTATCACGAATTATTTGAAAACCATCAGTGTTTCTGAAAAGTATCCTCTTAGCTAACTGCGTACTACAAAGCTCATGTCAAATCATTCCAATGCAAACATCCGGCACATTGGCTCAAAGGCAGTTAAAAATTGCCATTTTTTTTTGTGGATCTTCCTACTCTACCAGTTAACAAGCATTGCGAAAGATATTTATAAAGATAGGTATTAAGATTTAGAACATTACTTTTATATATATATATATATACAGTGAAGGAAATAAGTATTTGATCCCTTGCTGATTTTGTAAGTTTGCCCACTGTCAAAGACATGAACAATCTAGAATTTTTAGGCTAGGTTAATTTTACCAGTGAGAGATAGATTATATAAAAAAACAAAAAACAGAAAATCACATTGTCAATATTATATATATTTATTTGCATTGTGCACAGAGAAATAAGTATTTGATCCCTTTGGCAAACCAGACTTAATACTTGGTGGCAAAACCCTTGTTGGCAAGCACAGCAGTCGGACGTTTTTCGTAGTTGATGATGAGGTTTGCACACATGTTAGATGGAATTTTGGCCCACTCCTCTTTGCATATCATCTGTAAATCTTTAAGATTTCGAGGCTGTCACTTGGCAACTCGGATCTTCAGCTCCCTCCATAAGTTTTCGATGGGATTAAGGTCTGGAGACTGGCTAGGCCACTCCATGACCTTAATATGCCTCTTTTTGAGCCACTCCTTTGTTGCCTTGGCTGTATGTTTCGGGTCATTGTCGTGCTGGAAGACCCAGCCACGAGCCATTTTTAATGTATTGGTGGAGGGAAGGAGGTTGTCACTCAGGATTTGACGGTACATGGCTCCATCCATTCTCCCATTGATGCGGTGAAGTAGTCCTGTGCCCTTAGCAGAGAAACACCCCCAAAACATAATGTTTCCACCTCCATGCTTGACAGTGGGGACTGTGTTCTTTGGGTCATATGCAAAAAGATGCCAAAGAGTTCCATTTTAGTCTCATCTGACCACAGCACCTTCTCCCAAACACTCTCAGAATCATCCGGACGTTCATTTGCAAACTTCAGACGGGCCTGTACATGTGCCTTCTTGAGCAGGGGGACCTTGCGGGCACTGCAGGATTTTAATCCATTACGGCGTAATGTGTTACCAATGGTTTTCTTGGTGACTGTGGTCCCAGCTGCCTTGAGATCATTAACAAGTTCCCCCCCGTGTAGTTTTCGGCTGAGCTCTCACCTTCCTCAGGATCAAGGATACCCCAGGAGGTGAGATTTTGCATGGAGCCCCAGATCGATGTCGATTGACAGTCATTTTGTATGTCTTCCATTTTCTTACTATTGCACCAACAGTTGTCTCCTTCTCACCCAGCGTCTTACTTATGGTTTTGTAGCCCATTCCAGCCTTGTGCAGGTCTATGATCTTGTCCCTGACATCCTTAGAAAGCTCTTTGGTCTTGCCCATGTTGTAGAGGTTAGAGTCAGACTGATTAATTGAGTCTGTGGACAGGAGTCTTTTATACAGGTGACCATTTAGGACAGCTGTCTTTAATGCAGGCACCAAGTTGATTTGGAGCGTGTAACTGGTCTGGAGGAGGCTGAACTCTTAATGGTTGGTAGGGGATCAAATACTTATTTCTCTGTGCACAATGCAAATAAATATATATAATTTTGACTATGTGATTTTCTTTTTTTTTTTTTATATAATCTATCTCTCACTGGTAAAATTAACCTAGCCTAAAAATTCTAGACTGTTCATGTCTTTGACAGTGGGCAAACTTACAAAATCAGCAAGGGATCAAATACTTATTTCCTTCACTGTATATATATATAATATTTACCACCTACATTCATAACTATAAAGGAAAATAGTCTATTATGTCCAAATGCCAGTGCTGCCACATCACACCTAATGACTTTTGGAAGTATCTGTGGTGGTGCCCAGGTCACCGAGTAAAAGACAATGAACTTTAATGTCTCTGGTGCCAGGAAACATTTTTCCATGTCCTGTCTGAATAAGCGATGACATGTTAATTACTGATTCATCCAGATCCAAGATTCTAATTGTGACACAGAGGAATGTGAAACTGGTTGGTAGCATCCCTTCCACATACCACCATCTCTTCTTGTGAACATCCATCCTGACATAGAGGACATTCATAGTCATAACTGGATACACAGACACACATATCCAGCTGTGTCTCATTAAATTAAAGTTTACAAATTTTTGTATTTTGCAGAAAAAACATTAATCATAGAACGTTAAGGCTGTGGACATTACAGGCAGCGATCTAGAGGTTGAATAACACGCAACGTAAAACTCAAATACAGAGCTATTTAGCAGTACAGTATATGTATAGAGCAGTACAGTACATGTAGTACAGGTAGAGAGAAGTACAGGACATGTAGTACAGGTAGAGAGAAGTACAGCACATGTACTACAGGTAGAGTGCAGTACAGGACATGTAGTACAGGTAGAGAGCAGTACAGTACATGTAGTACAGGTAGAGCGCAGCACAGCACATGTAGTACAGGTAGAGAGCAGCACAGCACATGTAGTACAGGTAGAGAGCAGTACAGGACATGTAGTACAGGTAGAGAGTAGTACATTACATGAAGTCCAGGTAGAGAGCAGTACAGCAAATGTAGTACAGGTAGAGAGAAGTACAGTACATGTAGTACAGGTAGAGAGCAGTACAGTACATGTAGTACAGGTAGAGCGCAGTACAGGACATGTAGTACAGGTAGAGAGCAGTACACTGTAGTAGAGGTAGAGAGCAGTACATTACATGTAGTAGAGGTAGAGAGCAGTACAGTACGTGTAGTACAGGTAGAGCGCAGTACAGGACGTGTAGTACAGGTATAAAGCAATACAGGACGTGTAGTACAGGTGGAGAGCAGTACAGGACGTGCAGTACAGGTAGAGCGCAGTACAGGACATGTAGTACAGGTAGAGAACAGTACAGGATGTGTAGTACAGGTAGAGAGTAGTGCAGAGTTAGGGTATGTTCACACACCCTATTTACGGACGTAATTCGGGCGTTTTAGCCCCGAATTACGTCCGAAAATACGGCTCCAAAGCGTCAGCACACATCTGCCCATTCATTTGAATAGGTTTTACGATGTACTGTGCCGACGGTCATTTTTTTTACACGCCGCTGTCAAATGACGGCGCGTAAAAAAGACGCCCACGTCAAAGAAGTGCCTGTCACTTCTTGAGACATAATTGGAGTCATTTTCCATTGACACCATGGAAAAACAGATCCAATTACGTCCGTAATGGACGCAGAAAAAAAGCGCCTGCACTTGCCATTACGTCTGAAATGCCGGAGCTGTTTTCTCCTGAAAACAGCTCCGTAATTTCAGCCGTAACGGACGCTGCCGTGTGAGCATACCCTAATGCTGTTCCTGGGGAAACAAAAGCACACGCTTTTTTTCCCCAACAACCTTTTTTAAAGGACTGTGGTACATAAGGTGTTTATGGTATAATGGCCAAATCATCAGGTAAATCTTACAAGTCTTGGTAAAGGCTTAGCATCGTCCACATCTTCTAAAATTATTTTCCACCTCAGTAAGCCAATTTTATTTTCCATTGGAAAATCTTGCATATAAACAGTAGAGCGAGGACTACATGGTAATACTTTCTTCAACACCCTGTAATCCTTAACATTGACTTTACACTCATGATCATGCACATAATTTGAGTATTCATATTGATCGATTTCACCCTTCGCAAACACAATCCCAAAGCTTCTGCTGTGCTAAAACTTTTGATTATAAGATCGTAAAATTTCGGTGCCTAAACACATTTGTTTGACGGTCTTGGCCAGGAACCAGTGTTGTTACACATTATAATTAGATTTGCCAACACCTACTGAGCCATGTGACCCTGATGTAGTTTGGATTGAAAAATCAAATATTTTCTACATGTAAATACTTGTCGCATGCGTCTTTCACGATTGGACAGTATCATTGAGTGAACAATCATGTCGTAGATTCGTGCAATTTTTATAGCGTGTAAAAGCGCCCTAAACATTGGCCAATATTTTTTAATTATTTTCATGAATACTTAAAACATAAATGTGCTCGGACCTCGGTCAGCATTTTACAGTTCATGGTGCATTATTTTGCCATCGACAACCCTGTAACTTGCAGCTTATATAACATTGTGTAGTAATGATTGATCTTTAGTATTCCAACTGTATTCTTGCTTTTTTTTCTGCTTTCCAGTTTTTACAGTTAATAAAGAGGCAAAAATTTGTGGTCACTTTCAATAGCTGACACTTTTACATGCAATCCCATCAGGACCTAGCACAAAGCAGAGCTTGTTTCCTAGGTATTGTGTGGGCTTCTTTGGAAACTGCTCCTGCATCGGTAGCCAGGCCTTTTTACTACAGATAAGACCAATCCTGACTCTAAAGGTCAACTTCATACAAAGTAGTGTTCACTTGGGTCCATTTCAGCATTTCAATGCTGCTTTGCACTAGGTCAAGTTTCTGAAACAATTCTTCCATCTGGAGACTGGATGAAGAGGGCAGTGTGAGAGTTTACTGGTCACACACTGATACATTTCAGATTTACTGTAGTCGAAAAATTGCAAAAAGTCTTAAAGGGAATGTCTCATGTATTTTATTTTAATTAATTCGATGTAAGTCTGTAGAACAAAAATAATATGTTTGTTCTTTTTATTATGGTTTAGGAAATTATTTTTTATTACTGAAAATTAACTTGGGACAGTAAGTATCCAGGAGGTGATGGCGTATTGCCCCTTCCTCAGGGAGTGATAAAACAAAGTGCACACAAAATCCTTATATGTGTGTATAGTGTATAATGTTGCTATCCTTCCTTATCTGGGTCTTCAGCAGTGCAATAGAGCATAGTCATTAAATTGCCCACCTTGTATTGATAATGAGATGACTCTGCTCATTCTGTCTCAATCCATACAGCAAAGCTGACAAGCGAACTATAAAAACAGGAAGAGTCAGCCTATTGAGACTGTTCTATTGGCCAGTATTAAAGCTGGAATATTAGAAGATTTATTGTTATGTGGATAGTAACACAAAAAGAAAAAAAAACAAACCTCATTTTAAATAATATGTCATTTTCTGATTATACATATCCTTTAAAGTAAGACTCTAGGATATGGCCACTTCTTACTATTATTGCATGAAGATTTTTTTTTATTCAAGATTTGAGTTGTTTCTCTTGGAGCTCAAACAATATATTCTAAGATTTGAAATTTCCATATATATTATTACACTGAAATTATTGAAATAAGGTAGGAGGGTAGAGAGCAGTGGCATACCTCCAATGGAGATAAACCTTGTAACTGCTAAGGTATTCACGGGCAAGGGGGGCATGGCACCAAGAAGCTGACCTATCTCCTGCTGACTATATTGGTAATGCCCAATGTAGTGTCCTCCCAGCCACAATGATATTGCACAGACATAGAAAATCACAAGACTCTGATGATCAATAAGCAGATTTTCTTGGAGCCTGCATGCTGGAGGTTTCCAGCCACCATCCATTTTTTCTAGGCATTGCCGGCTGCTGCTGTGTGGGAGGCAAGAGCATGGTCACTTACTTAGTTGCAGTCTGTGTATGAAAGTGCCTCTCTTGCTGTTTTTTTTTTTTTTTTTTGGGAGGGGCTATAGTTCTAAATGATGTATGCTGAAGTGTATCCCGTCTCTCTCTATCCATCAATCAACTACTACAAGATAATTGTTTTTTAAACATTTTATTAGTCTATTACATCAAACAATTACAAAAGGGGAGAGGAAAAAACTAATAAGACATCCGTCCAACATTATTTTGACATGAGATACTTTTCAACTCTTCCCTAATTCAAATGAATATAAGCCCCCTTGCCATACTTAATTTCTTGATCTATCTTCATAGTGGGCACAGCTCTGTTTTTCTGATAGTGTTCCGGACCGCCTGCATAGATGTAAAGCCCATTGATAAAATTCTTGCTGCTTGCAGCCACCTCTAGGGGGAGATAAGGAGCCTACTGTGTACTGTTTATACCTTGAACTCAATATTAACACAGTATGCAGTAGGCTCCCCCTATCTACAGCTTGAGGCAACCAGAATTATATCATTTAACTCTGTCTATGCAGTGGATTAGGAACTCTGTATCAGGGGAAAAAAAAAGGAGCTGCTACTGCTATCAAGATATATTAACATATTGAAACATAATGTTGGTCCGAAAGATTCCATAAAATTAAACAGTAGACATTAGTACCACCTTTGTTGCATCAGTTTGCAAATATATAAGTAATTCAGAACCTACAGTGGTCACACTTTCAAGTTAGAAATTAGGCAGTAAAATTCACTAGGAGGTCAGGGCTTATGACATCTACTGCTCGACGTTCCATGGTATTGCCAGGCTTACTTTCAGTCAGCAGCAGGTCTTTCATGGGTACCCAAGGGATCATGTTTTCTATGCACTTGCTTATTGTTCAGTAGATGAGTACAGTGTTGACATATCTAATTTTATGGCTTTTTTTCAGTGTGTCCATTGCTTTATGTAATATCCAATTAAAATAAATCCACTAGTTTGGGACTAGCAAACCTCTAACTACTCAAAGATTGACATGGAAAGATTGTGGAAGTAACTTCAATAAAATTTAAAAAGTCCCAAAAAAGATTTTGTAAAGTGGAAAAGCCTAATAATATCATTGACCGATATAATGAACATTTTTGTTATTTGGCATCGACAAAACCAGTATGATGCCACATTTTTAACCTCAAAAGTAAATAAAAGTGAACTTTTAGGGCTGCAACATCCACAAAGGACTTTAAGAAGTCATCTTCACCTCTGATGTCTTCACCATTTTGATATCTACTGGACCTTTTGAGTTCTGGATAAAAGCAATTTTATTATTTTTGTTAAAGTTAATACTTTGAGTCAGACTTATATGTATGCAATGCAGAGGAGACGTGTTGCCATTACACAGATCTTCACTGATCAGGGAGACTCCCGTTTTACATGTACATAATGATTGTATGCTTATCTGGTAACCAATTCCTAATTCTGAGATCCAAAAGTCAGACTTTTCAGATTAATCAAAATTCTGATTAATCCTCAATACTGACAATATAAGGCTAAATTCAGACTTTGCACACAATATTTTTAGAGCAATACTGCAAAAGAAATTAGGAATTAGAAATGCAAAATTAAAAAATTTAATCCTTCACCCAGTTTAAAATATATTTTACATCACAAATGTAATTTTCAAAACTGTTACTCCTTTTTCTACTTTATACATTATGTACAAAGTAATTCCTAACTTAAGAATATCTTACATACCAATCCTAAATGAAAAATATAAAGAAGCTTCCAATGAAGCTGGAATGTGCATATAGCAAAGAAAATAATCCAGCGAGACACAACTTGGCACCCAGCAGCATAGTATAAGGAGGACACTAGTGAGAGAGGCCACCAACAGAGGTAAGATAACTCGAAAGGAGTTACAAGCATCTATGGTGGAGATGAGAGAGGCTGTACATACTGTACAACAACTGTTTCCCAGGTGCATGACAAGAAACAGCTTTAGGCAGTAATCACACATGCAGTTTTTGTTGCCGTTTTTATGGCCAGGAGTGGATCCAAAAAGAAGAAAAGTATAAAAGAAAAACTAACAGGTCTCCTATGTTTTGTATCCACTCCTATGTTTGGAAAAGGATACTGCAGCAAAAACTGCCACACAAACTGTGTGTGTGCATCCAGCTTTATGGCAGGTTGCAAAAAGAAAGCCACTGAAAAAAAAATCCTAAACTACAATTTGCCAAAGTCATGTGGAACACTCGGAAATCTAGTAGGAAAAAGTTTGGGAGCAGAACAATTTAACCTTTTGGCTCTATATGGTGTAAGCCTCACACCCCACTACCGAAAACTCAACGTCCCAATGGAAGAACATATTGATGGCAGCATCATATAGTCATGATGTTTTTCTGCAACAGGCCGTCGAAGGCATGTGGAGATAAAGGGTTAAATGAGAATGAAAATATAAGGAAATCCTGGAGGAAAACCTGCTGCAGCCTGCAAAAGAACTGTGACTTGAAAGATTTGTTTTCCTGCAAGACAAAGATTCTAAACATAAAGCCAAGGCTACACAGAAATTACTTAAAAAAACAGCAACGTTAATGTCCTACAGTGGCCAAGTCAGTAACCCTAGCTCAATCCAACTGAGAATTTAAGGCTGGACTGGAAAGTAGATGTTCACTTATGTTTCCTGTGAAACTTGATAGAGCTTGAATTGAAATAGATGAATTGGAGTTCCCATTTTTCTATTTAAGTGTGGATTTGTGTCTTTTCACTTATGGTTACGATGTAGCGTGATAGAGCTAGACCAGTTATCCTAAGAATGAATGAGGAAAATGACTATCTCCATGTGTGCAACGCTGATAGAGACCTATCAACACGGATTCGTATTGGTATTTCAATTTAGTTAGCAGAAAAAATAAACCCCATACATGTATATTATTTTATAGTCGATCCATGAAACCGTAAGGCTGTATAATAAAATATCGGCAATACTCAGTAGCAAATAAAACACCTGCAAACAGACTAAAATCGCCATAAGTAAAAGTGTATCAGAATCTTTATTGAAATATTACATCAAATGTGTGTTAACAATGAGCCACAAAAAAATGGGGCGACATAAACAGGATGAAGGATATAGGGACAATAAAGTGCAAAAAATAAAAGTGCCATATAGGAATAAGGTTACTGCAACATGCCAAAACATCTTCAGCAGTATACCTATGTACCAGTATATAGACAGAAATAATAAGGTGATACAGTGCTACAGGTAAGTATAGTCAATGCACAAAGTTACTTACCCATCGTATACTCCACCACAAAGATGGTGCTGACCCCGAAGCACATTTTGCTATGGCAAAGCCTTTATTAGCCATAGTACAAGCTTTTCTTACACGTTATAATATTGTGGTATCTGACCACATCTTCCTCCAATCTGATCCTAATAATTTACATACTATGGTTTATTTTTTGTGTGTTTTTATCATAAAAATGAAAAATCTGCTTTATTAGTTTTGTGAGCATGTAACAAATCATTAGATAAGAAGCTTGATAAGAGTCTAACCACTGCTTTTATTATGTACTATGCTCTTACATCATATATATTTACTGCTGAACTGGGATTCACAATGCTCACACTTTCTACTTTTACTAACTAGTTACTGCCTTCAATTCTTTTCCTGCAGTGAACCTGTAAATTCCGAGCCTGTCTATTCTCTGTTTATTAGTCTGTCACAGTATGATGTGAAATATTCCCAGCAGACAAGTTCTATCTCCTACATCGGATCTCTGCTCCACCCTTAAAGAGGCTCTACCACCACATTCTAAGTGCCCTATCTCCTATATAAGGAGATGGGCGCTGTAATGTAGGTGACAGTAATGCTTTTTATTTAGAAAAACGATAGATTTTAAACCACTTTATGAGCGATTTTTAGCTTTATGCTAATGAGTTTCTTAATGCCCAAGTGGGCGTGTTTTACTTTAGACCAAGTGGGCGTTGTACAGAGGAGTGTATGCCGCTGACCAATCCGTGACCAATCAGCGTCACACACTTCTCTTCATTCATTTACACTGCACTATCGATATAGTTATATCGCTATGTGCAGCCACATACACAAACACTAACGTTACTGCAGTGTCCTGATAATGAATATACATTACCTCCAGCCAGGACATAATGTGTATTCAGAATCCTGACACTTCTGACTCTTTTCTGTGAGATTCCAGCAAGGCAAGCGTAATCTCGTTTGAAATGACAGGTTACATCGTAATCTCGCGAGATTACGTTTGCCTTGCTGTAAATCTCACAGAGACTCTACAGACATGTCAGGATTCTGAATAAACATCACGTTTTTGAGAAAACTGCAGGAGCATTACTTAAACCAAAAGGCGTGACCAAACACTCATAAGGACCATCTCGAGTATTAAATGCGGTCTTCCACTCATCCCCTTTACGGATACGAACCGAATTGTAGACCCCGCGTAAATCTAGTTTAGAGAACCACCTGGCTCCTCAGATCTGATTAAACAGGTCCGGGATGAGTGGAAGAGGATATTGATTCTTAACGGTAATCTTATTTAATTCACGGTAGTCGATACCGGGTCTTAAAACTGCATGGTTTTTTTTCAGCAAAGAAAAAACCTGCACCCACCGGTGAAGTAGATGGACGAATATGACCCTTACGGAGAATGTCTTTAATATAATCTTTCATGGCCTGTCTTTCCAGAGCAGAAAGATTATACATCCGCCCCTTGGGCAGCTTAACATTAGAGAGGAGTATGATAGGACAGTTGTACGGCCTATGAGGAGGGAGAGATTCACAACCGATTTCAGGAAAGACATCCCCAAAATCTTGATTATACTCAGGCAATGATGGTGTGATTGCAAGTGATTTTAGTAGTGAACAGAACAAAGACATGCAAGAGTCCTAACATTTAGAATTCCACTTAACTAAATCTGCTTTCACCCAATCAATAACTGGATTAGTAAAAGGAAAGTGAGGCAGCACCGCCAGATATGTGAAAAAAATTATCCGTTTATTCCACTCGTGTGCGACGTTTCAGCTCAGTGTGAGCTTTTCTCAAGCATTGAGAAAGGCTCACACTGAGCTGAAACGTCGCACACGAGTGGAATAAATGGATCATTTTTTTCACAAATCTGGTAGTGCTGCCTCACTTTCCTTTTACTTATATTGAAGGGTCATTGGACTGTGACCTAAGAGGCTTGCACCCAACCTATATCTTTCCATCCAGTGCTGCTGATATATACCGATAATTGGATTATGTGTCTGCATCCATGGAATACCCAATACTATTTTGGAGTGCAAATTTTCTAAAAAAAAAGAAAGAAATTTGTTCAGTATGCAAAGTACCCACTTTCAATGTAACCGGCGGAGTAGAGAACTTGAATGACCCCTGAGCGAGAGGAGTATTCTCAATAGTGGAAACCTTGACTGGGGTACAAAACTGGACAAGTGGGATAGCCAATTTTGTCCCTGATAAGCCAGTATAATGTATACCGGTGAAATAAGAGGTACTTGGTGTGTGTTTATGTTGAATTTTTCATTTAGAGATACAAATATGCACCATCGATGATTGGCATTTAGATCTACGCACACTAGAAAAGTCTCCAATTGCCAAAGAGCAGCCCATGTACATTCAGGCAAACAGCAGGACCAGGAAGTAATTCATTAGGAAATCTAAAATTAGACGTGAAAAAAAGAATCGCCCAGAAGCTAGACAGGGTGTCATAGCGGCCTTAAGGGAACAGGTGTTTTCCTAACGGGTGTTTTCCATAACTCTCTGTTATCGACATCAGCTCCATTATCTACATCTTCGTTCAACACTGGTACTTCTTTCCATCTCGGACTATCTTCCTGGTATTGACCCTTAGCTATCTTGACCTATACATCTGCACTCAACACAAAGTTCCTGCCTGAGTTTCGCTTAAGTGCACCTGCTAACAATTGGTGACAACTCTGGGGCCCGTGACCTGGACATCTGCCCAAAAAAAAGTCTATATCCATGTGATGGGATAAGGGTGAAGAATGGTATGGTTCCTTAGACCCTGGTTAGTCAGTACCAAACTGGTTGCGACAAAGAAGTTCCATGTTGGTGAGTTCCGTACCATCTCGTGTTGGGATCTGGATTCATATTGTCATCTTCCATTCAGTATATGCTTAATAGTAATAATTACACATCCTAGATAAGCTAAAACCTGTGAATTACAGAACACTGCAGAGGGTTAATTATGGGTGTCAACAAAGTATACCAAGCCTGATAATCAGAGATTAGTGAATCGATTCTACACAAACCAAATTTGGTCCGAATTTCCCATAAATCTCGGATTTCGTGAAATCCAAAGCGTTTTGGGTTCATTGTGCAAGAATTGTGGAAAAATGGTGGATTAGAAAAAAATCATAAGAACTCGGGGGGGGGGGGGGGCTTTCCTCATAATGCCTTGCAGGCAGCCTTCCCAAAATGCACTACGGTCACCCCCCCCCCCCCCCAGCACAACCGATCATGAGGGATATAGCTGGGTGACATTACTAATGCTGGCTTGGCATTAAAGAGCTTGGAAGGGATTGGATACAGTTCTTAGAAGCCATCAGAGAGTCAGACATGAGTTTTAAGACCAATTGGGGCACTTCGCATTAGTGGCAAATTTATTTGGACAGAATGAAATCAGATGGCTAAATCGATGGAATCGGACCCGAAATGAATTTCGCTCATCTTTACTAATAATATAAAAAAAAGACTGCAAATATTAGTGAATTATGTTCTCCTCACTTGTGGAACAGTTTATCTGGAGCAGGCAACTCCTCTAAGACGGTCAATTCCACTTTTTAGATTTAATACCCGGAGCAAAAATTATGTATCTGAGAGGACATTGTCAAAAATAGTGGGATTATACCCCCCAATACATATTCAGATGTGGTAACCTATTGCTCCATTTTACATTCTAACCAATAATGGCTATACAACAAATACAGGGCAAATCTGGTGATCTCTTTTTTTTTGTTCAATTGATTCAGACAGTTAAAGGATTTAGAAATTGCATTAAAAGCATAAGTGGGGACTGTTAAAACTTGATGTCCTTATAGTTAAAAATACATACAAGACCCTGTGACGTAATTTTGAACATATTTATAGCTACAAGTAACTCCAGGGACAAACACACGGCCATCCTCAGTCAACACTCACTGTTGGAACACTAATTATGTGTAATATTTCCTTCTGCAACCAACACATGGTCCACAGTCAAAGACTTCTTTATGCTTTCAGTCAATGTTCAGTATTTAAACCAGGCCATGGAGTTAGAAGGTAATCAAGATATTCTCTCGAAAAACCATGGATACAATTACGCTGTAGAACATGTCAATAAACATTGTAAACTTTACTGCTCGTTCTACAGCTCGATCTCCCACTAAGCTATTTGCTTGAATACGAGACCATCTTGGAAATGTTCTGTGCATTAAATGTAAACTTCCTTTGCCTCCCAGACAAATAAAAATCAACCAGTATTTTGTCTAGATGGTTGTGATGGAGAATGCAGAATTTTTGGTCTCCTGGAAAAGTAGTTTCTTCATCGTTCAGCACTTTGACTATAAACGTGACTACTGTTCTGAGCTGGTGAGAGAGATTAATGGAGACTGACTACAGAACATCATTGTAACATGGAGGGGGAGAAAGGATACTGGAGCTAGAGGATTGGATTTGGGAATTAGCACAATGCTGCTTTTTTGAGAAAGTGTTTAAGATGCCAGAAGGTACAGACAGAAGGACTTTCTCAGAAGGTATTTACCAATAGTACACAGAGTCAATACTAGTTTTGGAAGAACAGTGTTCTTTGCTCGGGGCATCATCTAGTCCAGTGAGGAATAGCAGTGAAAAAAGGAGGAAATCCAAGATCTTCACTTAGGGATTCTGAGTCTGAATCTAACCTTGTCTACCTCTGCTTGGAATTGCGATATAATCCTCATGCTTGCGTTCATTAAGTCTGAGGATTCTCGTTTTGTCGCACACTTTAAAAACATACTATAGATGAATAAGAATACTATGAAATCAGCCCTAATATATAGACCGCTTTCAGAGATAACAACATTAAAACCACCTGCTTAATATTGTGTAGGTCTACCTCGTGCCGCCAAAACAGCTCTGATCCGTCGATGCATTGACTCCACAAGACCTCTGAAGGTGTCCTGTGGTATCTGGCACCAAGATGTTAGCAGCAGATTCTTTAAAGAGGCTCTGTCACCACATTATAAGTGCCCTATTTCCTACATAAGGAGATCAGCGCTATAATGTAGGTGACAGCAGTGCTTTTTATTTAGAAAAACGATCTATTTTTACCACGTTAGGAGCGATTTTAGCTTTATGCTAATTAGTTTCTTAATGCCCAAGTGGGCGTGTTTTTACTTTAGACCAAGTGGGCGTTGTACATAGGAGTGTATGACGCTGACCAATCAGCGTCATACACTTCTCTCCATTCATTTAGGCAGCACATAGTGATACTGTGTTGTTCGCTATGAGCTGTCTTATACTGACATATTAACGTTACTGAAGTGTTTAGACAGTGACTAGACATTCCTTCCAGCCAGGACGGGATGTCTATTCACAATCCCTGCACTTCGTTAACGTTTCTGTGGTACTTACAGCAGAGCAAGCGTAATCTTGCGAGATCACGCTTGACCGGTAACAGCGAGATTACACTTTGCTCTGCTGTAAGTCCCACACAAACGTTAACGAAGTGCAGGGATTGTGAATAGACATCCTGTCCTGTCTGGAAGGACTGTCTAAACACTTCAGTAAGTTAATATGTCAGTATAAGACTGCACATAGTGAACAACGCTGTGTCACTATTCGTGAAGTAAATGAATGGGGAGAAGTGTATGACGCTGATTGGTCACTGATTGGTCAGCGTCATACACTCCTCTGTACAATGCCCACTTGGTCTAAAGTAAAAACACGCCCACTTGGGCATTAAGAAACAAATTAGTATAAAGCTAAAATCGCTCCTAACATGGTGAAAATAGATCGTTTTTCTAAATAAAAAGCATTACTGTCACCTACATTATAGCGCTGATCTCCTTATGTAGGAGATAGGCCACTTATAATGTGGTGACAGAGTCTCTTTAAGTCCTCTTAAGTTGTCAGGTGGGGCCTTCATGGATGTAATTTCTTTCCAGCACATCCCATAGATTCTCGTTCGGATTAAGATCTGAGGAACTTGGAGGTGAAGTCAACACCTTGAACTCTTTATGTTCCTCAAAACATTTCTGAATAATCTTTGCAGTGCAGCAGGTCGCAATATCCTACTGAAAGGGGCCAATGGGATTAGGGAATACCGTTGCCATAAAGCGGTGTACTTGGCCTACAACAATGTCTAGTGCCAGTGCCATGAATGCCAGGTTTCTCTAGAAACAGTGCCCAGAGCATCCGACTGCTTACCTCCTTGCCTTAGTGCATCCTACTGCCATCTCTTCCCAGATAAGCAAGGCACATACACTCCCGGCAGTCCACATAATGTAAAAAATAAAGTGATTCCTCAGAAAAGACCACCTTCTTCCATTGCTCCTTGGTCCTGATGCTCATGATCCCATTGGAGGTGTTTTCAGCAGTGTACAGGTGTCCGCATGGGCACCATCTTACTGATCTGTGGCTACAAATGCTTTGTGTGTTCTGACACTTTCTATCGTATCCAACATTAACTTTTTCAGCAAGTTGTCCTGTCGCCAGACTGGTTGTCCTTCCTTGGATGACTTTTGCTAGGTACTAACCAGTTGCTGGGATCTGGAGCAGGTGATGTTGCCAGCCGTGCTCTAGAGTTTCAATCAAGCCCTGATGACCAATGAATGAGTCAATCTGGTGAATCATGACAGCTGCATTTAGACATTTAGATTTGCTGCTAAAGTTTTTCTCACCTAGTCATTCATATGCTCTCCAATATCATGAACCACTAAAATTTATATAAATATAAAGAAACTCAATGTTAAAATAGTAATCACATCTAGAAATGCCTGGCAGTGTCACAATGTTCAATAACCAATAACCTAACCTGGCTGTTTAGCAATCGAGCATTATAATCTAATATGACATATGGTACAGAAGTTCACGTAAGGTGAAATATAGACCAGTTAAATGTTTGACATTGCATCTAAATATGAAATTCTTACAGGTGACTCTGGCTTGGTTTTGTTTATGTAACATATTTTCCAATCTCATTTGATACAATCTAAATACACTTATATTTAAGCCTCTCGGCTACTTGGCCAGTGTGGTTTCCCCAGACCTCCGGTTTAATGTGGTTTTCTGAAATTCTGGATCTCCAAAGTAAACATGTCTTGTGTAACGCAAGTTAATAAGAGCTACACAAATCCATTGCAAGCGTGGATCTCATCTCATGTGGTCCGCAGTCACATTCTATGCAATCATGTCTCCCAAAGGAAAGATCATTATAAACAGTGTCATCATTCTGAGTAATTGACATCCAGATATTGCACTGTATGCAACAAAGAATCTTTGTAAGTTCGTTGCGCAACTCAAACCTTTCCACATCCCTACGTTTTATCATTCCAATCACGCTATTTTTAGTATAAATTAATAGTAGTCTACAAAGTTAGGCAAGAGCTTATAAGAGCCCAAATCCCTTATCTCTAGTACTTCAAAACTCATCCCAGGATTTAGACAGTAGTAGAAAAAACACAAATGCCATGAGTCTCTATGATATATAAAGATAAGATATGTAGAGATATAAAGATCAGATATGTATAGATAGATATATAGCGTGTGACATTCGTTTTATTTTGTTAGGTTTATATTTAACTAAACAATTATAGAGTTTTTCTAAGACACTCATAGCAATTTGTGGGAGTCCTATCGTACAAACCCCAATGATCAGACATTTGTGGTATATCCTATCAATATGACATAAATGTGTTGGGCAGGAAAAAAAAAGTCCCGTCAAAAACATTTTTTCAAAAACTTTAGGAACGTATCCAGGAAATCAGTATCTATGAGTCAATCGTATGCCAATGTGTCTAATTTTTAAGGCTTTATGCTATCGCTTACACCACACGATACCTTGGCATACGTTCACATAATAATTTTGCCATACCTTTTTTTTTTTAATCTACATAATAAAAAAGCCAAATTTTTTAAGCTGTGAATACCGTTTTACCAGCAAATCTAAATTAGGTATGAATAAATTAAAGGAGTTTGCCATGCTCTTATCGAGTCCTGGCCTAAACTCTAGATTATAGACTTGTTAACGGGTTATTCAAATCTTATAAAATGGCATATCACTTTATGATCAGTGGAGGTCTAAACCTCTGGGAACCCCCCAAGCCTGAGAATGAAGGGGCCGGAGTGCTGTGATTTAGTGCTGCCTCCCCTTCTAAGTTTTTCCTTCAGCACTCCGGGCCACCCGGCTGCGTGCACGGAACAGCGGGTAGCGCCATTCTGTGCTGCGGCCCCTTAATTCCCAGAATCGGTGGCTATGGTGGTCCCAACTGTTGGACCCCAACTGATTATAAAGTGATGGCATATCCAAGCGAATTGACATTAGTTTACAAGCATGGAACTCCCTTTTAAGTCAGGAATTTTGCCATTTTTGGTTGTTCTGTAGATCACATTATGAGAGTAGTACTCATTGAAGAATAAATAGTAATTATATTATCTAGATTAGACTGGACTCTTCAATGCCAAGAGTTGACTAGAGCTGTGTAGCAGAATAATAAACATTCTATAGTATGATGATCACAATTAAAGTTTTGCTTTCTTTCCGACAATGTAGGCAATAGAGTAAGTACTGCATAAATACATGATATATATATATATATATATATATATATATATATATATATATATATATATATACCCCCACAATGATGCTAAACATATGAAACCCCTGGTCACACACAGTATCTTTATCCTCTTCTGGTAGATGTACAGGTCAGCACATTTTGGTTGTGTTGGAAGACATCCATAGATTCACTGTTTGAGCAACCAATGGAAAATGATGTTTTTATAAACCTACATCCTCCGATAATCATCTCCACCTGGCGTAGACACTGCTCCCTTTTTTCCCACTGTCTATTATTTCGCAAAGCTTTATATTAACCCTATATTGGCTTGCTAAGTTTTACCCATGAACCAGCTTTCAGGCTTAGTTTCGTGTTACTAACATACTTTTAAATTAATTTCCATTGTTTGAAGGGAAACTCCAAATAAAACTAAAGTTTGTGATGTGATCCTTTAAGGAACTCCATATATCAGTCTCTTACCAGAGAGACTGGCAACAGTCTGAATCCGGCTTCGGTGACACGCTATATTTACTTGAGTATATGGGGATTAGCCTGTGTCACTCATACATACAGCATAAATTTACGTATAATGAAATGATATGGACTATTTCATGCAAGCTCTCCACGGGGGAGGGTGGCGGCACAAACTCCGATCACAGTTATCTTGTCACACAGTTATGAGGAAGATCACAGTCCAGCCTGCCTGTCTCTATATGTATAATCTCTTATTCCGGAGAATATACAGGATCCTAAAAATCCTACTGTCCTCTCCAGCAGGCAGAATTACTACTGGCTCTTGCTGCTCTTGTGATGATGTGCTGAGGCATCATGGGATTGATAGCATAGCTCAGAGGAAGACAAAGCTTGGTGAAATCTAAAATTGAAGATGGTGTCTGAAAAAAAGCAGACGGGGTAGGATTACAATATATGTAAAATAATTGTAAAGCTGGATAGACAATCAGGTGGTGAGTGCTGTGATGAAAAGCTGTGTTACCGCTGAAGGTCTTCTTTAACGTTTTAAAGGGCTCATCCTAGCAGATCCGTTAACCAGGAGATACTGTATAGAAAATAAATGACGCGAATGCAATAATTTATTATAGACAATTTGCATATTCAAAAATATTCCAAAAATGAGCTGAACTTTTCTGTAAAACATAATTGCTTGAAATGTGGCCCCCCTAGGGGCATGGCAACCATTCAAAAAGGCCAACTTTTTGTTCATAGCTTATTTAATGGGGCCCAATGTGGAAGGCCGTCTTTGATGACATTCATATGAAGTAATAGGGCATATGGACAGGAATTGTCTCAGTGATCCATTGGAAGCCATAACTTTGCAATACAGTGCTGTATGGAGGAACTATATGGAAGGATATAAAGTGTGGATGTAAAGTTTCCATGCACATATCTATTGTGAGTGCAATAGTCTGGAAAATCCCAAAATCCAGCATCAATCTGCTCTTGGTTTTGCGGTACAAGAAAAAAAGGTCTACTAAACACTACTGCAATTTGACACCAATGATGATTTTGTTTTAGTTAGATTTAGTTCACATTTTGCAGTAGGAATCTTTTGTTCATATTCGGATTTTGAAGTCATGCCTACTGAACACATTAGAATATGGGCGCAGAAACCATTTCAGCATTTTAGTAGGAAGTTCTTCCAAATACCAATAGCTTTTTTTTATTTTTGCTTTTGGAATTACGGAATGGACCCCTTCTGAGCTGACGGAGTTTACTTGGCCATATTAGAAAATCGCTTAATTTATTAGCCAAAAAACTTCACCAAAAACATTTAATGGAAAAGGCAAAAGTAAAGTCCAAGTCCAGATTAAACAGCTATAAGATATGTATTTGCTGCTAAGTTCTCAGCTGGAACACTGGTAAACGGATGTGTCTTGAGTAATGGATCGCACGGCTGTAAACCTCGTATCACACGTCTTGCTGTTTTCTCTAGAAGCCGGATCAGGGCTCTTCTGAGCAAATCACCGTGAAATGATTACTTCTTTACAGAATAGTATGGAGAGATTTCTGCTGTATTAGCACAAGGCTCTTTTATGTGTGTCTTTCCTTATGTGAGTGAAAGCGACCTGTCGATATGACCTACCGGTAGTTATATAACGATATCGGCATAATAAATGAATAGGCTTATACTCAGGGGAGGACATACCATATGTGCCACCTGTGCAGTTGCATAAAGGCCCATTAACTAAGGGGGTCCGCTGTCACATTAAAAGCAGTTTCCTGCTGTTTATTAGATTGCATATAAGGGATTGCACTAATAAATTTCCTACATTACAATTACTTGTGGATTATTAGTGAGACACTCAGGAGGATGCTCTATGTTGATCTATTGGAGAGCAAGGGGCCCATATACTATTTTTGCATGGGGGCCCTCTGCTGTCCTTGTCCCCTCCTTGATATACTTGTTAGTAAGAACACACCCACTAAACAGCCCCCAAAGAGCTACACCTTAGGGGAGGGGCTCCTGGTTTGGTGATCACAGCACAAATCACATGATCTCTGTCAATGTTGCTGATTGGCTGAGAATAAGTATTTGTTACTGTCGCCAATTCCAAATGTTTGTTTGACTTTTTTATGGCAGTTTATTTGGTATAATTTTACCCACTAGTGTAACTCTAATAGGTTATCATACTGAAGTCCTTATTTTAATAGTCCTCTCCTAGCCGTACAGTAAAATATGTTCCCCATTGGCTACAATTAAAAAAAACAAAAACACATACCGCACAGTATGCTTTTTTTTTTTTTCCCCACGGTGGCCCACTGTACAGGAAAGCGTAATGTGAACAGAGCTCTACACTAAACATAGATGCAATGATCTTTTATGAAAGCCATATATAATTGAATATATTTTCGATCAGCACACAATAGCTGCGCTGAAGATTTATCCGACCAACTTCATATACTCTTGATTGGCTACAGGAAATTCACAAACAGTTTGTTCAACATGTCAGTGAATTATCGCTCACGAATAGTCAGATTGTCAATTACTTGTGATCTTTGAGTCATACGCATTTTTAAACATGTTCAGTAAATTTAACTTTTAAGTTTAAGAGTTTCCATTGGTTGTATCTATTTCGGTACCATAAACTTAAAAATGGACACTATTATGTTAGGTTAGGATTTCCATATAGACATTGCACAAATTAGTATTTTTCCCATACATGTAAGGAAAATGTGTATGGATGCCTTTAACCCACAATGTTTATTGTTATATATGTTGGTGCATTCATGACACTATGAGTTTCAAGCCATTATATTCAGTGATCAAGGTCAGACTGGCCCATCAGAGAACCTGAGGATCCTCTGGTGGGCCCAGGTATTGACACTAGAATGGGTCGCAAAGTCCAGCTGAAAACCACCATTTTTTCGAATACACACTTTTCGAGTTTGGCGTAGAGGTTATTCCCCCTTGACCGCGACAGGAATTGGTGAACACCTGGCAGTCGTCTCGGACACTAGACTAGGCTTGCACACCGGACAGGAGTAGTGAAGTCAGCTCGGTCACTGGACTTGGCTAGGACACTGGGCAGAAGTAGTGCAGTTGTCACACCGAAATTGGCCCGGGTACCGGATACATATGGTGAAGTCCTCTCGGACACTCGATTTGGCACGGGTACCGGACAGAGATGGTGAAGTTGTCTCGGACACACGACTTGGCTAGGACACTGGACACAAATGATGAAGTAGTCTCGGACACTAGATTTGGCTAGGACACCTGACACAGATGGTGAAGTCGTCTCAAACACTCGATTAGGCACTAGAACCGGACACAGATACTGGATATGGGATTCAAGATACAGGATTCAGGATACAGCTAAGGAACCATTTGCAAGACAAACATAGGGAAAACACAATATTGCTCAGGCAAGGAAGGAGTGGGCAGGGTTCCCTTTAAAGCTCCAGGTGTGCTGGGATAGGTTGGGGAAGGATTCCCTGGTGCGCACTGGCACTTTAAGAGTGCGCACTACGGGCATCAGCCGAAGAGGTGAGCAGTGCGCACCGGTGTCTCTGAGGGAGGAGACACCAGCAAGTCCTCAGAGGTCTGCAGTCACGGCTACCAGTAAGTGGAAGATGCCAGCTGTCAACGACTGCGGCCATTAAACTAACAATTATAGAACGTATTATATGTCATTATGATCACACTCTTCATTTACAAGGGGAAATTACTTTCATATTACTGCACATACACGAGACTTAGGAGAGCCTATTCAACCCCAAACATCCCACTACCACTCCCAAGAGCTCTGTCTGCGTCATGACACCTGCTGACTTTGAGCTGGGTATTTCCAAGCACTTGGAATGGACCAGGAGTTCCTATAAACAACCTAAGTTTAGTTAACCGGGAGATTAGAACAGAACATGTTTTTTTCACATAATTCATTGGCTCATTAAGTGAAGTAAAATATGACAAGTGTTCTGTTGGGGAAGACATATATCTGTCATACAGATGTGCTTGTGTGGATTCTACGTCTAGTCATTACAGCATTTCCTCTTCAGGCAGGAGACATCAGACAGATAACTGATCCTTCTTTCTCCATAATTCTTCTTTGCAGGACAGGTGCGCCACTAAAAAGTGATAAATTTGTTTCTATATAGTTTTATCTATTAATATAAAATGTATATATATAGAGAGAGAGAGAGAGAGAGAGAGAGAGAGAGAGATTATATAGATATGAAGATGATAGATGGATAAATAGATAGATAGATAGATAGATAGATAATTAGATAATAGATCACACAAGTTAGATTGACTCTTGCACCATAGGGTCTGGCACTTGTTCACTACTGCCCATCCTTTGAAAGAGGGAAGGCTGGCATGACCCTTAGGGGAAGTGATAGGGCCAGCCAAAGTTGAGGACACTTATCAGCCACAATGGCTGACTCTTTGGTATGTACACGCTTGCACATCTGCATATCTATCTATCTATCTATCTATCTATCTATCATCTGTCTTTCTTTCGTTCTACCTTCATCCACCCATTTACACTTCCATTTCATTTTATATATTTAATATTTATCCATGCTGACAAGTTTACATTTTTATTATGGTCTGTCCATTATGCCCTAAAATTTATATTATATAGTCCTCGGGAGAAATCACACAAATGGTTCTCTTGGAAGGACAATGATTTCCTATAGGTTTCCTTGTCATTGTACATACAGCTGGTATCTTTATTTTTCCTATAAAGAACGCCGTGTTGTTCTACCGTTCACACAAGTAGCTCCTGGCAGCCCGTATTTACAAAGCTGTCTCTGTGCTGGTAGCTGCGAGTGTGAGTGGGATTGTTTGAAGCCTCACTAATAAAAGGAAATGAACCTTTGACACTGATCAAGTGAAGGGATTTTTTGAACATTGAAGACAGATGTGTAATAAGACGTTAAAAGTTTGAAAGTGACATTGAACAATGTAAAGTCAATTTACTCATTGGGTAAGTCTCTGTTCACCTCACGTCTGAGCCTTCCGTTGGCCGTAAACGTAGGGAGCATTGTGAAACATATACCTGTGACGGAAGGCTCTGATATATGCCGTTGTATAGATTTACAGTGGCATACATCGGCCATAGGTTCCGATGGTAAAAAGAACGTATACTGTTTTGTATATCTTTTTTGTGAGATGTTGCTGCATAGAAAAGCGTAATAGACTATGCGTTTCTCTGCAGCAAAAGAAGTTCTATACTGACGTATAACAGCCTGACGGAGACCAAATGAATGGAGCACATTGTATACATTTTGCATATACACCGGGACATTTCCCAGTGTTCATGCCTAGTATAGGCCTCAAAAGCGATGTGAACAGAGTGTTAGTTAAATGCACTAAAGAAAATGGGAAAAACTTCTGTTTACCAAAACCACTGTGGATTTATAGATACGTTTATTAAGTTGATCTGATTCTGTTTTTTGTTGTTTTTTTTACCTTAAAAGATAAATATTTTTATCTATCTGTCTATCGGTCTCTGTGTCTGTCTGTCTGTCTATCACAGCACACAAGAAAATGGAGACCGCACACTGCGAACACCAATGCCACCTAAACCACTAAATATAAATAAATATGCATTACTGCTGAATCTACTTACAGTAGGGTGGTATTTAGCGCACATTTTGATCAAATTGTGTGAGCCCATCTGCCACGACAAGGCACCCTCTATAAGGTGGGTCTATATATCTCATATCTGTCTATCTCATATCTATCTATCTCCACATTTAATATATCTTATCCAAAGCTTTGAATCTATGGACAGCCATAAATGGGTCTAACTACGGATAGCTAGAGTCATAGTGATATTACAAACAATAGACACATATCCTGGACCAGTATTAAAGTTTTTAACCTGAACTATACAGGAGAGCTGGGTTGGTGCTTTGCAGACATTTGTTCAATGGAATAGTGGTGACATCTAGTCGACCCCGTGGCTGGCAGGAGAGTGTGCCAGGAGCAGGCGTGGTGGGAGTAACAGGGGTTTAATGGCATCACTACAGACCTGCCAAATTGATTCAACTATAATTTGTTTTCTTAGACTAAAATGGTTGAGGTGACCTCGTTCATTCAGTATGAGACGAGAAAAAAAACATTCTACCAGCCATCTACCAGCAAGGAGTAAGTGTGGGGTTTCCTCCGTGACCATGACAAGATGGATGACAAACATACGAATGTCAAAATCTAACTCTAGGAATCAGCCATGCATCTGCTCTAACACTGGAGTCAATGTATAATATAACTGACTATCCTGGAGCTCCTATTTCACAAAAAACTCAAGGACTGTCAAAATTACATAGGATTGAATGCGATGTGGATAGAAAGCCTTGTCAAGATATGAAAAATAATATGTTGACAACTACAACTCCTATTCGGTGACTGTGCTTCCTATTGCTCCCGCTTCTCTTTAAAAAGTTATTGTCTTCGTGGGACTTCTTTAATGTTATACGACATACATTTTTCTTATGAATTGTTGCATTTGAATTAAGATGTTGTATCTTAAGTGATATTGTACAAGTGTTTTATTTATTGGCACATAAATTGTTATATTTATTGATTTATTGATAACATAACAGGATTACACATTTCATCTACAGCACATTTTGTTCACACGTTAGTCTACAAGTCTTACGTTCTCCCTAAATTTATTATACACTGGTCTATTGTGCATATATTGGAAAAAGTTCTATTTAAATATAACGGACATCTAAAAAAAAATACCCTTTGTAGATTTGACAAATCCCCTATAGAAGTCCCTGTTGTAAGGGCTGTAGGGTGTTCGTGTGTTACATTGTGGTCAGGAGATGAACAAACAAGAGTACAAACTCATACAAGACCTCAAACAAGGATTACAAACCACTGTTTGTTTGCCTCTTCATTAGGTAGGAATTCTCCCTGTCTTGTTGTCCATCATACTCTCCAAGAACAAACGTGATCATTCCTAGGATTTCTTAGGGCCACATTACTGGTCACTGTTGTCGATTTTAATATTTTATGAAAGCCCTTTTTAGAATTTGGTTGTTTTTTTTAATGTGAATCCTCAATTCGTCATTAGTAATATAATTATTATGTTGAGGAGTCACCTCATTCGAGGCAAATTCGGCAAATTCATACTTGGGATCTCTAAGAACTACAGTTGGTTTTGTTTTTCTCAGTCAGTTGTAGAACACCTGGAATATAATGGAGGCCGAGGCCTCTGAGTACAGTGCAAAATCTGTAACCGTGCCCCTGAACTATCCCCATTAATTTATAGTACTGGTATCCTTACCCAGACCAAGGCGTGGGTGCGACTACAACCTATACACCTCCTAGAATTGCACCCCTGAATGGAGGTGAAGAAGATAAAATCGGGTGAAAGGGAACAATGTTGCTCTTGGTTGGTTAAGCACTAAGCAGCGCAGTAGTGAGGCAACCACCATCTCCAAAGGCCATTTACTTGGCTTAAATGATACAAAATATTGAACAAGATCTAGCATGAGGCAATATATGGGAAGATTTGAGTAAAATTCGTAAACATTTTAACGTTTAGATTTTTTTTTAAATATTCATAATACTCTGAAATATAAGGTTCTTCTAATAAATGGACCTCTCATACATCATAAAGCCAATGTGTCAAGCAATCTATCTTCATCTCTCACTACCATTTCTAAAAATGTTTACTTTACTCCTATATCCAATTAAACACTTCATTATTCACCCATGAAATATTAAACCATCCCGGGACCTACACCGCTAATATACATCCTTTTAAAATGATAATTTGTCTTTCAAGACTTTACATAAGTATTCTTAATGCTCCATTAGGGCTGAAAGCCTGGAGCTTGTGAAATAGAAAGATTGTTGTTACCTATTGGGTTGTTTCAGTTTATTTTTTTGTATTTGCCAGAGTGTGTAGGTTTCTTTTATGCTTCTAGGATATTTACTTAAAGAGCAATTACACCTAGAATTAGACTTTAATAAATCCCAATCGTGTGTTATTAAAGTCGCAGTGTCTTAAATACCTGGGGCCTAAAAAATTACCCAGAGTCTAAAAAGTAACAACAGCTATGGACAGTCATAGGCTGTGTGACTTACTTTCGCCACAGGGGGCTACGGAAGAAGCAGAGGTACTAGCCAGGCAAAAGGCCTGGAATTAAAACATGATCTCGGATTGACCCAATAAGAGTTCTCTCCCAAAAAAATTATAAATACAATATTGCCCTCATTGCTGCATTGCACCATGTATGGCCAGCTTACTTTAATAAAACTGCATGTGATAGGTCAGTGTTCCTTATGTGGCTCGCCAGCTGTACTTTTGTGCACTAGTGACTTCAGGGTAATTGGAACATTACTAGAAATTGGTAGTAGGAACAAATCCATATCACTGGCAGCTAAAACGTCAATAAGTCATATCTCTCGGTCATAACTTTAATAGACTTTTAATAATCAGTGTTGCTCGAAAACCCCCTATTGTATATGAATGTGGCCTACAAAAGGTTGGGAACCTCTGTCATTACTTAAAATTGTAGAAAAAAAATAAATGTATTTCAATTATTGTGTTTTTAAGCAATTTTCTAATTTACTTTTATTTTTTCTCACTTTTGCGATACAACTCTATGTATCCTGTATATGTAGAAGCTGTCGTCCTCTCTCAGACAAATCCGTAATTTCAGCTGAACTGACGGCTCGGCTGAGAGCAGGTCCTGTGTGTCTCTGACACACAGTATCCACCAAATATCAATCGCTTATCATGTCAGAGACACCATTGATGTGATCGATATTAGGTGCATCATGTGTGTTAAAGACACACAGGAGCCACTCTTAGCTGAGCCGTCAGTTCATCTAAACTATCAGAATTGGCTGAGAGAGAACGATACAGCTTTTATAAATATATAGGATAAAAAGAAGCTGTATCATAAAAGGTAAAAACATTTTTTAATAAAAGTCAATTTGAGAATTTCTTAAAAACACATAACACATTGATTAAATAAATAAAAATAATCCTCCCAAACGGTGTACATAGTCTTTAAAGACTGCCTCAGAAGGTATAAATACTGTATATCAATTATTCTTAATCATGAGGAATTAGTGAGCAATAACATTTTAATTGGAGAATCTAAAAAACTAGGGATATTTTAAAGAAACCAGATACACAATGAAGCTTTTATCATTTTATTATATAAATGTGCGACAATACAAAACATTTACATTTTTTTGCTGTGATGGTCTTTTTTTCACTTCTCTACCCACGAATCCATCCCACCCAAAAAACATCTTGAATTGGCACCAATAGACCCCCAACAAACATAATACAAACTTAGCTTGTAACGTCTCCTAAATCTTCCGTATACTAGCCATGGCATGTTTGTGGAAAGTTGCCTTTTTCTCAGCAGTATTTGCAGTGTACACAGCAGGAAACATGCGGTCAGCTTGCTTTTGATTTAATATGCGCTGCTAATTTCCTATTAATCTGAGAGGTATGTATCACAGTAAAAAAAACAAAAAACATCTATTTACAGGCTGGACATTCCCCTCAGCAATATTTAAGGATTTTACATGACATTAGGAGACTATGTGACAGAAAAGTGGTCATAGCTGCTAATAAGAGATAAAACACGTTAATGAGTAAAATGAAACAAAAACCGATGATCAAAAAGAGTAAAAAAAAAAATTAACAAAAAAACAAATTAACCTTTTAGGGTTTTCAAATATGAAAATCCGGAAAAAGGTGAAGTTATCAACTGTATATAATTTACAGGGGCGTAGATATAGAGAATGCAGAGGTAGCAGTTTAATCCTGGTGTTGGTGCTTTAATAGGACCAAAGGACCCTCTGCCACATAAGAATACACAGTATTATAAATAGAACATGGTAGGTGCGGGGCCCTCTTACAGATTTTGCATTGGGGCCCAGGATCTTTAAGATACCTCTCTGCTTATTCGAAAGTTTCTGAATTTATAAATACATCTAGTTTCTTTTACAGTAGTTGTATGTTGGAATACAAGTGGCAGCCCCACGTGCCATGATATAGGACTGATTGTCAGCAGACAGAAGAGGTCCTCTGAAGTTGGGAAGTCATATATTTGAAGGCTTAATCACGTCATGCCAGACATACCATATTGTTATTTTAAGACTGGTCAGATGTCAAGAATAACCTCTTCCCCTGTAGAATCTAACACATTCGTTCTCAGCCAATACAAATAATTCGGATTGCGGCTCAGTTTGCTTGTGAGCTTAAATAACTTGAGCCTTGGAGAATGTACCCCCGAGGATTATAGAAAATGATACAGGCATATTTTAGGAGAATAAAAACAACATGTCAATAGATATATTGAGAAGGGGGTTATTTAAATTACGAAGGTCAGGTATAGGAATTTCCACTATTTACATTTAGATTAATTTGTCAACTCCGTTGTGACTACACCTCAGAATAATATCCTATCAAAATGAATGATCCCCAATGCTTAGCTGACATGTAGTTTTTCTATTACCAGGCTTTACCCTGATTTTCTATTTGCATCTGCTGAACCCCAACATTTAAAGGGGTACTTAATGGTATACATAGATTGTATCATCAAAATACAAATGTGGGACAATGAAAAAGGCAATAGTGACAATTGTCCCCATGGTGCTCTTTCTTCTAGTATGTATAAGGCTCTGTTCCCATCTGCGTTGGGGTCCCATTCTGACATTCTGTCGGAGGTTTCCGTCAGAACGGGAACCTGAGCAGACACAAACTGACAAGGTTTCCGTTTCCATCACCATTGATTTCCATGGTGATGGAGCCGGTGCCCATGGTTTCCGTTTGTCTCTTTTGTGCAAAAGACTACGACTATGCTATTGCTTCCGGCAAAACTACGGGTCCGGTGCACCAAAGAGACAAACGGAAACCACGGGCACCGGCTCCGTCACCATTGAAATCAATGGTGATGGAAACGGAAACCTCTGGTTTCCGTCAGTGTCAGTTTGTGTCTGCTCAGGGTCCCATTCTGACGGAAACCTCCGGCGGAACGTCAGAATGGGACTCCAACGCAGATGTGAACAGAGCCTAAGCCAGTCCATACTATCAGCCGGTTGAATGACCTTCACATGAAGTCCGTTCTCCCAAAAATATGTTGCACAATTGACACCAACAAAGTCTCAACAAACATACTACAAATGTACTGATCCCCAACGCTTAATTGACATGCTGTTTCCTTGTCTCGGGAATTACCCCACATAGCTATTTGCAGCTACAGAACCTCAAGATTTAAAGCTGTGGCTTTGATAAAGCTTTAAGGGGTTGTCCATTTTTTATTTTTATTTTATTTATAGAATAGGAAATCATACAGTTTTCCAATATACATGTATTAGAAATTCTGCTCACATACCTTTTGTAATCGTCCATAGTAATGCATCCATAGGCAGTGGCGTAACTACCGCTATAGCAGCCGTAGCGGCTGCTACGGGGCCCGCAGCATGAGGGGGCCCGTGCCACCCACCGGCACGGGCCCCCCCATGGCCGGAGGCTCCGCTAGCAGCCGCTATGTCTGCTACAGCGCGACGCCACTGAAGCGGTTGTTCCTACAAAAGACATGCATCCCCTATCCACAGGATAGGGGATACATGTGTGATCGCTGGGACTCCCAGCGATAAGGAGAACGGGGGACCGAAAGTCCCCCGAAGTTCTCCATGACAGACCTCGGACTTCCGGGGTCTGTCTGCAGCCCCATAGAAATGAATTGTGCACTGGTCGCGCTTGTGCACATGCGTGACCAGTGCACCTTTCATTTTTATTGAACTGCGCAGACTCCGGAAGTCCGAGGTTTGTCATGGAAAACTTGGGGGGACTTTCGGTCCCCCATTCTCCTTATTGCTGGGCGTCCCAGCGATCACACATGTATCCCCTATCCTGTGGATAGGGGACACATCTCTTTTGTAGGACAAACTATAGGCCATTTTTTTTGGGGGGGCTATATGGCGTCATCTACAGGGGGATCTGTATGGCGTTATCTACAGGGGGGATCTGTATGGCGTTATCTACAGGGGGGTCTGTATGGCGTTATCTACAGGGGGGATGTATGGCGTTATCTACAGGGGGGATTGGGGCTGTAAGACATTATCTACAGGGGGCTGTGTATGGTGCTATCTTTAGGGGGGCGCTGTGTGGTGGAATCTATAGGGAGGCACTATCTACAAGGGGGGCGTTGTGTGATACCCAGCAGAAGGGGGGCCCCAGTCAAAAGTTTGCTATGGGGCCCAGTCTTTCCTAGTTACGCCCCTGTCCATAGGATAACTGAATGGACTAAAGATGGCGTCAGTCATGTAACCCACCACCCATTGCATTCAGGTAACACAGTCCAGGTATATAACAGGTGAATAATAGGTTATTGAGGAGCAGACGTTGTAAAATATTTCTACCTACAGCAGCATCTCAGTATCATATTTATCAGTATTTTTTTTAAAACCGTTAACTTTATTAACAACATGACAATGTGACCTAGAGACCGGTGGCCATGTTATACAAGTAAATACATGCACAGTGAAGTAGTGGTTCATCATTATTCCACCATTAGTCCTACTCACTTAGTGTTCCCTATAAGGTGCACAGCTGAGTGGCCCCGCACCTTCCACAGTCCGCCCGCTCACTAAAGTTTAAAGCCCCCGCACTGTCACGGCTGGCGGGCAGATGCAGTGGCGTTGCTAGCACCTGAGGAGGCTCCAGTGCTAGCGACAGCCACATTCACTTGTATGTGCGTCCTCAGATACAAATGAATACTATAGGTTGCAGGCCACGTTAGGCCTGCAGCCTATAAGGCGCCTGGAAGACTCCCTGCGCAGACTGACGTGATGACGTCACATCATCACGCCGCTCTGCGCATGTGTCCCGCCCGAGAGGCAGTGTAGCGCTCCGACCGTCGCGGGATCGGGGCAAGCTAAGTACAATCTTTTGTTTTTTGAGGGAGCTGTGTGGTAATATACGGGGGGGGGGATTGCTGTGTGGCAGTATATACAAGGTGAGGGGAGATTGCTGTGTGACAGTGTATACAAGGGAAGGGGGATTGCTGTGTGGCAGTACATACAAGGGGAGGGGGGATCGCTGTTTGGCAGTACATACAAGGGGAGGGAGATTGCTGTTTAGCAGTATATACAAGGGGAGGGGAATTGCTGTATGACATTATATACAAGGGGAAGGGGCAGTGTGGCAGTATATACAAGGGAAGAGGATTGCTGTGTGGCAGTATATACAAGGGGAGGGGGGATTGCTGTGTGGCAGTATATGCAAGGCGGCTATATGGCATTATCTACAGGGGGGCTGTGTGGCGCTTCCTACAGGGGGCTGCATGGCGCTATCTACAGAGGGGGGTGTGGCGCTATCTATAGGGGGGCTGTGTGGAACTATCTACGGGGGGGAGCTATGCGTGGCACTATCTATGAGGGTGTGTGTATGATGCTATCTTCAGGGGGTCTGTGTGGGCACTATCTACAGGGGGTCTGTGTGGTGCTATCTACAGGGGGTCTGTGTGGCGCAATCTACATGGGCTGTGTGGCGCTATCTACAGGGACAGTGGTGTAATGAGGCATTCTTTCATTGATGCCTATAATTGGTGTTTATAACTGTCTATTTTATTGGTGGACTTGTAATATTATAGTATTTAAAAAAGTAATTAAAACTCATTTAAAGTAATTTTTCTTCTTCTCTTATTTATTTGCTATATTAGCATTTACTGGGGATATTACTTTTCATCATCAGATCGCCCACCATTGATGGAGACTTGCCTGCTCCCTAACTGCCCCGCTCAGGAGCTGCCAAGACTTAGAGGGAACATTGCTCACTTAGCAAATGGATTTGTTCTCTATGTGGCCCCAACACATGTATGTCCTGAAACCCTATTGCTAACTGAATGCTAGGGGGGTCACATGATGTGTTTGGGGGGTCACATGTGTGCACCTCTTAATATATTTGCCACATTTTCTGCCAATGTACATTAGTTTGGGACTGGCGTTTGACATGCCAGTCTTAATATAGTTCCTCCGCTGAGCCCCCTGTCTCCTCTAGATGTCTGGAGAAGGAATGTCATCTTCTTGAAAATAGTGAAGGCCTTCTACCATGGAATTCTTACATTATGGGATTAACAGAAGAGAAAACATAAAAAGTAATAATAATAGCATTTTAGAATCATATTAGACTGAAGACCTTGCATTGTCACAAAATGCCAAAGCAACTTCTTTCTTTTTAACTTGCTATGATCTATTAGTTTGTGTCTGGTCAATTCGCACTTGGACTTCAGATTTCTGTTTCTTGTTGTCTCTAGAGTGTCCTCATATACCCCCCATATTTCCTCCTTTCCCTGTCATGCCAGCTGATCCCCATCGATTTACCATTGATGCCAGTAGTACAAGAAGCTGCTGTCAGCAAATAGTCATAAATCCCTTTGTATCTGAAGCCAGGCTACTCCGTCGTTTTGGGCCAGACATCCCAGTCTGTAGTTAATTTGGAGGCTTACTGCACTTGGCAAAGTCTAGGACCTGTTACTTGAATATGTGCAGAGTTCGAGTTTCAGTTGTATAGCAATTCAATGTCCTGTCTATATAAGAAAAACTAACAAAAATAAATCTCAGGCCCAACAGGTTAATACACAATAAGTGAATCTCATTTCAGATCTGTAGTACCAGTACATACATTTTCCCTAGGAGAAACCAGTAGATAATTTTGTTTAAAATTAATTGCCAGAGGCAATACTGAACATAAATGGGAACAAAATTATTAAATTTAAAAGCTAAAATTTTATTTTAGGGTTTCTTTGTCCCATTCAGGCAAACGCCTGTTCATATGATCTATTGGGGGCATGAAGACGTCCATCAGTCCGGACCCTTATTAGTCATTTCAGGGAGCTTCTGCAAAGAGTGGCACAAGTTCCGGAGGCTCATTTAAATGGGCGCCATGTAATACTACATTCCTCCTTTGTGGCCACCTTCAGTTTCAACTTCTGAACCTACAACAATAATCTGTTTGCCTGGAAGGTTTCTTTTAGACAAAGGGTTATCCAGACACCAGCACTGCTCCGGAACCGAAAACCTGTCAAATCCCATTAACGTCGATAGGATCCCATAAAAGTCAATGGGATCTGTCAGAATAGACTAAGCCTTGATTTCAGGATGTTAACAACTAATCCATCAACCTTGATGCCACTTAAGGCTTATTTAGCAACAGGATTTTTTTTTATTGTAAACTATTGCCCCCATCATAGTAAGATTATTAAGTAAATTAGTAGAACAGTTGTCCTTCTCCACCATTACATACATGTCATTGTCCCTTATGAAGAAAAGTCTGTTTTGAAGAAATGTCCGTCCGCTTTGAACAATTCCTTTTTTGTTAGAAGGGTCCTACGTTGAGCTGATCACAGGCTGCAGGGACCCCCATGTAATCCGTGGGGGAAACCGTCAGCAGGTGTTCAATTTCCCTGTAGCACCACCGCAGGAGAAACAAATCATTACACAGTTCCCATTTAAAATGGCATGTCTATGTGGTGCACAGAAAAGACACTCTCTGTAGCCACTCTATAATCTGGCTTTAAGATGAGGGTCCTAAATGGGGTAACACCCCCCCCCCCTCTCTAATAACTCAGAATTACTCCATAGGGTTTTTAAAAATGTTTTTTCAAAAACCAGAAAAACATTTTAAGGCATCGTTAAAGTGCAAGAAATTGGAGAAAGGAGAGGTGGAATAGCTAAAGTACGTCTCATCCTGTTATCAAAACTGTGTTGTTTCTAGTTCCAACATTTTGTGCCGATTAATTTCCTAATATATCTTTATAGACATACGGGGAATTTATTAATAGTTCTATGACAATTTTCTGCAAATACTGCAAAAGTCATATGCCTCTTAATAAATTAGACACTTTTTACTCCAACCTTGTTTACTTTTAGACTATCCTATAAGACACCAGTCTAAGTAAATCTTCCCTACAGAGATAATGATACAATTCTGGCTGTCTGCAGCCACCACTAGGGGAACTTAGTAACTTAGCGCATTATGTTTTATGATTGCATTTAAAGGGGTATCCTATAAAGAACGTTTATCACCAATCCACAGTATGTGATAAATGTATAATCACTAGAAGTCTGATCGCTGGAACATCCAGCGATCACGAGAACACGTTGTCCCCAAGTCCCCTGTGTGAATGGAGCGTTAGTGCGCAGGCATGACGACTGCTCCAGTCACTGTCTGATGGAGACAGTTCAGTTCAGCGCTGGGATATCTGCATCAGTACCGTAGACCGCTCTGGCGGAAGCATGATAAATATTGTTTTTGCGAAAACCCCTTTAATGTACACTCCTCAACATTGAAATTGCAACAGCAAGAAGGAAAAGTTTTGGAATTGTGGAAATCACAGGATGGATAGACATGTTAGTGATATGCAAATTATAAAAAAATGGAAATAAAACATTCCAAACATCTTGATTTATTTAGTAACGAGTATGAGTGTCACGTGCAGAAATACACTCACTTACATGCCTTGTCATCTTATCAATGAGGTTATTAATGGTTGTCTGAGGAATGTTATGCCACGCTGAATACACTTGGTCACGCAAATCATCAAGATTGTCTGATGGCAGCTCCCTTTGCAATTGCCCACCAATGACCTCCCAGAAATTGGTGAATTGCAAGCTGATTTTAACACACTAAGTGTTTGGGCATCCACTTGGCAAATGAGTAGGGAAAAGACCAAAAGAGGACCTATAAACGGCGCTGCTAGAATGGAATTGAACCCCTTCCCGCCGCAGCCCTTTTTCAGATTTTCATTTTTGTATTTTCCTCCCCACCTTCCAAAAGCCATAACGTCTTTATTTTTCCGTCGATACAGTCCTATGAGGGCTTAATTTTTGCGGGACGAGTTGTCGTTTTTTGTAGCCCGATTTATTTTTCCATATAATGTACTAGTAAACGGGAAAAAAATTATTTGTGGGGTAGATAATGACAAAAACAGCGTTTCCTCCATGGTTATTTGTGCGCCGTTTTTACGGAATTCACTTTGGAATTAAAACAACATGTTAACTTTATTCTCTGGGTCAATACGACTACGGTGATAACAAATATATATCGTTTTTTCTATATTTTACTACTTTTACAAGTAAAAACCTAAGTGTAAAAAAGAAAATTTATTTTGTGTCGCCAAATTCCGAGAGCCACAACTTTTTTTTTTCCGTCGATTAAGTGGCATGAGGGCTTATTTTTGTGGGATAAGCTGTAGTGTTTAATAATACCATTTTAGTGTAAATACGACGATTTGATCACTTTTTTTATTTCATTTTTTGTGGGAGGTGAGTTGACCAAAAAATAGAGATTCTGGCGTTTACAATTTTTTTTTTTTTTACGGTGTTCACCGTGCGAGTTAAATAATGATATATTGTAATAGTTCAGACTTTTACGGACGCGGCGATACCAATTATGTTTATTTATTTTTTTACTGTGCTCTATGGGAAAAGGGAGATTTTTTGAACTTTTAATATATTTATTTTTTGTTACACAAAAAAAAAACTTTATTTAACTCATTTTTACTTTTTTTATTAGCCCCCCTAGGGGACTTCAACCAGCGATCGTTAGATCGCTTGCACGATATACTGCAATACTAATGTATTGCAGTATATCGTGATTCTGACAGGCAACTATTAAGCCCTGCTGGAGGCAGGGCTTAATAGGTGTACAAAGATGGCAGACCTGGGGGCCTTCATTAGGCCCCCAGGCAGCCGTAGCAACCATCGCACCCTCGCGATTGCGTTGTGGTGGCGCAATGAGCTGTTAGAGGGGGACGCCCCCTCTTTCTAACGAGTTAAACGAGCGGGATCGCGCTCGAGCGCGATGCTGCTAGATACTCTGAGGTGTTGGCTGTAACAAATAGCTGACACCTGCATCGTATGGAGCGGGTTCACTCCGTGAGCCCGCTCCATACTTCCCCTACCCGACTTTGGCGTATGGATACGTGAAATGTCGGGAAGGGGTTAAGAGAACAAGGTAATATAAATATGTGTGTTTATTGATTAATGGGCTACGCTTTACGACATCGAACCGATGTCTTCATCAGGCCAAGTAAAACAACACTGATTATTACAGCTTATATACAACAAATAAAATTAAGCCGGAGAGGAAAAAAACGCCAAATCTGTATAGGTCAAAGATCAGCGATGACGTCATTCATTGGTATTCGAAAACGTAATAAAAAATAATAATAAAATCACAGTTTGATACGATAAAATAAAACTCAATATGACAACATGAAATAGTAGGTATGGATTAAAAACCATTTAAGACTAAACAAAAGGGAACAAGAAAACTTAAAAATTAGAAATTAGTAAAGGACCATTTATGTATTAATTACTCAAAAGGAGTATATAAAAGGTAAATGCAATAAGTGCTGCTCACGAAGTGTCACTAATATGATGCAGAAGTGGAGTAGTATACAAAGGACACCATAAAGAGTTTTTGCGGTAATGATCTGGAAGTAACGTCACTGTCGTCAAGGTAACAGACGGCTACGGTGGCTGAAGGGGAAAGAACAATTGAGCTGCGGGGGAGGATTACTCAACTATCGGACTACAGGATAAGGTAAGTGGAGGGTGTAATTAGCGGGCATATTAAGTTTAATGTAGATAAATGTAAAGTTATGCATTTGGGTACCAACAACCTGCATGCATCATATGTCATAGGGGGATAGATTTGAAGAAAAGCTGCAGCACTCAGATATCCAAAAAAGTATTAGTCTTTATTCACCAAGCAGTAAAAATTACAACGTTTCAACCCCTGTTGGGTCTTTGTCAAGCATGTCCTAGGGGGAGTCACTTGTTGAGAAGGATCTGGGTGTACTTGTAGATCATAAACTAAATAACAGCATGCAATGTCAATCAGCTGCTTCAAAGGCCAGCAAGATATTGTCGTGTATTAAAAAAGGCATGGACTCGCGGGACAGGGATATAATATTACCACTTTACAAAGCATTAGTGCGGCCTATATGCAGTTCAGTTCTGGGCTCCAGTTCATAGAAAGGATGCCCTGTGGTTGGAAAAAATACAAAGAAGAGCAACGAAGCTAATAAGGGGCATGGAGAATCTAAGTGATAAGGAAAGATTAACAAAAATTCAACCTATTTAGCCTTGAAAAGAGACGACTAAGGGGGGATATGATTAACTTCTATAAATATATTAATGACACATACAAAAAATATGGTTAAATCCTGTTCCATGTAAAACCCCCTCAAAAAACAAGGGGGCACTCCCTCCGTCTGGAGAAAAAAAGGTTCAATCTGCAGAGGCGACAAGCCTTCTTTACTGTGAGAACTGTGAATCTATGGAATAGTCACTGCAGGAGCTGGTCACAGCAGGGACAGTAGATGGCTTTAAAAAAAGGCTTATTAGCTCCTATGTCAATGTGTAGAAGTTTTTCCCTTTTCTTTTTCCCATCCCTTGTTTGAACTTGATGGACATGTGTCTTTTTTCAACCGTACTAACTATGTATGTAACTATGTATGTAAGATGTGCTCAAAGGGAGACAACCCCGGAGATGCTGCAGGCCATGGTAGCATGTTTAGACCACGCAGGCTGCTCAGAATAGCATGAGCAACATGCGGCCTGGCATTGTCCTGTTGAAAAACGGCTTCTGGGATGCTTTGGAGAAATGGCCATACCACTGGTTCCAAGATCAACTCAATGTAACGCCGAGCTGTTAGTGTACCTGATATGAAGACCAGAGGGGTCCAGCTAGCGTACATTTTGCCACCCCAAACCATAATCCCGGGAGTAGGACTGGTGTGACGTACCCTTGTAAAGGCCTCTACATGGTGTTGCCCACGTGGTCTCCAGACCGATCTTCGCCTACCATTGCACCTTAGACAAAAGCGGGACTCGTCGCTAAAGAGGATAGACCTTCATTCCAGCCTCCACTGCCTTCTTGCTGTGCACCATGATAGCTTTGAGAGCAGTGGCGTTTGGTCAATGGAACACCTGTAGCTGGACGTCCGGCTCGTAGCCCAATGTTGTGCAAACGCCTTCTGATGGTTTATGTCGATAATGGTTGTTGCCCTAGGCTTGGGATGTGACGTCCAATTTTACTTTCAGCAAAGAATGGATCAGTACATGCTATTCTTCCAATCAGACGATCCGTTCGTGCAGGGGTTTGCCTCCGCGCAACCCCTGCTCCTCTTTGTTGTTGTTCTCCCAACCCCCAGGAACGCAACATTGAACAGTGCTGACATCTTGGCCTAGGCGTGTAATAATCTGCCAGAGTGATATACAAGGTCTCTAAGTTCAAGGATTCTGTCCCTCTCAGTTTGCGACAAGGGACGGTAACTGGCACGTCGACGAACAGGAGGCATCACACAATCATCCCACACCACTTGATCCGATTTTTGAGGTTTCATGTGGCTAAAAAACTTTTCTGTCAATCTGCCGTTTATTCCTCTCCTACATGTCACAGGTTGGAGCTAGGTGTCTGAAAATTTGATCATTTGTAGATCTTAGTGACACCTGCTACTAAAGCGATTTGCATAACCTTACGGTTTGCCCTTCTTGGTGTTGCAATTTCAATGTTGAAGACTGTATAATTAGTATACAGTAAGATCCTAAGATCCTCCTACTGGTGGTTACAGGTCACCAGAATGCTATCATGTGTCACTACGGCTACAGTAGATATTGAATTTTGGAACTCTGTATCAGAAAAAAAGATATATAAAATAAAATTAAACAGAAAATAATTTATCTTCTAGGTTGGACATTAACTTCAAGATTTATTTTTAACCTAATTTACACTGTTCAGTAAGTGCAGTAGAGGCTTCACTATAGAGTCTGAGCTTCCAGTCGTCTCAATAAACCACCAGTTGTTTTATCCCAAACGGGTGTAGTCTATAGGGATTTGTGGGCAGAAAAAGACAAACATGCTGTGAAATCTCTGACTCGAATCCCATTGGCCAAATAATCCTACTTCAAAACCACACTGCCTACTGACTGAAGAAAAGCCTAAAGAAAAAAAATGAAAATACAGTAGTTGAAAGGGTAAGTGCAATAATAAAGTGGATCTACTGTATTATGAAGCTGGCGAATTGTGAGCAGCCTGGCTTAACCATGCATATATATATATATATATATATATATATATATATATACACACGTGTGATATAGTTCACTAAATCAACATTTCCACAAAAATCGACTTTTCCGCTCCTGAATATAGGCATACATTGCTTCCAGGAATCCCCTGGCATGCTCGTGACATTGCTTTCAGATGAAAGCAACCTTTCAACAGTCCATCTGAAAAGGTTCTTTGTTATTTTATATAATTATATCTGATGAATGGAAAATAAATATATGAGATCATGAAAAAACATTCATTGTGTGGGAATAAAAAGTGATAATATATTTCTATTATTAATATTATTATTATTATTATTATTATTATTATTATTATTATTATCACTGCTGCTATTAGTAGTAGTAGTAGTAGTAGTAGTAGTAGTAGTATTGGTGTAGTAGTGTTTTTATATTATTAAAAAATTTAACTAGGTATAATTTTTCAGAAAAAGTAACAAAGTATAACTCTAGTGAAAAAACAAAAAAACTTGCAAAATAAACAACATTATAATATGCTATCATTAGCTTTTTTGTTTGTCTCCTGTATCCTTATCAGTCAGTCGGATGCTATTCAGTGGTCTGGGTATGTAGTCTGGACCGCCCACTAAATGCCTTATAACAGTTGTCAGGTGGTGGTTCAGGCAACATAGCCAGACTACTATGCAACCAACAACTGATTGTTTATTTTCAACTATTAACATAAGTGTGTGTTATGACCAGCAGGTTGTGGACCCATTGGGCTACTCCACTGGTTTGGCTTGGGGCCATTTCAAAGGGCGTTATCTGAGTAGCCTCCCTTTTCACCCTTTAACCCCTACACTGGAGCAGGCTCTGGCAGATGGTACCTTGATAGATGGAAGTTTCAGACTTTTCACTGAAAGTAGGAGATAAACCAGAGAAACAGAGTCCATATATATCAATGTATGAAAAAACTAAACATCTTTATTGAAAAAATACAATAAAATACATTAAATGACAAAGACAGAGAATCTAGAAATAAATCCTTTTACGGATCACACATGTATACATTGAGTCTATATATATATTTAATAATACACTGATAGTATACACAGTTATTATAACTCAATGTAGCTCCAACATGGGGTGCATCGAAATAGGAATAATTTCAAAGTATAAGTTGTGTGAAGAAAGACAATATGCCTAACTCTGAAAAGGCATATAGTGACTAAAAGGTAAGTAATTAGTGCCTGGAAAAATGGCAAAAAGCCAAATTTAAATCCAATGTGTGCACTTACCCATGTATGGGAGGTTGAGTGTGACCCAGCGGTATAGGATAGCGCCCCCTATCCTATACCGCTGGGTCACACTCAACCTCCCATACATGGGTAAGTGCACACATTGGATTTAAATTTGGCTTTTTGCCATTTTTCCAGGCACTAATTACTTGCCTTTTAGTCACTATATGCCTTTTCAGAGTTAGGCATATTGTCTTTCTTCACACAACTTATACTTTGAAATTATTCCTATTTCGATGCACCCCATGTTGGAGCTACATTGAGTTATAATAACTGTGTATACTATCAGTGTATTATTAAATATATATATAGACTCAATGTATACATGTGTGATCCGTTAAAGGATTTATTTCTAGATTCTCTGTCTTTGTCATTTAATGTATTTTATTGTATTTTTTCAATAAAGATGTTTAGTTTTTTCATACATTGATATATATGGACTCTGTTTCTCTGGTTTATCATATATTGTTAGAGTCCTTATCTCTAATTTTCCATATGGGTGGTTGAGTGTTTTTCCCACCTTTATACGTTTTTGTCCTGTGAGACATCTCGTCTAATTAACTGAAAGTAGGAGGTAGATTGGCAGTGGGCGGCTGAATGGAAGCTGATAGTGGTGAACACAGGTGGATAGCGGTTAGCTGGACACTAGCAGGTAGCTGGACACAGGCAGCTAGCAGATGGCTGACAACAGACAGCAGTAGCAGACTGGATACAGGCTGGTAGTGCATAACTGGATACAGGCTGACAACAGATAACAATAGCTGACTGGAATCAGATGCACATGTCCTTGGGGCAACAGAGATCGGATGAGTGAATTTAGAATTTCACGCGTTGGCTCATTAAGAGGAGACCGGCACGCTACTGGAGGAGGTACGAGACCCGGTGTCGGGGACTGCTGATAGGAGCAAGACCCACCGTTGACCTTTCTGTATGCAACCCATGAACTCCTTACTTTTGTACTGACCAAGATAGTCAAATGCATCCATAGCGGCAGACCATATGGCTGCTATGTGGTCCCTGGCTGGTCTTATCCCCTTTCCTATTAGATGAGGAGAACTTGTGTTGGACTCCACCTAGTTCATTAAAAAGGCACAGGGAGAAATAAACATTGGACCTTTCTGTCCTGGATGGCAAATTACAGCGCATAATCCCATTTATTCAACAATAAAAAAAATCAACAATTCAACTGAATATCTTCGGGACATTTTTGGCCAATTACCGTCTACATGGCATAAATTAAACATTATTGGTTTCTGGCAGAGGACAATACATTTTGATTCCTTTCTAATCATTCTCTGATCCAAACAATTTTTGATTTAATTGAAAATGATTGATTCATAACCACAAATATGCAGATTATTAGCACAAATTTGTATATGGCTAAAATAATATAAGTAATTACCTGGATTATGATCTGTATTGTGTTCTCTTTGGCATTCCATGAGTGCACATACTGGGCAAGACTGGTGGTGGATCTCTGAGATGCTGAAGGAGGTAACACAGTGGAGTTGCGGTGAATGTCAGTCGTTTGACTGTGTTTTGCTTATTCCAGGAACTGTTGCGAATTACAGATACAATTCTATTTTATGTTTAGGATCTAAGTTGATTATTAGACACTTCCAAATGTAATTATACTTGGAACCTAGACATTTTTTGTAAAGACTTCTTATATGTTCTCTCTTATGTAAGCAAGAAAACTTCAAACGTTCTTCATGTGTCACAAACGGTTCTGTTTTAAAAATTCTTCAGTGGTGTGCGTTACATTACAACCCAGTAAAACCATTCTTTATTGGAGTCAAAAAATCCCTCTGGTCTAACATCTCTCAAAGATTTTTTAGTACAGAATCACCCAAAAGTCAAGAAACCTGAGGGTCTTGAGGTACAACTCGAAGTGGCATAAGTATCCGAAAGCATCACGAATGACAGGAAGGAGAATAAAAACTAGCTTTGTGATATTTCGCATGTACCAGACATTGGGATGACAGATACTAGAATCGAAGATGTTTTTATTTATTATAGGATTTGTTACATAGCATTTTAATGAGCTGTAACATATGCGAATATGCCACCTGTCCAGCCACCAAGGTGCCAACATGATTGGATTTTTTTGATTATTTAATTACGAAAATATATTCAACCCTTTAATATATTTCAGTCTTGAAAACCCCTGACCGTAACTAAAAACATAAAATACAATGATGTTCTGTTGACCATGTAGACATTTCATCTACTCCATGCACCACATCAGAGATGGCACCCTGAATACTGGTGAGTCCTGCTTTGCATTGGGTTCTGCTGAATTTAAAAGTATTTGCTAAGAGAGGGGAATACTCTAATGTGGCCATGATGGTTTTGAAGTTAATAGCTATGTTATAAACTATTCAGATCCTAAAATGCTCGTAGACGTGAATTAGAAGGGATGGCATTAAAACATAGTTTTTTACCATGTTAAAACAAATTGCACAGCAAAATATTCCAAATATACAAGCCATGCAGCCTCAAGCACAGCAAGACCAACCACAGACGATAACATTTGCAGTCCTTAAAAGAAAACTTCACTCATAAGAAAATATCACTGTTAGGAAAAGTCATGTTTTATGTCAGCCAAAGGGACAGTAAATGTTGTATTTTGTGGTTATGTGCCTCGGCAGCAAGAATTTTGCAGATATACAAGTCTTGTCTATGTCAATTTAAAAAATACCAATTAACAGTAAAATTAATTAACTAACGAATGAGTTGTTGCAGTGCTTTGTCAATTTTTCACATTAAGACCATGATCACACATTCAGTTTTGATGCAGCTTTTGGTGCAGTTTTTGGAGAGGACACAAAAGAAAGGAGGTGCATCATCCTTTTATTTATAACTTTCTTTACTTTTGGATCCACTTGTAGCTTTGGCTCAAAAATTTAGAGGAAGAAACTGCATCAAAACTGTATGTGTGTTACTGGCATAAAGGGGTTGTCTAGTATAGAAAACCCATTTTCATATACCCTGCAAAGGGAATTCTGTGTTAATAGAAGGAGGTCTTCTGTTTCGAAGCTTAGAGGGCAGCTTCAAAGAGAGTCTTTTACTCTGTCAGATATGCATTACATAGACAGTCCCATTATTTAAATTGGCACTGTGTAATGCTTTGTGTGCCCTGTGGTGGTGCTGCAGGATAAATAAACACTTACTGCTAGGCTTCCCATAGATTACAGCTGATCGTTGGGGGTACCAGCAGGAGGACACTTTGTGATCAGTATATTGTCAAGGGATCTTTCTAATAAGTAGGGACTGCCTAAAGCGGACAATCCATCACGTTTTTTGCCATAGCCCAGATTCTACAATCGCCCTGCAGATTTATTAGTAACATAGTATGTTGAAATCGATTTATCATACATTGTTGATCCATAGGAAGGCAAACAACAACTGCAATATTCTAGCCAATTGTCCTCATGTTAGTGAAAAAAATTCCTTCCCAAATGCGTCAATCAGAATGAGTCGCTGGATTAATGACCAATCTCCAGAAATAGATAGAATTTGTCAAATCCATCAAGAAAGACATCAAGACATCTTGAAAAAACGATAAACTAATCAACATCACAACATCCTGTGGCATAGAGTTCCATAGGCTCACTGCTCTTACCGTAAAGAAACCCCCAATTATGTACCATCAAGTACAGAGTTGATGTGACAACCATTTGACAAGTGCATCTCCAGAATGTCTTGTCTTCTGTTTGGATCTTCAGGCTTCTCATATGTTCAGGTGTGTTCATGATTTATGTTCTTTTATCTATCCATCTTGTTGCTAGTTCTCCTGTTCCTCTTTCTCTTCCTCTTCTGAGCATAATTGTCTCTAACAAAGATCTTGGCCCTCACATAAAATATATAAAATGGATAGTTCAATTTGGTAATTTGTGATTCCGCTTGAGGATTGATTGGGGTTGTTCACTTTATTTTCCAAGTTTTTGACAATATTAATATTTTTCATGTCCCACTTCTTTTAGACCACTTTTCCATAAAGGGACCAAGAAGATACCATATAGAATTGTCTGAACTGTGTTGATTTTAGTTTTTATAGACACATCATTTTGAAGACCTTTTTTAAGTCTTTTCTTCTTGCTTAAATGGAATGTGTCGCTAGAATTTTTTTTTTCTTTTAGTTAAACCATTATTATTTGGGTGATTACACATTGTTTTAATTTTTTCACAAGTCAGGAAATATCATAAATTAGATTCTAATTTATAACATTTCCATGTGCTGAGCATTAGAGGGAGCAGTGCCTAAAATTGCAGCATGGTCAATGTGGTAAAGCAACCTCATTGCTTTATGCTGCAAATTTGGGGTAGACACTCTCTCTAGTGTCCTCACACAATCCCCCCTCCCTTATTCTGGCTAGTGCCAGGAGAAGGAGGGGTTTGAATCTTCAAACCTCCTACACTGTGTGCCCCCATTTTCTGAGCGACTGCACAGTGTAGGAGGATTAGATACAGTGCTCAGCAGACAGTATAACACAAACATAATATACACATCACATACACGAACATAAATTACCTGCTCCTGCCGCCGCTGCAGCCTCCGCTCCTATGCCTTGCACCTTTGCTTCCTTGAACATATGGCCGCTAGCCGCGGCCGGAAGTCGTCATGTTACTGTCCAGCAGCGGCTTCCGGTCCACAAGAAAATGGCGCCGGATTTCGCTCTGCGAACGAGCTTCGTTTTGGTCTATGAGGGAGCGGCACATGCGCTGTTCCCACACAGACGGCGTACGCTGCAGAGAATGGAACGGCTCCCGTTCGCATTCTCTATGGGGTCGTATGTGCCGTATTCCATCTCTGTATGTGTCGTTAATCGACACATACAGAGATGAAAAAAAAATGGCAGCCCCCATAGAGAAGTAAAAGTAAATAAAAAGTAGAACACAAGAACACAAATAAATAAAATTTATTTTAATATCATACTAAAAGCAATTTTATAAAAAAATAAATACATTTCATCACTCCTTCCCTTTTATAATGGGTCTATTTGTGTTATATATCTTGACAGATACTTTCTTTATTATTAATAATTAACCCAAGTAGACAAATTAGATACTTTTGAAATACAATAGGTATTGTTTTTCCATTGACTTTTTCCTTCAGAGCAAGGAGCCAACACAGTGGTGTCTCTTAGGGTATGTTCACACGAGGGCATCCGTAATGGCTGAAATTACGGGGATGTTTCAGCCTGAAAACATCCCCGTAATTTCAGCCGTAATGGCATGTGCAGGCGCTTGAACGCCGCGTCCATTACGGACGTAATTGGCGCTGCTATTCATTGGAGTCAATGAATAACGGCTCCAATTACGGCCAAAGAAGTGACAGGTCACTTCTTTGACGCGGGCGTCTATTTACGCGCCATCATTTGACAGCGGCGCGTAAGTTACGCCTCGTGTGAACAGACAAACGTCTGCCCATTGCTTTCAATGGGCAGATGTTTGTCAGCGCTATTGAGGCGCTATTTTCGGACGTAATTCGGGGCAAAAACGCCCGAATTACGTCCGTAATTAGTGCGTGTGAACATACCCTAAGTTATAGCGATTTCCAACTGAGAACCCCTTCTATTACCAAAAAATGCTGCAATAGGGTGTATTCTTGTGGTTATTTTTTATATATTTTTAGAGGAAATAAAATGTATTCTCCTCACAAATGTTATTATACAAATTAAACTGTATTTGGGTAAGCTGAATATGAAACACTACTCCTATTCTTTGAGAACTTCGCCTACTTCTAGGCAATGCTCGGCACTTATCAAATTTTGCAGGGTCTGCAATGTTCTATAAACACCCAATTCTTGCGTTCTGCAGCCCTATTCGTCATTAAGTTTTAATGTCTTTACTTTAAGATACCGTCTAGATTCTCGGATGTTTATGGAACAACATAAAACTTTGTGTGAAACCACAGATCGCAATCCTGAGACTGGGAAAAACACTTGCCAAATTGTGAAAATAGAAATGTTGCCATTTGTCAAAATTTTGCATTTTTGCACATATTTGTGAAATTAGTTTGTGTCAATATTTGATGTGTGTATTAGTGGCTACAAGAAATCTATAAAAAAAAAAAAAAAAGGTCTGTGAATAACTCAATATTTGTTTTGGAGTTTCATTATAGTCCTATAAGGTAAAATATGATGGACTGCTTTCAACTGTTTATCCAGATTCCTAACCACATACCACTTGGGCTAACATTACCACCGAGAAGTTACAATTTTCCATACAGCTTAATTGCTGTGCAGATTGTGATACTACTCAACAACTCAGTTAGTTTTAATAATAAAATCATTTGGAAAAAAACAAAAAACTTAACTGGGGAGGGTAGATTTTCAGATTTTCCAAGCTGATTTTGAAGTTGTACACACCAGTCCGTTAAAAAAAAAAACTAGGTTCAGAGGATTGAGGATGAAAGATATACACAATAGGCACATTTTTAATGCTTTTTTTTATTCTGTGAAAACGACATTATCTTAGAAACTGTAAGGGCTAATTCATATGGTCGTGTGCACGGAACCTGTACAGCGATACATGTAGGACCTATGGCTCTATACTATAGCGTATAATGCCTTCGTATTGCGTTCCTGCCTTTGGAACTGGTGAATGTGAGTTCTTGAAAAAGATACAAAAAGGGGTTTGAATGTCTCTCTAATATCTTTATTATCACTATGGCTAGTATTGGATCACATAGATATAAGTAATTGATCTTCGAGTTTTTCTAATTGCCACATTTGGTAGGACTGAATGGAATAAACAAACATTAATATTCCTCTAATAGTCCAGCACAGAATTGTTCATATATCATGGATCTTGCAAGACTAGAAGCAAATATAAACAACTTAAAACTTTTTCAATTTTAAAATAGTGACAATAATATATATTTTATTTTAGAATTATTTCATTTTGAACTTCAAATTAATACTCATTGCTCTATATATTGATCTGTATAAAAACTTTTTTTATTTCTTTGTGTCCATTATACAGAGGCGTAGCTAGGTTCTCCAGCACCCGGGGCAAAGATTCAGGTTGGCGCCCCCCCCCCCCCCACCTGTTTCCCGACATCTCCTTCCCCCTCGCCATGTTTGCTTTCTCTACCAATCGACGTGTCATTTATTTTCCACATTTCTTTTTATGTAACTCGAGCATAAAAGCATTTGTACATTTTTACAAGCAATATAGTTCTATACACAACACCAGAATAGTGCTCAGTACATAAATACAGCCCCAGAACCAAGCTCAGTACATATATACAGCACCAGAACAAAGCTCAGTACATATATATAGCCCCAGCACAAATACAGCTCAATTTAGGGCAACCCCTGACGTATAGATTCACACTAAATGGTTTCCAGCTCCCAGCATGGCCCGAACAATTGTAAGGATATGCTGGGAGATGCTGTTTCACAAAAAAAAAACATATATTAATCATACCACCCATCATCTCGCTGCAGATCATACAGTGACTACAGTGCTGATTAGAGGCAGAATAAATTATTACAATAAAAATAACAAACTATTCAAACGCACCTTAATCATGTTCCCACGCCGTCTGGCAGCAATGGAGACCTGCTCTCTTCTGCGCAGGTCTCCTGGGGTTGAACGCTTCCCTGTCAATCAGCGCCTTTCAACGACGCAAAGTATCGCGCCGCTTCACTCGTAGAAAGGTGCTGAATGGCCGGCAGTGGCGGATTAAGTAGGCCATAGGCCCTGGGCCGTTCCACAAACTTGGATCCTCAGCCCCACCGCTGCTTTGCCGTGTCTATAGTGAACACCACCTTTTTGTGTGAGCATTGACAAATGGTTGTTACGATTCCCCTTGTCAAAGGGCTGGGTCCCTACATACTGACAGTCTCCCACCATTGCTGACAGTATCACATTGTGTAGGGACACATCCTCCTGACAATGGGAATGGTAACACGCATTTGCCTATTAGTCCTGGGTACACAGAGATATGTAGAATACAAGGATTACCTGCCACAGACGTGTCAGGAGAGGAGATCCCCTACAGATCCAGTGATGTCTTCTCTGATGGGAGCCGTTTTCTTTTCTTCTCCATCTGACGCAGACCGTTATGGCGACTTCTCCTGATGAGACATCTTTGCCCATCACTTCTGCAGCAATTTCCAGCCACTATATAAACACACAAATTTAGACACCAAGGCCCAGGACCATACATTAAAGAGGTGGTGCGGGCACAGACTGTTTTTAATACTGATGACCTATCGATGTGACCGGACAACCCCTTTTACTCAGAATAATACATTTGGACCACGGACTAGATTATAGAACACACACAGACCCCAGAAATTCTAAACTATTGCAGTCCCCTGACCAGACCCCCCCCCCTAAACAAATTCGGACCCCAGAACAAGCACCCTGAATAAATACAGACCTCAGACCGGACCCCTAAATACAGACCCCAGACCTGACCCCTACACTAATAATGACCAAAAGACCTGACTCCCTTATGTAATACAGACCCCAGACCAGACCCCCTATTCTAATAAAGACCCCAGAAAAGACCCCTAAATACAGACCCCTAACCTAATACAGACCCTAGAACAGGCCCCCTAAATAGACCCTGTAAACTAATACAGACCCCAGACCATACCCCCTAAATACAGACCCCAGACCTCAAACTAAAACAGACCCCCTAAATACCGACCCCAGACCACTTAAACTAACACAGACCCCTAAATATACAGACCATAAACCCCTTAAACTGATACGGACCCCAGACCAGACCCCCTTAATACTGACCCCTTAAACTAATAGACACCAAACCTCGTAAATACAGTTCCCAAACCAGGCCCCCTAAATACAGACCCCACACCAGACCCCCTAAATACAGTCCCCTAAATGCAGACCCATTAAACAAATCAATCCCCTTATACTTACATAGTCCATCTGTGGAGTCGCTGCTGCTGCTGGAAGTCCTGCGGTCATGTGTCCAGCAGGTCTCTAACCAATAGTAAGAACTTCAGAGATGAGGTCATGTGACCTTATGTCTAAAGGTCCTTTTGCAGGACATACACAATGCAGTTTCGTCCCGTTTTTTGCCACGATTCGCGGCAAAATCGCTACTACAATGTACTTTGGGCGGTCATGATAATATGATAATACGCCATTGATGGCCGGGCACAGAACGTACCCGGCCATTCATTGATTCTAATTGTACCTGTGTCCTATAGACGCAGGTACAATTATAGTTCAGGAGGGGGTGGCGCTGGCACCCCCCTCTAAGTTGCGCCCGGGGCACATGCCCCGCCTGTCCCCCCCAGCTACGCCCCTGCATTATATCATTCTGAATGTTTGATAATCAGCGATATACATGGATAACATTGATGCAAGATTTATTGTATTTATTTTCTATTAAAAATTTACCAGATGTGTCTCTTCCAACTTTTTAAGGTTTGAAGAAAGGAGTTGCCTCAGAGCCCATGGCCAGAAGGGGCCCACATTACCCGAGTTACATGCATTAAAGAGTCTGTAATAAAAAACAAATTCCGCTCATTTGCATATTATAACTTTGATAGTTGCCAAGGGACTCATGACAATTATTGCCCAGGTACTCAGACCACTCGCTATGGTCTTACCATGGCCTAATATGTATTCCCTTAGACGCTTTTGCCCTGTGCTGTTAATATATTATGTTAGTGTTGGCTACTAGTGTCAGGAACTAATCATGTGATTTTGATTTATTTAGTAATCCGCCGAGTTTCTGTTATTCTTAAAACTTTATGGTGCAGACCAACCATGGAAGGTTTTTATACCATATAAGAAAATATACAAAGAACTACTACAAATACAGTGTAATGTGAAGACATTGGAGCCATGAGGCACCCACACTGAATACGCTATAAATTATGGATGGCCATTAACTTGAAGGTATGGTTTATGTGTGGGGTCTGCTGGGTATATTATATAATGGCATAAATGAGTCATTTAAGGGCACCAAATACAACACTTTTCCTGGAATGGAATACTTTTCCACATTTTTATGTGATTGTGTTATTCTGTACATTGCAAAGAAGTATTGCATTCTAGTCATATAAAGAAGATCTGTCCGCATTAAAATAAAAATATGTTTTGCTGTGTTTAGTGGATATCTATATTTGCCAAGCTTTCAAGAATTTCTAAATGAAATTTGGTGTTTGTTAGAAGTTGTCGGAAGGAGAAAACAAAGATGGGTCCAAAAATGTTATTTTTTATTCATTTGGAGCCAGATTTTTACGAATGAAATCTGTTTATACAAGAATATATGCTGAATCAAGCTGTAGCTCTGCCACCAACAGTGTCCTACTGTCCTACTGACTGACTTCATTAGAAAATTAATCAGCACAGAATTTTAACCAATTCAGATTAAAAATAAAATGGGATTCAAGGGTGGACATTCACTTTAAAGAGGACCTGTCAACTCTCCTGACATGTCTATTTTAGTAAATACTTGTATTCCCTATGAAATAATTCTGGAGCATCTTTTCATAGAGCTCTGTGTTGTGACATTCCTCTTATTCCTCCTAGAAATGTATAAATGGAAAACAGGGTGTTACCATTCCCCTTGTCAAAAGAGTGTGTCTGGGACTGCGAGCACTGATTGGACAGAGTCAGACTGTGTAAGGACACACCCCCCAACTGGTAACACCCAGCTGTTTAATTTATTCATAAATTTCTAGGAGGAATAACAGAGAAACAGCACATTGTAGAGTTCTAGGAATAGATGCTCTCGAGTTATTTCATGGGGAATACAATTATTTACTAAAATAGACATGTCATGAGAGGTGACAGGTCCTCTATAAGGGAGGTTTCCAGATTTCAATGAGCTTTGCTTAAGATATGATCATACTAGAACCTCAACCTTTATAGTTATCATTATAAATAGAGCTGCATCAAGTGTATATAAGTATTGAATGGAGACTACAGAATCAACTTCCCAATATATCCACTGTACTAAACTATAATAAACTTTCCTACATGCTTATGCAACTTATACCTGTATGAAAATCCATGCCTTGCAGAGACTATGCGAAAGGAGATAGGCACCTTATCATTTTCTATGCATCCCTAGCTTATGTCCTTGTGTGCGCTGTACTAAGGCCCCGTAGCACCTGCGACTGCAGCTTTGGCTATATTTATGTCCAAGACTCTACTATGCAAATCTATACAGACATTTCTACTATATAACTATACTATCCAAATCTTGAAGGGGATGCATATAATAAATTTTGGACGATAACAGTTGACCTATTTGACTTTTAGCCCTCTTGCACATGGCCGAGTGCCACACGGGCCATTTTTCTCGGCATCCGAGTGGCACCCAATAGTTTTCACAGACCCATTCACTTCAGTGGGTGAATCAGATCCGACTCCGATTAGAGGAAAGATTGAACATGTCCGGATTATGGACTGGTCTCGGGCGGCACACACGGTTGTGTGCAAGAGCCCTTATTATTAAAAATGTTCCCAGTACCTTTGCTTTGGATTGTGCAGCTTCCATATTTTTATATGGTGAATCTGTCTGCTACTGTCTTTACTTGAAGACAGAATACCATGAAAAACTAAAACCGCCTTGACTGAGCTGATCATGAGCTGCACTCTGCATGCTTTTTCCATACCTGATCAACCCCTAGTGTGATTTCATATGATAACCACTGTGGATCATCATTGCACATAGTTAGGCTGGATTCACACGAGCATAAAAAAATGCCGCGTTTTTCATCAGTGTGTGTTTCGTGTGGCATCAGTTTTTGATGTCCGTGTTTAGTGCACATTTTTTTATTTCTATCTTTTTTTCTCCGCATTTTTTTAGCAACTGGTGCGTGAATCACAGACAGCACACGGAAGACGTCCATGTGCAGTCCATGATTTTCACTCACCCATTGACCTCAATAGGTGCGTGTCGCATAAAAACGCACCAAAGTAGGACATGCAGTGAGTTTCACGCAATGGACGTACGCTGCGTGAAAAACAACGCATGTCTGAATAGCCCCATTGAATTGCATGGATACATGTGACGGCCATTGTTTTAGCGGCCGTCACCTGGATGTCTTCAACGTTCCTGCGAATAAGGAACACTCATAAATCAAGCAATTACTATAAAATGGCAAGAATACATGGCTGCTTTTTTGGAATTCATAGAAAACTAGCCTGGGAAGATATTTTATTTTCTGTAATGGTTATAGTTGTACTACTACAATAGGTTGGGTTATGTCTTTTCCTCTTTAAGGCTATGTTCACACGGGGTTTTTTGCCGAGTTTTTTGACGCGGAAACCGCGTCGCAAAACTCGGCAAAAACGGCCCGAGAACGCCTCCCATTGATTTCAATGGGAGGCGTCGGCGTCTTTTTCCCGCGAGCAGTAAAACTGCCTCGCGGGAAAAAGAAGCGACATGCCCTATCTTCGGGCGCTTCCGCCTCTGACCTCCCATTAACTTCAATGGGAGGCAGGAGAAAGCGTATTTCTCGCTGTTTCATGCCCGCTGCGCTCAATGGCCGCGGGCGAAAAAAGGCGCGATAATTGCCGCGAAAATCGGCATGCAGGGAGAGGAATATCTGCCTCAAAGTTCCAAACGGAATTTTGAGGCAGATATTCCTCCCCCAAAATACTCTGTGTGAACATAGCCTAATTCATTATTGGGCCCAAAGCTTTAAAACCATTAACTGGTCAGTAAATAGTTACAGCGACTGTTAATCCACTGAAATTGCTGTGGATAAGCAGAAGTGGTAAAAAACGTGTGTTCCTGAGAAGCAGAAATTGTTCAGGATATTGGTTAATGAAAATGTCAGATTTTTCTTGTAACACACCAATATACTGTACAATTAGAATCTATGTGAAAGTGGGTGTCAGGGGGCAGTGGGGGAGTATTGATCGGAGGGCAATTGAACAGACCATACTTTTTTTTACTTCACTCCTGTTCATTCTTCCTTCATATCCTTCCTCCTCATTTTTCCTTCTGTCTCTTTGGACTTTGTCTTCTTTATTCATAATTTATTTTTTTTTTAATGTTAGTGGCCATTTCTTTATTACAATGTATTGTAATAAAATGTAATTAATATATTATTTGCATTTTCCTTCCATGTGTCCTTAAATATGACTGCACTAGACCATCACCATGTGCTCTGATTGAGCCTGCCAGTCCAATGTTGTCATTATGTCTAGAATGGTGTTGGTATACTATTTTTCCTTAGTAAAACTATTAAAAATGGAAAACCGAAAAAGCCGCCGTGCTTGGGGAAGTTTAGTGAGCATACTTAGGCCTTATTCACACAAACGTGTTATACGTCCGTGCTACGCGCGCGTCGCTTTGACCTATATAAGTGAATGGGGCCGTTCAGACTGTCAGTGATTTTCACACAGCGTATGTGCGCTGCGTAAAACTTACGACATGTCATATACTTGCCCGTGTTTCGCGCAGCACGCACCCATTGAAGTCAATGGGTGCGTGCAAATCGCGCACGGCACACGGAAGCACTTCCGGGTGCCGCGCGTGATTCGCACAACAGTAGTAAAAGGAATGAATGAAAACAGAAAAGCACCTCCTGCTTTTCTGTTTGTAAACCTAAAAACAGAGTGTCATAATGATGCCGGCTGCGTGAAAATCACACAGCCACGCACCATATGCTGATGCCACACGGACCTTTTACGCTTGCAAAACGCAGCGTTTTTTGCGTGCGCAAAACTGACACGTCCGTGTGAATACTTTCTCAGTTATTTAGTTTTGAAAGTATCCTGTTGTTTTGTGTATACAGCTCCTTTGCAGGTCTATGTGTCTCCATGGTAACAGACTACAAACAGACCTGTGTATGCTTAGAACTTTTTGCAGTTATGTGTTGCATTCTTTCATCTACCCCATTTCTACTTTCTGCCTAATCATACCACAAAGGACTTGTTTGTAGCCTGTAACCTTGGAGACACATAGATCGGCATAAGGGCGGTATACACAAAAAGGTGAGAGGCTTCTAATAAAGACTATGTGCAGAGCCTTGATAGGTTTAACTGAATCAGTAAACATTTATATTATATTGGTAGCTTTTTTTTTTTTATTACATATGTATAATGCCGATCAAGGAACGGTCTTTTAATATTTTGTAAAATAAAAAATTATTTCAAAACCTAACTTTTTCCAAATTTTACAATGCAGTCACCCATACGGATCATGTACCCCATTTTCCCTAGAAATGTTTATCTTTATTTTCTTCTCTATAGATACTATTCAATATAACTCTGTATCCAGCCTGTGAAATGGTCAACCTCAAGCTGCTAATTGAAAAACGGTACCTCTGGGGAGGAAGTCTGTGAAATAGACTCCTGTGCTAAAATGTATGGGGTTCTTTGTCTCTCCTTCGTCAGGGGTATTAATATGCAATCTTTGATCACAGTTACATATATTATATAACCACTATTAATAAAAAGTCTTCTATCCCCATCTTATAACTCTGCTGCACCCGTGTGGCTGGAAGCATTTCAATGTAAAAAATTGCAAAAGCAACACACCAACATTGGGCACCAAGAGGGGTGCACAGCAGAATCTCAAAAAGATAGAAAAGAAACCCTTGTATTACAAATGTGATTAATTTAAGACCGTACTAAAGATACATATGTATAGTAAAACTTTATACTAAATGTAGTTAACATCTACATATATGCGGCAAATAAAGGCAAACAAAACGGACTCATGCCTTAATGCATAACTTTATACATTTTTATTACAAGCTGCTAGGGTTAAAATGGGCTGATGTGTGGGCGTTTGTACCGCAATAAAGAAGTGTCTTTCTCTTGTGTGTTAATCCACACAAGCATATAATTCACAGGGGTGTGAATATGGGTGTAACATGTTCAAACTGCAATTGTGTGGAGAAACTACGGTAAAGAAAGGAATTTGAAATAGCGCTGCTGTGGCTGGTAGCGATGAGCTTCACACTGGTGCATTGATAAGGTGTTTTAATACTGGACAGGTAACTTATAATGCAGAGCAGAATATGGAGGCGAGAGCAACTAATTCAGTTCATACCTGTATGCATATTCGGCGACTATGTGACAAAGATAGTTCTCCATGTACTCCAAAATGGCTGACTAAGGTCACAAGTTCCTGTTCCTACTTAAAAAAGGAAGAGCAGCTCAAAAGCACAAACTGCTACTCAAATACTGTGAAAACTGTATAAGAAGAGAATCATTAATGGGTACATGCCTTAGGAGTGGAGCAGGTTCAGCAACACGATAAAGCTGTCATTAACTTGTTCATCTTCAAATGACTCTGCTCATCATGTTCCAATCTATACAGCAAAGCTGACAGGTGAGCCATTGTGAATGCTTTAATAGCCAGCCGTGAAACTGAAATATTTCCTTCTTTGTTTTTTTATGTGGATAGTAACAAAAAATAAAAAATTCACCAAACCAGAAATAAAAAAAATGCTTGTAATAAAAACTTAATTCATATAATATGATAAGTTCTCTTTAATAAATACAGAGTGTTACAACAGCGCCAAAAATGTTCCATTATAACCTGATTATGTATAGTATTTTATTTTGAATACCATGAATGTGTATAATCCCCACAAATAATATACATAATGAAACAACGTAGGCATTAATAAATCCTGACCGTTCAGTTGGGAGAAGCTGAAAATATATACATTAGTAATTATTGGTCTAGTGTGTAAAATAAAATATACATTCTCCGAATAGCTAAAATACTTTAATATCCAATAAACTGGTCCCTTTGTTATTGCGTCTCCCCACATTTTTACTCACTGCTCTTACTGCAGTTTGTAAGGTCTAGTTACAGTGGATTGTATATTAATATTTTTCAACACTGGCTGGAGTTAGGAGACGCAGGTATTTTTGCTCCCTGACAATTCTACTCTTTATCTAGTCATTTTTGGAATTCCTGGAGTTGTGTTGAGGAGATTCACACATGGACTAGAAGCTGATATAATTGTAGTACAAAGACGTCTTTGTTTAAGTCTTAGACCGAGAAGGGAGAATTCAGAGAAAGACTTCCTATAAATTACAAATACTCACTGGCACATGGATTTTCACAAGAGCAAAGGTTGTGTAACCAGTGTCGGCGATATTGATAGAAGAGGGTCTCTTTTACAAGATCACTGTGAAAATGTGGTCAATACAAGAAGCCCTCTGTTTGTATTGATAGGATACAGACATAATATACATGAAGTAGTGTCCATACTATGACACCAGAGCAGCTTGTAACAACAGAGAGAATAGGCATTATTATGACTCACAAGAATCAACACGGATTAGCAGAAAGTATTTAAAGGGGTTGTCTCAGGATAGACATTGATGTCATATCACTAGGATAGGCCAGCAACGTCTGATCGACAGGGGTCTAAACACTGTGATCCCCACTGATCTGTCCTGAGACTACCCCTTTAAAGAGGACCTGTCACTAATCATATTGTAACGTCTGCGGTCTCAGACCGCAGAATCCTATCATCCTGCAGACGTCTTCCTCCCCAGAGATGCCAGCGCATGTGGCCGTCCTGTCCTGCAGTGACCACTAGGGTGTGCGCTCGAGCTCATTCCCGGCCTTAATGGGCCAGAGAACACATGTTTTAGATTGACTGATTGCTCCCAAGATCACCCTGGACTATAACAAGGGCCCTGCCCCTTCCTTCATTGTCTGAGCGTTGTTGTGTTTACCCGTGTTAGTCTTTGCAAATGGTCTCTTGGTGTTTTCCAGTGTTCCTGTTCCTGCTACCTGTATCCTGCATCCCGTTCTACCTTGTTCCTGTGCCGTAGAGAGTTGGAGTCGTGTTGTGTCGAGTACAACGCCTGCTGTATTTCAACACGCCTGGGGCAGCCTGCTGCCAAGGTGGCACCCGAGCCTGCCATCTCTACTGTCTGTATTGCCACAGGTACCCTTATTCGAACTATTGACTTTGCCTTGGTATCCTGTTTGGCCAGCTGCTATCCCGCTACGGAGGTACGGCCCAGTGGGTCCACACACCCATCGTGACACATAGAAGTATAATTGGTTAACTGACCTGAATATTGCTCTGGTGTTGATTCAAGCGCTATGTTACTTTCCTTCCTGGACAATACCCCCCCACCCCCAGTTCCAGAGATATGCCTAACTCTTGTGTTGGTACCCTATATAGTAATTTGAAGCAGTTAGCAAACAGGGCGTGAACTGCCCTTAAGCTGCCTCATGCTGATTTTAAAAAAAGCCCATTATATTAGATCAAAAGCCAGAATTTATCAAATATGTTTATTTTCTTTACAGAGATATTGCCATTGTTATGTTTTGTTGTGGCGGACATTTTTCCCAATAGTCACAACAGAAATTACAGCCATCTTGGTTGTCACTTTTAAATTAACTGCTAAGCAAATGACAATAAATGGTCATTTTATTATCGATAGAACATGACAAATAGACTTGCTCTTCAGCAAACTCAAAAATGACAACTAATATGGCTGCACTTTCCCCTGTCACTTTAGCAAAGGTGGCCGCACGACAAAATAGAAAATGCTGATATCTCTGTAAGTAAACAAAGAAAATGGCCAAAGTTTGCCTGTAGCTCTAACCTCCAGATTTAGTAGCATATGCCCATTATTTAGTTTTTGGGTAGAAATCCTCTTTAATATAGAAGACAGCAATTCTCCAGTATACAGTATATTTATTACAAAAAAATATTCCCTCTACAATGTACTCTATGGATAAAAGAAGTAAGAAACCCTCAGAAAATTTAAATAAGTGTTCTACTACCTAAAATCTAATGACAATTAAAATGGCTGTACAGGATTACAAAAAAAAACATGGCTTCCTTTTTCCGAAACAGCGTACACATGTCCATTGGTTGTGTGTGGTAGTGCAGCTTAGCTCCATTGAAGTGAATCCGGCTGAGCTGCAATACCACACAAAACCTGTGGACAGTTATGGCGCTGTTTCTGGAAGAAAGCAGCTATGTTTTTTCTAGTCCTGGATAACCCCCTTAAAGGGAAGATGTCATGAATTATTTTTTTTTATCATATTGATTTTAATATGATATTAACATAAATTTTATCTATTTGTGTTCTCATGTTCTACTTTTTAATTTGTTCTTTCTTTTACTTCTCAATGGGGGCTGCCATTTTTTTTTCATCTCTGTATGTGTCTATTAACGAGACATACAGAGATGGAATACGGCACATACAACCCCATAGAGAATGCGAACGGGAGCCGTTCCATTCTCTGAAGCGTACGCCGTCTGTGTGGGAACGGCGCAAAATGAAGCTCGTTCGCAGAGCGAAATACGGCGCCATTTTCATGTGGACCGGAAGCCGCTGCCAGACAGTAAGATGACGACTTCCGGCCGCGGCTTCCGGCCATATGTTCAAGGAAGCGAAGGCGCAAGGAATAGGAGCAGAGGCGGTGGCGACGGCAGGAGAAGGTAATTTATGTTTGTGTATGTGATGTGTGTATTATGTTCATGTATGTTCGTGTTATACTGTCTGCTGAGCCCTGTATCTAATCCTCCTACACTGTGCAGTCGCTCAGAAAATGGTGGCACATAGTGTAGGAGGTTTGAAAATTCAAACCCCTCCTTCTCCTGACTCTAGCCAGAAGAAGGGAGGAGGGATTGAGTGAAGACACTAGAGAGAGTGTATCCACCCAAAATTTGCAACATAAATCAATGAGGTTGCTTTACCACATTGACCATGCTGCAATTTTAGGCACTGCTCCCTCTAATGCTCAGCACATGGAAATGTTATAAATTAGAATCTAATTTATAATATTTCCTCACTATTAAAAAAATTAAAACAATGTATAATCACTTAAATAATAATTGTTTAACTAAAAAACATGTAAAACAATTTCTAGCGACACATTCCCTTTAAGGAGATTTCATGGCATGATCCACTCTATCATTTGTAGAAACAAATACTCCCTCTGCCAGATCATGTAATATTTTTGATGGAGAAGAGTATTTATTAATGCAGAGGACATGGTAGATCTGTTCATGAGATTGTCCGGATCTGGAGGACGCAGGTTTGGAAAATCCTCTGCATAGGGAGATCAGCCATAAACTAGGGAAACTGAGTTTTACTTTGCAAGAATTTGGAGGAGAGACATTGACCCTACTCTGATAAAGCCTGTTGTGTTTGCAGGGTTTCTCTTTAATGAGAGCTTCTCACAGCTCACAGCTCAGTTCCTCTTCAGACATTCACCGAATAGCGTATAAGGCACCGAAAACCTCATGTTAACCATTAATTCTTTTTTAGATCAATTCACAAAGGACCCATCAAACCAAAGGACCTGGACAACGGAAGTGGGAAATATTTTTGTTGGTCTTTGAGACACCCAGTTTTACCCAAAACGATTCCTTGGCTCCTGGTAGAGATGGGTTTTAAAGTGTGGCGTAGCTTTAAGCTATTAGGTCTGGACCAACATTTTCACTGGGCCCAGCACCTCGACCATCATGTTCCACTACATGATTATATACCATGGGATCTAAATAAATATTTGTAAAGTGGTATAGCTCTTTTTAGTATAATGTTATTACTGTGTATTAACCCCTATAACAAAGCGCCTAAGTCTAGCCTTCAGGATACCGCGTATCTTTCTGTTTTTGCCTCATTGCATTCTGAGAGCCAGAACTTTTTGAGTTTTGTGGTTTTATATTGCTATGTGAGGTCTTTTTTTTTTTTGCATTTGGGTCCTTTTTATGGAGAAATTTTCTGTACATATAACATAGGTTGAAGTTAAATTAAAAAAAATTTCAAACACTTTAAATTTCATTTTAAAAATTAGGAGAATATGATCATTAACAATTAAGGGGATATGTACATGTTTTTTGACTTTTTTATTTAATTAAAAACTTTTGCTGTTAAATACAATTATTCTTTTTGCTTTTGCAATTTTTTAATTGTACTATTTTTTTATAATTATTTATTTGATTTATAATTTTATTAACTTTTTTTTTTTATAAAAAAAATTATTATAATGCATCAGAATGCCCTAAAAGGCATTAACCTCGGGACAGTTATGGGGCCTAAGGATAGACCATCATTATATAAGTCCCTGAAAGCCCCTTTAGATTTTAGTTTACTGATATTGCCTCCTTTTGAAAGAAAAATCTTTAACCTAGGCTCAGTTATTAAAGAGATTCATCTTGGGATTAGATGTGGGGAGACCCGCTCCAGGTTTTTAGGAGTCATGTGACCTCTTATGGCTCTACTGAATGGCTGAGAACAAGCAGGGCACAAGTAGAGGGGAAATCCAGTTCAAATGACTTTCTGATACACGTGGATACCTATGAGATCACATTGGTAAAGCCTGTGATCTCCAGCCATAACTGATTTAAAAAACAAATGGCTCTATATGTCTTTAGACTTCTAGGCATTGGGACGTATTGAGATTGCACCCTCTCACTTTGCACAGCTATGCCAAACGTTTAACTGTGATCACCTTTTTTGGCATCACTCTCGTAGATTAATTGTAGGTTTAAAGCATCCCTATAATGTAAGTCATTTATAAAGACTCTTTCAGCCAGTATTTTGTTATAGCTCTGATGTATAAAAGCACACCCCATTGAACCATATTTATTATAATACTTTTTTATTTCCCAACAATTTTGTCTTAAAGGGGTTTTTCACTTTCTGAAAACTGATGACCTATCCACGGGATAGGTCATCAGAATACGATCGATATGTGTCCGACACCCGGACCCGGCACCAATCCGGCACTCCACTCTGCCTCCAGATGATGTTGCCGGAAGCAGACGGCTCCGGTCAAATAATAGCGGCCGAGTTGCAATATTGCAGCTCTGCTCCTATTCAAGTGAAAAGGAGCAGAGCTGAGGTTCCGCCGATCGGCCACTATGCAGTGGTCTGAGCCATTTTCTTCCGGCACCAACTACTGCATCCCGTTCCAAACATCCGGCGCACGGAGGCAGTTGCGGATCAGTGCAGGGTCCGGATGACGGACAACCCCTTTAAAGGCTATGTAAATTTTGATCACCTTTTTTTTAAAAAATAACAAAAATAAAACAATGTATTATGGTGTTATGGTATTATGGTGTTGTAAGCAACTTATTTAGTAATTATTTTTTGTTTAAAAAAATTATTAACTTTTTCAGATGCAGCTTCTATGTATCCTGGATACATAGAAGCTGTATCTTGTACTCAGAGCCGAATGTCATTGAAGCCGTCAGTCCTGCTGACCTGACGGATTCGGCTGTGAGTGCAAGATACAGCTTCTATGTATCCAGGATACATAGAAACTGCATCTGAAAAAGTAAACCTTTTGTTTTTTGTTTTTTGTTAAATAAAAAAACAATTACAAAGTTGCTTAAAACACCATAATACTTTGTTTTGTTTTGTTTTTTAAAAGTGTTCAAAGGTTTGCATACCACAGTGTATAACTCTCTTCCATCTGTCCCCTACTTTTTGTTAACCTACCAAATATAAGTTAGCAACTAGTAGGGGATAGATAGAAGGGAGTATGAATATAGGATAAGACTACACAGGGTTTGTTTTTGTCTGTACCATGGAGATATAAATATCTGCATAGGAGCTGCCAACACAAAACAGCAGGATATTTTAATCAAAACTATTATTTTCTTTAGATACATTGAAACAATTAAAAATACGGTTGCAAGAGTGGGATAAACCTTTAGGGTATTTAATTTTATTTTACTTTAAAAAACAATGTTCACCTTGACGTGTAATTTATAGTGTCTGGACCAAATTTACAGATGATCATGTGACTTCAAATAACAAATTTGGAGCATAATTGTCAAAAACAACATTTTTAATAGCAAGAATACATTCATATTCAGTCATATTCATATCATACACTCTTACAGAATATGTTGGAATTAAATTAAGAATTCCTAAAGTAAAATAACGTAGAACAGCTGAAATCATAATATTATATAGTAGTAATTATATTTACTGTGTGGGTAATATTATAGGAAAAGAAGATTTCTTTTGTGTTATTGTGTGTCTTCTACAACCCAGGGAGTACATGAGTCTTGGGGGTATTTTGATGTAATTTGTTTGAGTTGGGGGTCCTTGACTTAAGAAACCTTGATGTATGTATCTACAACATAAGACAACGTAAAATATAGCACAAAATAAACACTAGAGGGTGCAATAACATAATAACAGGAACATCAGCTCTGCAGCAAAGGCCAGTTCACCACTATTACCTGTGTATAAGGCTGGTTGCTTCTATCCTGACAGGAGGTCTTTATTATACTATAGTGTGACTTTTTTTATAATGATGCAATATTTATTAGCAAACATATACTATTCATCTTATGGAGAGCTGACTTTTTATTTTAAACACAATTTTGCTAGTAAAGAGTTTATAGCAGGAAGTTTACGTCTATCAGTTGTGCAAATAGCTACACCCTATATTTTTATTGGTATAATTACAACGGTTTTGTAACATGTTTATAATATTGCAGTATGGATCTGCAGGTTTTTTTGCCAGGAAGGATTGTGGGTAAATAGCACACATGCCGCTAGAAAACAATGTACAGGTTTGTCTTTGATTTTACCAGTTTACTATAGTAATACAACAGAAAATGACAACCCAAGAACCTGAACTAAAATAGAGCAGCTTGGCCGTAATCCTCACATGACTATATTATCAGTATGTAATATACATTGGAGACCGCTAAAGGGTATCTTCATGCGAGAGAGGCATATAACAGAGGATATTGGAGTCCTACCTGAATCTTTGTTTGGGGGCATAAAGATTTCTTGTCTGATATGCAAAATAATCAGCATGAGCCAGATATTACCCAGACTGTTCATGCCGCAGTTCTTTCAAAGCAATTTAGTCAATGAAGATGGAAGGAACCCCACGTGAGCCCTCCTGGACGCTGGTCATTTAAGGGTTACTGTACCCAGCGTTTCCAAACCAGAGTTCCATAGAACCCTGTGGCTTTCTGGTATATGGGTGTTCCCCAGAGGACAGCAGCAGCAAGAGCTGTCCCTTGTACAATAGGGTTTGGAGTCGTTGTATGTGTCCCCCCATGTTAAAAAGGGAATTACTGCTCTACACTATACATAAATTTGTGGCTGGGTTCATTCATACCAGCGTTCAGCTTTCCGTTGTTCTGCTCCATCAGAGGAGAAGAACATCGGAAATACTGGAAGCGCAGGTTCCATTGCACAACGGAAACCACCGGCCGCTGACGAAACCCACTGAGTTTAATGGGTTTCGTTGGGTTTCTGTCAGGATGCCAGTGGTTTTACTGGAAACGATAGCTGCGCTATTATTTCCGTTATTTTCAGCCAGATGTGCAATGGAGACCCTAACGAAGCCTCCAACGCAGATGTGCACGTGACCGAAACACTGTGGTTTGGCATTAATGGCATACCCCAATCAGTGCATGTTGGTGCCCCCAACGATCACAAGAACTAAGTTGCCACTGAACGGCACAGACCCTTCAAGGCCTCCCGAGCCATGGGAACACAGCACTGTTTTAGGTAAAACTAGAAATGTGCAGCACAAAGGGTTCTTGTGAACGATAGGGGACAAAGCCCTTTAGGGCTAGGGCTACGCAGCCACATTTGGCCAAAATTTAGAGCAACACAACTAACCCTAGAGTAGTCTAAGGGTATGTTCACACGCAAACTCAAAAATGTCTAAAAATACGGAGCGGTTTTCAAGAGAAAACAGATTTTCAGACGTTCTTTTAAGCCACTCGCGTTTTTCGCTGCATTTTTAACGGCCGTTTTTGGAGCTGTTTTTCTATAGAGTCAATGAAAAATGGGCTCCAAAAACGTCTCAAGAAGTGACATGCACTTCTTTTTCGCGGCCGTTTTTTTACGCTGCAGTTTTTCAAAACGGCCCGTCGGAACAGATTTTTTGGCCGTTTTTCAGCCATTTACGGCCCAAAAAATGGACGAAAATAGCCCGTGTAAACATACTCTTACCCATACCTCCCAACTTTTGAATTAGGAAAAGAGGGACATTTTAAGCCACGCCCAATATCCCACATAAACACATCAAATCACGGCCAGATCCTTCTGCAAATAACAAGCGCACATTGTCACTGCGGATCTCTAGACTGTCTGGATATTACAGATATCATGGATCCGGTTATATCGTCTTTGTGTTACTTTTCCTATATTGGGTATAACATTTGCTCATCACGGCGGCAGCAGCTGCAGGACAAACCAAAAGGCTGAGAACAATGAAAGTCAAGAGGGAGACCCTGTGGTTGGTGACTTTTCAATTGACAGGTAGCAGAGTTACATGATTTTTTTCCAGTTGTGTAACTCTGCTACCGGTCAATGGAAAAATCCTCCACCAGAGCCCCCCTATAGATAGCTCCACACACAGCCCCCCTGTAGATAGCGCCACACACAGCCCCCATGTACATAGCACCAGACACAGCCCCTCTGTAGATTGCTCCACACAGGCCCCCTGTACATAGCACCAGACACAGCCCCCCTGTAGATAGCGCTAGATACAGCCCCCTCTATATAGCTCCACACAGTCCCCCTGTACATAGCGCCAGACACAGCCCCTCTGTAGATAGCGCTAGATACAGCCCCCCTGTAGATAGCTCCAGACACAGCCCCCCTGTAGATAGCGCCACACACAGCCCCCCTGTAGATAGCGCCACACACAGCCCCCCTGTAGATAGCGCCACACACAGCCCCCCTGTAGATAGCGCACAGGGGGGCTGTGTGTGGCGCTATGTACAGGGGGGCTGTGTGTGGCGCCATGTACAGGGGGGCTGTGTCTGGAGCTATGTACAGGGGGGCTGTATCTCGAGCTATCTACAGGGGGCTGTGTGTGGAGCTATATACAGGGGGGCTGTATCTAGCGCTATCTACAGGGGGCTGTATCTGGAGCTATCTACAGGGGGCTATGTGTGGAGCTATATACAGGGGGGCTGTATCTGGCTCTATGTACAGGGGGGCTGTATCTAGCTCTATCTAAAGGGGGGCTGTGTCTGGCGCTATGTACATGGGGGCTGTGTGTGTAATCTACAGCCCTCCCTGTAGATTGCTCCACACAGCCCCCTGTACATAGCGCCAGACACAGCCCCTCTGTAGATAGCTCCAGATACAGCCCCCCTGTAGATAGCTCCACACATAGCCACCCTGTAGATAGCTCCACACATAGCCACCCTGTAGATAGCTCCACACATAGCCCCCCTGTAGATAGCTCCAGATACAGCCCCCCTGTAGATAGCTCCACACATAGCCCCCCTGTAGATTGCTCCACACAGCCCCCCTGTAGACAGCTCCCTGTAGGTAGCGCAACACAACCCCCTTATAAGAGGTAGCCGGCCCTACTGCTGCCACTCTCTGCTCTGCTTTCACTCACCATCAGAAGAAGGCAGGAATCTTGCGGCGGTGTTTTCACTGGTGTCGATGCCGGTCCGGGAGTGGACCAGTCCAGTCACCTGACCTGTCACCTGCCGGCATCGATCCCAGTGAGAACACCGCCTCAAGACTCCTGCCTTCTTTTGATCGCTGCAACGATCATCTGTTTTGATACAGCTGCAGCACCCAGCGGGACCTTTTGTAGACCGCCCGGGACGGTGGAATAGCGGAGAGAAACCGGGACTGTCCCGCCGGATCCGGGACAGTTGGGAGGTATGCCTTACCCTTGATATTACATTAGGGAATTGGAGCTTGAGAAATACATTAACATAATACTATTATTGTGCTTGTCCCATTCACAAGTGGGAGCATTTCTAATAATAAGCTTGCAAAACTGTCTGCACAATACAGTTGTTATTTACAGCAGTCTGCATTGTAAGAATGGACTGCTAAGAGACGCCCATCAGTAAATTTCAGCAGCTGGTAATGTTGCAGAATACAGACTGGAGTAAATGGCATCAGAATTCTGCAGACCGAGAAGTAGGAGTATGGGGGAAGCTGATTTCCACATCAATAGTCCTGCTGGCTTGTCAGAATCACTTCCACTGGTAAAGGGATTAGTTTCTTTCAATGACATTATATTAGGGAATTGCGCATTCCCAAATATATTGCTTCTAAACACAGGCGTCACTTTAAATTGTGTGTGCAAAAAAAAATGCAAGGAGCGAAGACAAAATATTGTATTTGGTGTCACTGAAAACATTTTGCTACAACACTGACACTGTGTGGTCATTTCTCAACATGCAACATAAAAGTACAAATAAGTTAAAGATTATAGTCCAGTGCTGGATTTCAGGGAACATGTGACATTATCAATGAAATTGATTTGTTGTTTTGTGAGAGCAACTGGTCCATTGTGAAGTAGGATCACGTATAATATGGGAAGTTATGGAAAATAAAGTTTTTTTTGTAGTATATACTGTACATTATACATCTATTTAGTGTTTATGAATTGTTTTTGAATTGCAGAAAGGGGGAACGAAGCTCTGAGGGTACAGACGAGTGACTGTGAATAAGTGTAAGAACCATCCCCTATTACTGCACGGTAAGAGTTCATGCACACGGCCCTATTACAGCTCTGTACAAGCTGCGAGTTGTAGGTAAGCGTAATATGGCATCCATAAAAATCTATGGGGCCAAACTTTATCTCTATATGCCTGCAATTTTTTACAGAGGTTTACAAAAACAAAATCATGCCATGTTCGGATGCCATAATACAGAGCTGTTCCTCCCTAGAAGCAGTGCAAAGAATACCTCCGTAATACGATCATACCCTATGGTGGCACATACAGTGTCTACGGCTCCTTGGCCTTGAGCTGTAGGGACTCCATGGGCCACCAATACAGACTGTATGCACACAACTCTGCCAGTTGTGGAGATATACCCTGTGAAAAATTGAACAGACCACTGTAAATAATGGTCGGATAGGTCTGACCACATTAAGAAACAGCAGAGTCAGGATTTATTACTCCTCTATACTATGGATTGCAAAGCACGACATTAACAATCATTAGATACATAAAAGGGATTTCATTAACTTTTACATGCTAGTTTTCTGACGCAGAAAATGTGCGAATGCATCAAAAGCCGCAATTTGCGCATAGCAGGTGCCCTCCTTACCTACTGGGCTCTGTTGTCTCCTGTTTCCCAGGAGATCACAGGTACGGTTAAGGGTGTTACTGCTCAGTATCCGGTAGTGTCAGCTCGGGAACCTGGAGATTAGGCTGTACCGTCACAGTTCTGGAAGTTCTGCAGAGCGGTCATGTTCCTGGGTAGGCATAGAAAGTCATGTTCTCCAGGGCACTGAAATCAATCTTCTTCCTAGTGAGATGCCCTCAGTCAGTGTAGTTTTCATTGTGCCTGGCTCTGAGAGTCAGGTGCCTCCTGTGGAGCCTCTCTTTTTTTTTTTCTTGTGATGTTAGCGTCACAGCGTAGACTGCAGTCTGTAGAGGTCCGGTAGGCTGAAGGCCTACAGTGGCCTGTTGCCTACTAGAGTGAATGGTGGAGCAGGCAGCAGATGGCTCCCTGCTTGACCATAGTTTTAACCTGTATCGGAGTCCAGAAGACACATGTCTCTTTGTAAAATGGTGCCGCCAACAGGAGGCCAGGTGCATAATTTGCCCTATGGTTAAATCGGTTATGTGACTAATCAGGTGGAGGAAAAGTGGCTTTCACTCTCTTGCGTGGAGTATCATTAAATACCAAATTCTAAGAACATTCCGATCAGGTTAATAATGTTACTCATAACTGCCCGCTCACCCGGGATCTTTCTGCACCTCGGGCTGAAGTTTCAGACTTAATCTTGAAGAAAAGGATGTGAGACAAAAATGCTATGAAAAAGTCTACAATTTATACTGCACTGTAAGTAGAACAACTGTTAAATAAGGTCTGGTCTTGTACGAGCCAAATGTGCTTGTGTATGGGGTATTGGGAGAAGTTAGCTGTCAAAAAGTCATTCAGTCCACAGTTATCTTATGGTACAACCAGTTAGTATGTGGTCAAATTAGCCTGTAAGGTGGCACGCATGACGGAGTCCCTATGATTCTCTATTATAGAGCCGTAGGGACTCTGTGTGCCACTGTATGGTGCCTCCATAAGAAATTGAAAAGAGATTGGAAGCATATGGAGGTACAGTATGGGCATATAGATTTCTATGGGTGCTGTATTACAGCTATGTACAACTTGGAACTTGTACAGAACTGTAATATGATCATGTGCATGAGGTCTTATAATGAGCCTACAAGATATTTTAGAATGATGCCCAAGTGATATTTATTCTATTAAAGATTCCAAGTCAACTTTTACTGTCAGGTAATGAACAACTAATTCTCCAATAAGGTGACGTTCCAGTGACGATTGGAAAAAATATATCACCTTCCATTAAATACACCCAATGATGTATGATATATTTCAATACTTAAAGGTGTTTCCCCCTCTATATGAAATCACAATCTATCCACTTTTGGGACCCCCATTATAAGGGGATGCCTCTTCCATTGCACCTAACTGTGCAGTCGAGGTCCCTCTCCTTGTCTCCCCATTGCCGACCTATTCATAGCTTCTGTTTATCGATTTAAGTACCTTCCTTCAGAAATGGCATCAGCAGTTGCTATTGGAGGATACTCTGGGGACGCGACGTTAGGATTCTCTACATGAAGTTAATACCGCCATGATGTGCATTTTAAGGTGAAGATGGCAAATCCGCCCGTCAGTTTAGCCGTAGCCAAATCTAATAGTGACACAGTGGGTCCACACATCTGTCCCAAGACCTGACCATGAAACCCTGGTAGAATGAAGGGGCAGCAGCACTAATCCTGTCCAGGGACCAGGTAGTTCTGCAGGGTTCTAAAGGTGGAACCCCATTGATCAGGTAGTGATGGCTGCTCATGATCAGAATCCCTTCATTCTGTGGATCAGTGGCGTTCGCAGACCTTTACCAATTCAGTAGTGAAGGCATAACTTTGTGCTATGTCATTGCTTAGTATAGTGCATAATTTTAAGGGCTCCTTTACACTGGCGTATAAAAATACATTTCAATTACAGATGCGCAATACGGATCATTTTTTTAAATTCATTCTGTTTTTGTTTCTGTATTGTATTTGTTTTTGTTCCATATTATGTTAGGAGTTGTCAGTTTTTCATCCTTAGTTGTTAAAATTTTTTGTTAAAGGATTAAGTATTGTTTTTGCTGTTTTTGTAATGCTGTTGCTGAAATATGGATGTAAAAAATGTAAACAAATATGCACATGTGAACTGTCCAGAAACGAAACATGCGTTTTTAAAATCAACCCATTGACATATATGGGTTTAAAACTTATTCAATGGGACAATGGAACATGCTGCGTATTGAAAAAAACAGCATGCGCATAAAAACATGCATGAAAAATGGAAATGTGAATGAAACCATTAATATATATATATTGCCCCAGCTCTTTCCATAAAAAAAAATCAAACTAATACAGCTCCAATATACGGAAATATGAATTAACCTCTAATGGAACACTTGCTTAATTTGAAACGAATATGCGTTAATAAAAAAAATATTGTTTGGCTGTAGAGTAAATGGGTGGTAACCCTGGAGCACTAGTTTTCAGCAATGTAGCAATGCCCCAGGTCATGAATGTAAGGAATTTTTCTTGACATCTTAAGGTACATTCACATGTACTGATAGTGATGCTAGAGCCAACTGCACCAAGATTACATTGGTCTTAGTTACTTCAGCGGTTTTGCCATGTTTTGGAGGAATGGGGGAAGAACACCAGGCAATCGCTACAACCAAGGCAGGATTGCTCCGAAAGTGCTGTGCCACTTTGTCTCCTCTCAGCTCCATGCAGCTTTTACAGGAGGGTACATGGTCATTGACTATGGCATTTTCCTAGTGCCATTGCCACTTTGTTGTAGCAATCGACATTTGTTATATCAGTTGGCCTCTTGCTAATGGAACATTGGTAGCACATCCTAGTGATATGCTACCAATATCTATGCTAGATCAAGACGTTTAAAGAACATTCGTCATTTTTGTTTTATGTTAAAATCCAATTTACTACAATGTCACAAAGCAAGGAGGCTCCCTGTGAAATCCCCCTCTAGTGCGCCAATCTACCAGTAACTGAATGCAGTGCACCATCGGGATAGTCCCTGGCAGTGGCGTAACTACCGCAGTAGCGGCTGCTAGGGCCCGCGGCATGAGGGGGCCCGTGTCGCCCGCCGGCTCGGGCCCCCACTATGGCCGGAGGCTCCGCTAGCTGCCGCTATGGCTGCTACAGCGCGACGCCACTAAACACTATGGCAGAGCAGGGAGGTATCTCCCCGCTCTGCCATTAAAGCGGTTGTTCCCACGAAAGACATGTATCCCCTATCCACAGGATAGGGGATACATGTGTGATCGCTGGCAGCAATAGGGAGAACGGGGGACCGAAAGTCCCCTGAAGTTCTCCATCACAAACCTCGGACATCCGGGCTCTGTGTCGGCAGCTACGTTGAAATAAATGGAGCGCCGGACGCGCTTGTGCGCATTCGTGACCAGCGCTCCTTTCATTTTTATTGAGCTGCGCAGACTCCGGAAGTCAGAGGTTAGTCATGGAGAACTTCGGGGGACTTTCGGTCTCCCGTTCTCCCTATCACTGCCAGCGATCACACATGTATCCCCTATCCTGTGGATAGGGGATACATGTCTTTTGTAGGACACACTATAGGTCGGATTTTTTTGGGGGGTTGGGGCTGTATAGCGTTACCTACAGGGGGGGCTGTATGGCATTACCTACAGGGGGGGCTGTATGGCGTTACCTACAGGGGGGGCTGTATGGCGTTACCTACAGGGGTGCGGTATGGCTCTATCTACAGGGGGGCTGTATAGCGTTACCTACAGGGAGGGCTGCATGGCGTTACCTACAGGGGGAGCTGTATGGCGTTACCTACGGGGGGAGCTGTATGGCGTTACCTACAGGGGGGCTGTATGGCGTTACCTACAGGGGGGGCTGTATGGCGTTACCTACAGGGGGGCTGTATGGCGTTATCTACAGGGGGGCTGTATGGCGTTAACTACAGGGGGACTGTATGGCGTTATCTACAGGGGGACTGTATGGCATTATCTACAGGGGGCTGTATGGCGTTATCTACAGGAGGGGCTGTATGGCGTTATCTACAGAGGGGGCTGTATGGCATTATCTACAGGGGGCTGTATGGCGTTATCTACAGGAGGGGCTGTATGGCGTTATCTACAGAGGGGGCTGTATGGCGTTATCTACAGGGGGGGCTGTATGGCGTTATCTACAGGGGGGCTGTATAGCGTTATCTACAGGGGGGCTGTATGGCGTTATCTACAGGGGGGGCTGTATGGCGTTATCTACAGGGGGGCTGTATGGCGTTATCTACAGGGGGATGTATGGCGCTATCTACAGGGGGGCTGTATGGCGTTCTCTACAGGGGGGCTGTAAAAAAGGCACTATCTACAGGGGGGGGGTTGTGTGACACTCAGGGGCATGGGGACCCAAGTCAAAAGTTTGCTATGGGGCCCAGTCTTTCCAATTACAATCCCTGGTCCCTGGCTTGCAGCTTGGTGGGCCATTAGGAAGGTGTCACTTTCCTTGGTAGGTGGCCCCCTTCTCACTGCGTTCCTTGGCAGCTGTCTGCTCCTGGCTGAGAGATATTACCAGCTCGAAGTAATTACACATCCTAAGTAGAAAACAAACATTAATCCAGTGCAAACAAGATCGTATCAGGAGAGTGTGTTAAGTCCAAGGTATGAGATGATCCAAGGGAGTGTCCAGAGATAACAAGTCCTGGGAACACTATTATCAACACTTTGATAGTCAAAGACTTTCGCAAACATTCCCCTATGACATTTCTGGCAGCGCTCACACTCCAAGTTCCGCTCTCTTGTGTAACTCGTATTCAGACTTTTCCCTGCAAAATTTTCAGGATTCTTGTATGGTTACATCATCGGCCACTAGGTCTGCTTTACATGTTAAAGAGCATCCATGGACTCCAAAAGGGAAGGCGAAAATCCATGACTGATCCATGAGGGCCGGACCAATCAGTATTATAAAAACTTACGCAGCCATAAATATAAAAAACATATATGTATGTATATATATATATATATGTAAAATTAGGGAAAATGTTGAGAAAATGTTAACACTTTGTTAATGTATGTGCACTCTCATATCTGAGCAGGACCTGCACGGTTCATCCTGAGCCTCCTAGTTCACAAAAAGTTTACCAGAACTTAAATGGAGATTGACAAACCGTAAAATCAGATGATCGTGCTGAGTGTAAATAGACATGATGTAGTAGATTTATATACCATTAACAATCTATGAAAAGCTGGGTTACAGCTCCCCATAGGCACTGTAGTGGGGGACATTAGAACTTGTCATATAGCGTAGGGGTCCGAAATTAACCAGAACAATCTAACGCAATATTAAATACTTCAGGATGAAATAGGGACCTCTTTTTTGGTATACTTTCAGATTTTAGGCTGATATGCACTTTAGCTGAGGATCTCTGATGCGATATGACAAATGACAACTGTAAACTGTTTATATCTGTAAATAGGTACTTGCAATATATATATACTCATCCATGAGTTCTCCTCTTGTGTGGTCATTTGATATTATAGTGTCCTATAGGAACCGATAAGCCCCATAGGGGCATCTTATAGGGTTATTACCTAGATCTTGTCTGAAAGATCCTGATCAGCATAATGTTCCTAAGTATCTCAGTGTCAGTTCTGTACTTCATTATATTCATGAACCAGAAAGATTAGGATGAACAGTCCTTCAGGCTCCTCCCAGATCGGGGAGAGCTGCAGGGCATTAAAATGAATAACACATAGACTTCCAAAGCCGATATATAATTGCCCACTGTTCTATCAACTCTCTAGAATATACCATTGTTAACCTATATGCTCCAAATTGTAACCAGCCTAGATGTTTAAAAAACTGTTAAGGAAAATCAATATGATTAAGAAGGGTTCACTAGTTATGTGCGGTGATTTTAATGCTATTTGTGACCGCTTGTCTCCTCCTACCCCTCCCTCTCAAGGAGAGCTACTCCCAACACAGTGAGACAGTGAGAACTTTTACGATATCTGCCGTTTACTGCATTCTAATGAAAAAAGACGTTACACATTTTCCTGCCAGACATAGATCCTACTCCCGCATCGACAGGTTCTGGTTAGACCAACAACTCATAGACCGCGTGGTCTCAGCAGAAATAGGTACGATACAATAGTCTTATCATGCCCCATAACCCTAACCTTGAAAAACGAATTCCCAAAATTCTCTGACTGTGTCTGGCAGGCCAATTCATATATTATTTCTCACGACTCGCACTCCCCGGAAATACAATCAGCACCCTCTGATTATTTCCAATTTAATGTTACCGCAGGGATTAATGAGTTCTCACTCTGGAACGCCCACGAAGCCTATATAAGAGGGACCATTATCCAACTAGGGAGTACACTTAAGAAACAAAGAGACAAAGCTATTTGGGACCCTTTAGGGTATGTGCACACGTAAACTGCATTTACGTCTGAAATTACGGAGCTGTTTTCAGTAAATTGCTCGTCCTCGCATTTTGCGAGGCATCATTGACGGCCGTAATTTAGACCTGTTCTTCATTGAATTCAATGAAAAACGGCTCAAATTACGTCCAAAGAACTGTCCTGCACTTCTTTGACGAGGCAGTTATTTTACGCGTCGTCGTTTGACAGCTGTCAAACGACGACGCGTAAATTACAGGTTGTCGGCAAACCCATTCAAATGAATGGGCAGATGTTTGCCGACGTATTGGAGCCATATTTTCAGGCGTAAATCGAGGCATAATATGCCTCAGTTACGCCTGAAAATAGGTTGTGTGAACATATGTGCAGGAACAAATCTTTGCAATCTACCCTTCTCAATATTCTTTGGCAATGCAAGAATAACCCCACATACCCATCCTCAATCAGTGTATCTTGCAGTGAATGGCTCCACCTTATGTCCACAACTTCACACAACTGTCATATACCTCCGAAGTACATACCTCTTCCCTTTTTGGAAGATCAGATTCCTTCTTTAGATCTCTCTTCTTGGCGATCTAAGAGAATACTATTGGTTCAGGATTTATATGACAAACATGACATCCTCCACTTTCAATACCTCACAAATCACTTTCCAACTTCCTAACAAAGAATTCTATACATTTTTGCAAGTAAAAGATTTCCTCCAGCGCTCCACCCCCACCTCCAATTATATTACTAAGGAGGTTTTACTCCACCCCACCTCCTCAACTCTGAAATGTAAAGTTATCTCCTTTTACTATAATGTTCCAGGAGACTAGAACAGTTTAAGTAAAACACATCCATTACTTAAAGAGGCTCTGTCACCAGATTAAAAATGCCCTATCTCATACATCATTTTATCGACGCTGAGATGTAGTTAACAGCAGTGTTTTTTTATTTTGAGAAACGATCTTTTTTCAGCAAGTTATGACCTTTATTACATTTATGCAAATTAGTTTCTTAATGCCCAAGTGGGCGTTTTTTAACTTTTTACCAAGTGGGCGTATTACAAAGAAGTGTATGACGCTGACCAACCAGCATCATACACTTCTCCATTACACCCAAGCTTGTTTCACTGATCGGCGTGATCTCGTGTGACGTCACTTCCGCCCACAGGTCCTTCATCCCTGCGTCTGAAGACTGAACATAGATCGACTCCAGGCGTATGAGAAGTTACAGTCGTCGGATTTGCAGCAGCAGCAGCGGAGGAGGCAGCATCACACAGTGCAGGTAAGCATATAGAACTCCCTGGAGACGAAGGACCTGTGGGCGGAAGTGACGTCACACGCAGGGGCGTAGCTAGAGGCTCATGGGCCCCGATGCAAAAATTCTTACTGGGCCCCCCCCCCCCCGCAAACTTCTCATGGCCGACGGTCCGCTTTCAGCTGCATCGCTGGGTCTCCTAAGTGACCCAACAATGCAGCACTAGCAGCCGGGGCGTCACTAAGGCTGGGTTCACACACACTATTTACGGACGTAATTCGGGCGTTTTAGCATTGAATTACGTCCGAAAATGCGGCTCAAAAGCGTCGGCAAACATCTGCCCATTCATTTGAATGGGTCTTACGATGTTCTGTGATGATGGTCATTTTTTTTTACGCGCCGCTGTCAAAAGGCGGCGCGTAAAAAAGTGCCTGTCACTTCTTCAGACGTAAATGGAGCCGTTTTCCATGGACTCCATGGAAAACCAGCTTCAATTACTTCCGTAATGGACGCAGCGAAAGACGCCTGCACATGCCATTACGGCTGAAATTACGGTGCTGTTTTCTCCTGAAAACAGCTCCGTAATCTCAGCCGTAACGGACGCTGCCGTGTGAACATACCCTCAGGGCTTAAAATGTCAGGGAAATAGCCCCAATACATATGTGTCCGCCCAAAAAAAAAAGTGTGCATAGGAGACAGCATAGCATATCTATAGCACTACGACCCTATAAACTATGGATAGGATTAGATACAGTGGCTCAGCAGACAGTATCACACATGATAGGATTAGATACAGTGGCTCAGAAGGCAGTATCACACATGATAGGATTAGATACACAGCTCAGCAGACAGTATCACACATGATAGGATTAGATACAGTGGCCCAGCAGACAGTATCACACATGATAGGATTAGATACAGTGGCTCAGAAGGAAGTATCACACATGATAGGATTAGATACAGTGGCTCAGCAGACAGTACCACACATGATAGGATTAGATACAGTGGCTCAGCAGACAGTACCACACATGATAGGATTAGATACAGTGGCTCAGCAGACAGTACCACACATGATAGGATTAGATACAGTGGCTCAGCAGACAGTACCACACATGATAGGATTAGATACAGTGGCTCAGCAGACAGTACCACACATGATAGGATTAGATACAGTGGCTCAGCAGACAGTACCACACATGATAGGATTAGATACAGTGGCTCAGCAGACAGTATCACACATGATAGGATTAGATACAGTGGCTCAGCAGACAGTACCACACATGATAGGATTAGATAGTGGCTCAGCAGACAGTATCACACATGATCGGATTAGATATAGGGCCCAGTAGACAGTATCATACATGATTGGATTAGATACACAGCTCAGCAGACTGTATCACACATGATAGGATCAGATACAGGGCTCAGCTCGCTGACATTGCGGCTCCAGCTCTGGACCCAGGATAGGTAAGAATAATAATTTTGCTTCTTTATGTGTTACTGATTATTTTTGTGTTTTTTTTACAGGTTCGGTTGTTGGACTTCGGATACGAGGACTTCAATGACGGCGTTTTTTTTATTCTCAATAAAATGGTTAATGAGGGTTGTGTTTTTTTATTTCAATAAAATATTTTTTCTATGTGCTTGTATCTTTTTAAACTTTATTATCACCGCCTTAGTAATGGCCGCTGGCTGATTGACAACCTCCATTACTAAGATGGGGCTTAATGTTAGCCGGTGCAGAGGCTACACTAACCCCCATTATTACCCCGGTACCCACCGCCACCAGGGGTACTGGGAAGAGCCGGGTACAAACCAGTACCCGACCATCTGTAGTGACGGGCAGGCACCGGGGTGGCCGCAGGCTGGTAGTATTAGGCTGGGGAAGGCCAAAAACAGTGGCCCTTCCCACCCTTGTAATGCTGCCTGCTGCTGCTGTGTTGTATCTGGCTGGTTATGAAAATTGGGGGGGACCCGACATCGTTCTTTCCAATTTTTTTTTTTTTAAATGACGTGGGGTCCCCCCCATTTTCATAACCAGCCAGATACAATAAAGCAGCAGCAGGCAGCATTACCAGGATGGGAAGGGCCACTGTTTTTGGCCTTTCCCCTCCTGATAATACCAGCCTGCGGCCACCCCAGTGGCCGACCATCACTACAGATGGTCAAGTACTGGATCGTACCCGGCTCTTCCCAGCACCCCTGGCGGCGGTGGGTATCGGGGTAATAAAGGGGGTTAGTGTTAGCCTCTGCACCGGCTAACACTAAGCCCCGCCTTAGCAATGGATGCTGTCAATCAGCCGGCGGCCATTACTAAGGCGGTAGTAATATAGTTTAAAAAAAAAAAAACACAAAGACATAGAAAAAATATTTTATTGAAATAAAAAAAAAAACCGACACATCCCTCATTAACCATTTTATTAATAAAATAAAAGCTGTCATCAAAGTAGTCCTGGAATCCGCCGTAGTCCAACGACCGAACCTGTAAGAAAACACACAAAAAATGATTAGTAACACATGTGTTAGGGTATGTGCACACACACTAATTACGTCCGTAATTGACGGATGTATTTCGGCCGCAATTACCGGACCGAACACAGTGCAGGGAGCCGGGCTCCTAGCATCATACTTATGTACGATGCTAGGAGTCCCTGCCTCGCTGCAGGACAACTGTCCCGTACTGAAAACATGATTACAGTATGGGACAGGTGTCCATCAGCGAGGCAGAGACTCCTAGCGTCGTATATAAGTATGACGCTAGGAGCCCGGCTCCCTGCACTGTGTTCGGTCCGGTACTTGCGGCCGAAATACGTCCGTCAATTACGGACGTAATTAGTGTCTGTGCACATACCCTAAGGCTTAGATACAGGGCCCATGTGTGATACTGTCTGTGGGACCCTGTATCTAAGCCTACCACAAGGTAGGCTTAGATACAGCGTCCAGCAGACAGTAATCTTATACAGTATAAGATTACTGTGTGCTGGGGCCCTGTATCTAAACCTACAGTGTGGTAGGCTTAGATACAGGGCCCAGCAGACAGGATCACGCATGGGCCATGTATCTAAGCCTACCATGTGATTGGCTTAGATACAGGGCCCAGCAGACAGGATCACACAATCTGTGATCCTGTCTCATGGGCCCCCTAAGCCTGCTACATCGTAGGCTTAGGGGTTGTGCAGTCCCTAAACATTGATGGCCTATCCACAGGATAGGCCATCAATAGCTGATGTGTCGCCCGGGACCCGCCAATCAGCTGTTTTGAAGGGGCCGCAGCACTCGTACGACAGCTGCTTCCCCTTCATTTCACTACTCGCCCACACTGTGAATCGCAGACACCGATTCACAGTGTGACCGGAATGAAGTGACAGGAATGAAGGGGAGCAGCTCTCGTACGAGTGCTGCGGCCCCTTCAAAACAGCTGATTGACGGGTCCCGGGAGTCGGACCCCGCCAGTCAGGGATAACCTTACCTTCCTCTTCGGCCGCGGCGGGAGTTCTTTAGTCTCGATGCTGGGCGCGTGACGTCATGCGCTGCGCACAGCGCTTGACGTCAGGACCTCCGCTGCGATCCGGAACCAGGAAGGTAAGTATAGTATGTTACTATAGTAACAGGGGCCCGCGGCCCGAGTTACTATAGTAACTTTTTATTGATGTGGTGCGGGGGGCCGTGGGCCCCCCTGGCTTCGGGGCCCGGTCGCAATTGCGACCGCTGCGACCCCTATAGCTACGCCAGTGGTCACACGAGATCACGCTGATCAGTGAAACAAGCTTTGGTGTAATGCAGAGAAGTGTATGATGCTGATTGGTCAGCGTCATACACTTCTTTGTAATACGCCCACTTGGTTAAAAGTTAAAAAACGCCCACTTGGGCATTAAGAAACTAATTTGCATTAATGTAATAAAGGTCATAACTTGAGGAAAAAAGATCGTTTCTCAAAATAAAAAAACGCTGCTGTTACTACATTCCAGCGCCGATAAAATGATGTAGGAGATAGGGCATTTTTAATCTGGTGACAAAGCCTCTTTAAATGTGAAAAAGAACTAAAACTAACGTTTTTCCATTGACCAATGGAAGGATACATTCTGTTGTGTATATATAAAGTTTTTCGTTGCATCTCGTCCCAGGAAGGAGCCTTTAAAACCAGTCTGAGATTGTACTTTACTCCCTCTAGACTACATTTGATGCTCCCTTTATCCACTCCTTTCTGTTGGAGGAAATGTGGAACTCTGGGTACTCTTCTACACACTCTTTGTCATTGTCCGATCATAAGACCATTATGGCTGGCAGCCTACCATCTCATTCAGACAGTCACTAAATTGTCCTTAACAATGACCCCAGAATTGGCCCTATTATTTATAGGCTTAGACGCCTTTATGGCCACGAAATTGGTGATAACAAGATATTGGAAATCCATCTCGCAACCTCATATACAAGGGATTATAAATTTAGTAAATACCACCTGCATATACGAGAAGTTGATTTCGTCTCAACACTTACAAATCTCCAAATTTACTTACAACTGGAGTAGCTTGGTCCAATGCTCTTACTTTAAAGAATGACTTCCACCAACCAAACCTAGAGAATTACCTCTTAACATATCTGTACCGTGTCCTGGAGTGGGGGCAGGATATCCCTTGCTTATATCTGTATGCATTTCTTAGATTAAATTTGTCTGTATTTCTGCATTTTAGATGCAATATATATCTGTCTAATAGAATTCTACATAATTGGCAATTCAAATGTTTATGTATCTCAAATGTAAGTATGTGTGAGACCTTTGTGTCTTTCTGCTCCTTTTGATGATTACCATTGTATTGTTTTGTGGAAATGTTTACTTTGTTGTGGAAACGGTTTCTTTCTCAAATACAATTTTTTTGATAAAAAAAAATAAAAAATAGAAGAACACATAAAAAGGTAGAAGAAAACCAGAGTATTCACATTGGCAAGTAGGAATCACATAAACTCCATGCAAATACAATCAAAGTTGGTTTATCTATAGTCCAATAGTCCAGAATTCTTGCTAGTACAGCATATGATTAAAATAATCCCAATGCTGGATTAGGAGAAATTAGTTTGCAAATTTTTCATTTTTAAGGTTTGAAGTATGAAGTGTGGAAGCTTCAGATCCCCAGGGGGGTAACAGCTGGAAGCTTTGGCAACATCTTTAAAGGAAGGAAATATACATGAAATGGAGATGTGTTGTTACCTTACGTAAACATCCAGAATTGTGATAATGATAATCCAGATCCTCGTTTCCCTCTGTTAAAATGTTCTATTTATTCTATTTATCTCTGTTTGGATCAGCTAAACAGCTGTGTCATTTATATGACGGGGACAGTTATAAGTGGGATTGACACAACAGCACCGCTTATCTCAGACAAGTTGAAATCCAAGCTGCCCATTCCCTTTATGGCCATCAACAAAAAAAACGTATGTCTTTGGTAAACCTTAGTTATACTACCTTCTGGAAAAGCTGGGTGACAACCAATATAGCTACCAAACCAGCTCCTACATGGGTTGTTACCCAACTCTCAGAGTCCCAAATGGGAAATCTATTTAGTTATGTAGCAATACAGTAGCAGGGGTTATAACATTACATAACTAGATACATTTGCCATTTAGTCCAGGATAGTTGAGTACCATGGGAGCTATGAGGCCTCCTATTAAAACACTTATTGTGTGGTGTTTTTTTGGTCAAAAATATGGTACATGCGTTTTTATGGAGATTTTGGTGCCATTTTTACTAAATAGAAAAAGAAACATAGATGTCTATCTGACAAAAAAAAAACACTAAATTATGCAAAAAACACCATAGCAAGGCTTGCTGCTATTTTCAAAAAATGTCACTGACCCAAAAAAACACAAGATAAAATAAAAACCTACTTTTTTTAGTGCGTTTTTATATTCCCCATTGACTTCAAGCTAACATCTGGCTGCAGCATGTTCTGCTGCTAAAAACGTGACAAAAAACGCCAGGAAAGCTGCCACTAAAAATGTGTCATTTTTCCGAAAAACACTGTGTGTGAATCCACGGAGGAACCGTTGAACGGAAAGTCAAACGGAAACCATAGCTTCCGTTTGCATTACCATTGATTTCAATGGTAAAGCTTTCATTGCCAAGTTTCCTTTTTTTTTTTTGGGCGGAAACAATAGCGTAGTCGACTACAAAATGGAAAACAAACAGAAACCAACTGCAACGGAAGCATTACCATTGAAATCAATGGTAATGCAAACGAAAGCTATGGTTCCCGTTTGGCTTTCTGTTCATTGCTTCCTTCGACTATTCAGTTGAAAAATTATTTCCGTTAAAAAATATTGGCCTTGTAGATTATTTATCATTTGTCTAATAGAAAAATTACCAAAGCTGAAGCCTTCTTCTAAAAGAAACCTATTATCTTCCAGGAGTCACTTAAGAGACATTTCAAGTCAGCATATTTTAACAAAAATACTATTTATTCTTAAGAATGTGAGATTTCTGGTTTGACCGTTACTATGGGTACTTAAAAAACAAATTATACACATCAAGGCACGGCACAGAGAAGGAAATACGGCATTCACATGTGAAAGGAAATATCATGTATAGGGGTAGAATAAACATGGATAAAAACATAATAAAGTGATGGAAAAAATATAAAAAAAAATAACCAGGACACATGACATAAACCAAAAGCACAAAAAACTGAAGATACAGTCACATAGAAAGCTAAAGAGACAGACGCACACCGGGGGTCACTAATTAACCTTCATAATAGACCACTCGAGGCTGTAAGAGACATGAGTTGTCTATAAGTTATTCATAATTATACTAAGACAGACAGGACTGATGCGTAACCATTGTTGTTAATCACACCCTACTAGAGACAGGTACCAGCTACCAGAAAAATCTTTCTTGAATCCTAATGACTAGAAGGATAGCAGGAGCTAATGAAAGCTATGTTAAGCACCGGGACGCCATATTGACAGATAAATGCCCCAAGGAAACATGACTCAGAAACAACATTCAAGTGAGAAACAGTGCCATCGTGTCATCTGCAAATGAAGAAAGTCAAAAAGTTATATCAAATAATGTACCGCAACCCCATATAAGTAAATGTACAAACATAGAATATAAAATAAGAATATATTGAGAATTACTTAAATAGCAATTCACTAAATATGTGATGCTACTGTGGAAGTGCTCCCTTTTGCTGAGGGAGTATCCAATAATAATACATAGGTAACACATGGAGTCCCTACTATCCCATATTAGGGACCTAAAGGTGTGCCGCTGATGGGCTGATTTTTTTTTCTAACGAATTCCTTACAGTATGGTCTTATGAATTTCTATGAGCGCCGTATTATGGATCTGTACAGTATGGTACCCTAATACGGTCATGTGCATGAGCCCTTTTACGTTTTGGGTTGAAATTCTAATTTATATCACTACATTTGGGGAATGCCACTTAAGTAATAAAGCAGAGTACTGTCAGATTGTGACCCCCTTCCCCCACTAGTAATAGCAGTGATTATTTCCCTTCCGCTAGTAGTAACAGCAGTGCCTCCTTCCTGTAGTCAGAATAGCGCCTCTCCGCCTTCACCCTTTTAACTACAGCAGTTACTACTTACCTTAATAGAGCAGACCCCCATATATCTATCTACCTCTGCTCATTCCCGTAATGCGAACTCCACGCAGTATATTATAGTATCGTGCATAGATTTCAACAAACTGAGATTAATGCAGGAGGAGCACATCTGATGTCTTCTGTGCCCTTACTCTGCTTGCCAAGAGCAATTTGTTACTACTTTGTTATGGGGGAAAGGTTGCCAGCGCACAATGGCATCCGAGCGGAGACACAATCCTGGTGGGAAATGCTTCCCTGATAACAGTTGATCAATCCCGCATCAACCTATAAAAAAAATTTCCCATTCCTCCTTAGGGCTCATTCAGATGAGCGTGTATCACGTCCGTGTGACTGCTGTTAAAACAACGGCCGTCCCACAGACTCATGTATTTCAATGGGGCCATTCACACAACCGTTGTTTCAATAGAGTGTGTGAAGCGTTCGTGAAAATATAGGACATGTCCTATTTTTTGGCACTTCACGCATTCCCTCCATAGAATCTAGTCAATGGGGATGCGTGATAGTTTTTCACGTCCAAGGTTGGCCACCTTTGTGTGAATGTACACTACTGGTTTTACTTATGGAAGTTGTTGATGGTTTCTCAAATGAACACATCTTACCACAATATTTTTCCAGCCTGATGAGCACAGACATCTCCATCTCTATATTTTATCCATATCCAATTGATTTGGTAGGACACACATGATGAGTTTTGAGAATTATTCTATAAAGCCTATACTTCTAATCAAGTCCTAAATAGGGTGCAAGTAAGAGCTGTCACCACACCCATACAATGGGGTTAATGTCCAAGGAAACACTCTACACCTTTTATTAACTATTAGTAATTTGCTCGTCCCATAGAAGATGTGATGCTTAGCATTGTATTTCATTACTTTACTCTGAACCCACCACCCACCTGCTGCAGAGCATGAACTTTTGTTCCAGTACTTCATATTCCCTGTAATATTATTTTTCTCTTGGCGCAGTTCTGTTACTTATCTGTGTGACTATAAACTACATCCGGTGTTATTATAATTCTTATTTATTCGTATGTCGTCAGCATATATTTAGCATTGCTGTACAGGGAGAACATGTACAACAGTGGAATGAAAATTAGGTTTTCCTAAACACTCAACACGTGTACATCAGGGCCAGATTAGACACGAGACAGAAATATCGCTGAACCGCGGTAGGAAACTAAAGAACCTTGAAGAAACCTACCTCAACGCTGAAGAAACAACTGCATACAAGATAAATAGAAATGGACAATTTCCAAAAATTGCAGCAAAAAAAAAGAAATAATTGACTACGAGGGGAAAACACGGTTTTAGAGAAAACATTTTGTTTTACCAGTAGAATGTTCATTCCTATCTTGATCTTATTGTTACACTGTCCTAAGGCATTGCCCCACAGGATAGACTGGAGATATACTGGAAATGCACATTTTCACTTATAGACATTTAATGTAGAAACCACATGGAGAAGGTTTCTGTGGAACATAGCTGCAGGAAATAGCTAGTAAGTGACTAGGTCTATGATCACTGCTGTTGTGAAACAATAGTGGACATTGACATCACAAATTAACTGGTCGGAGAATGACTCATCGCTGTTCTTCTTAAAGAGGCTCTGTCACCAGATTTTGCAGCCCCTATCTGCTATTGCAATGTAGATTACAGTAACGTTTTTATTTTTAAAAAACGAGCATTTTTGGCCAAGTTATGACCATTTTTGTAGTTATGCAAATGAGGCTTGCAAAAGTCGATCTTTCTGCTGCTGCAGAATCAACTGTAGCCTCTGCTGCCGATGTGGCCGTCACGATGCAGGACCTGTGAGTGACGTCACAGATCTGCACTGTCACAAGCTGGGCGTTCTGAAGAGAAGAGGATGTTACTTCTCTTCACAGCGCCCAGCTAGTAAAAGTATTAAAAACGCCCCGATGTACGCACCTAATACACGCCCACTTGGACTTTTACTTTTAAACACACCCACTTGGACTTTTGCAAGCCTCATTTGCATAATTACAAAAATGGTCATAACTTGGCCAAAAATGCTCGTTTTTTAAAAATAAAAACTTTACTGTAATCTACATTGCAGCGCCTATCTGCTGCAATAGCAGATAGGGGTTGCAAAATCTGGTGACAGAGCCTCTTTAAGTGTCAAATCATCGTGATTAATTCTAGATTTATGACATTTGTGCAAAGGGTGATATCCTTAAAAGCTGCTTGACACTTGCGGAATGTAAGAGTAACATCTTAAAACAAAAAAGTCATTACACGGAGGTTACCTGGATCCTCAGGGGCTTAGATGAAAGACAGTATGTATAACAAATAATTTACCTTAACTCCTTATAAAAGACTACACTCCCCTTACTGAGGCTCAGGGCCGGACTGGCCATCTGGCAGTTCTGGCAAATGCCAGCTGGACCGGTGAACAGTGGGCTGCCTGCTGGCCGTCCAAACAATCAGTGTCTCAGGCAGCATGGTACAGCATTTCTAAGGGGGCGGCACAGCAGCTAAGAACTTCTGTTGGACTGTAATAGCAGCTGTGGTCTGTGCTGCTCTCTAACAAATCTGCCCCTCCAGCCCCCCTTCCTACTATTCACACAACCTCCCCTTCTTGCTGCTGTTACCAGTCTGGATGTGTGGGAGGGGGAGGGGAGACTGTCGGCGGCACTGTGTCGGGCTGTGAGCAGGAGAAGTGCTGAAGTGAAGAATCTCACCCCATCAACCTGCTGAACTCCCTTCACAAATATCCTACATAAAAAGTAAGTGCATGTGTGTTTACAATGTGTACTTTATATGTGTATAATGTGTGCATGTAATGTGCATATTTGTGTGTGTTTGTGATGTGTACATGTACATATATAGTGTGTGTGTGTGTGTGTATATATATATATATATATATATAGTGTGTGTTTGTGTATATAGTGTGTGTGTATATAGTGTGTGTGTGATTTTATATATATATATATATATATATATATATATATATATATATACAGTGAAGGAAATAAGTATTTGATCCCTTGCTGATTTTGTAAGTTTGCCCACTGTCAAAGACATGAACAGTCTAGAATTTTTAGGCTAGGTTAATTTTAGCAGTGAGAGATAGATTATATAAAAAAAAAAAAACAGAAAATCACATAGTCAAAATTATATATATTTATTTTCATTGTGCACAGAGAAGTAAGTATTTGATCCCTTTGGCAAACAAAACTTATTACTTGGTGGCAAAACCCTTGTTGGCAAGCACAGCAGTCAGACATTTTTTGTAGTTGATGATGAGATTTGCACACATGTTAGATGGAATTTTGGCCCACTCCTCTTTGCAGATCATCTGTAAATCATTAAGATTTCGAGGCTGTCGCTTGGCAACTCAGATTTCTTCAGCTCCCTCCATAAGTTTTCGATGGGATTAAGGTCTGGAGACTGGCTTGGCCACTTCATGACCTTAATGTGCTTCTTTTTGAGCCACTCCTTTGTTGCCTTGGCTGTATGTTTCGGGTCATTGTCGTGCAGGAAGACCCAGCCACGAGCCATTTTTAATGTCCTGGTGGAGGGAAGGAGGTTGCCACTCAGGATTTGACGGTACATGGCTCCATCCATTCTCCCATTGATGCGGTGAAGTAGTCCTGTGCCCTTAGCAGAGAAACACCCCCAAAACATAATGTTTCCACCTCCATGCTTGACAGTGGGGACGGTGTTCTTTGGGTCATAGGCAGCATTTCTCTTCCTCCAAACACGGCGAGTTGAGTTAATGCCAAAGAGCTCAATTTTAGTCTCATCTGACCACAGCACCTACTCCCAATCATTCTCAGAATCATCCAGATGTTCATTTGCAAACTTCAGACGGGCCTGTACATGTGCCTTCTTGAGCAGGGGGACCTTTCGGGCAATGCAGGATTTTAATCCATTACGGCGTAATGTGTTACCAATGGTTTTCTTGGTGACTGTGGTCCCAGCTGCCTTGAGATCATTAACAAGTTCCCCCCGTGTAGTTTTCGGCTGAGCTCTCACCTTCCTCAGGATCAAGGATACCCCACGAGGTGAGATTTTGCATGGAGCACCAGATCGATGTCGATTGACAGTAATTTTATATGTCTTCCATTTTCTTACTATTGCACCAACAGTTGTCTCCTTCTCACCCAGCGTCTTACTTATGGGTTTGTACCCATTCCAGCCTTGTGCAGGTCTATGATCTTGTCACTGACATCCTTTGAAAGCTCTTTGGTCTTGCCCATGTTGTAGAGGTTAGAGTCAGACTGATTAATTGAGTCTGTGAACAGGAGTCTTTTATACAGGTGACCATTTAAGACAGCTGTCTTTAATGCAGGCACCAAGTTGATTTGGAGCGTGTAACTGGTCTGGAGGAGGCTGAACTCTTAATGGTTGGTAGGGGATCAAATACTTATCTCTCTGTGCACAATGCAAATAAATATATATAATTTTGACTATGTGATTTTCTTTTTTTTTTTTATATATAATCTATCTCTCACTGGTAAAATTAACCTAGCCTAAAAATTCTAGACTGTTCATGACTTTGACAGTGGGCAAACTTACAAAATCAGCAAGGGATCAAATACTTATTTCCTTCACTGTATATATGTATATAGTGTGTGTGTATATATAGTGTGTGTGTGGATTTTATATATATATATATATACACATATATAGTGTGTGTGTGGTTACTTTTATATACATTTTATATATATATATATATATATATATATATATATATATATATATATATATATATATATGTGTGGGTGTCACATTAGGACCTTTATCAAAAATGCAGGTTTTGGAAACTACACCCCTCAAGGAATTCATTTATGGTTGTTGTTAACATTTTGACCCCACCGTTTTTACACAGCACGTATTTGAATTGGGCTGTGAGATGTCATTTTTCATCAAAATGTCTTATTTTCACAGGGAACAAAATATCCCATTTTGTTGCCCAATTTCTCCTGAGTGCAGCAATACCCCATTTGTGGTGATAAACTGCTGTTTGGGCCCATGGGAGGTTTCAGAAGGGAAGGAGCGCTATGTGTTCTTTGGAGTGCAGATTTTGCTGGATTGGTTTTCGGGTGCCATGTCACATTTGCAGAGCCCCAGCGGTATCAAACCAATGGAAACCCACCAAAAGTGACCCCATTTTGGAAACAACACCCCTCAAGGAATTCATTTATGGGTGTTGTGACCATTTTGACCCCATAGTTTTTTCACAGAACTTATTTGAATTGGGCTGGGAATTAAAACAAACTTATTTTTTTCCAATAATATGTAGTTTTGGCTGAAAATTTCTTATTTTCACAAGAAATAAAATACCCCATTTTGTTGCCCAATTTGTCCTGAGTGCGGCAATACCCCATTTGTGGTGATAAACTGCCGTTTGGGCCCATGGGAGGGCTCAGAAGGAAAGGACCGCCATTTAACCTACTGGGGATTTTCTGGTGCGAAGTCATGTATGCAGAAGCCCCTGAGGTACCAGTACAGTTGAAACCCCCAAGAAGTGACCCCATTTTAAAAACTACACCCCTTAATGCATTCATCTAGAGGTGTAGTGAGCATTTTGACCGGAGACATACACCCCATAAACTGTAATATGGGTTCTCACGGGTATGGCAATACCCTCAATGTGGCTGTTATCAGCTGCCTGAGGGGGGATAAACTGTGCGGAGTGCATCAGGGTAAGTAAAACTGGGGTAGATTAAAAATCAAGGGATGTATGATACATTTTAAAACACTCTTTCATACAGAGAATTAATTTTTCGGCACAGGTGTCACATTGATATATTGTGTCCTTCCTTATCCCCCTCTTATAGCTGTCTTTGCACCTCTTTTGACTTATACCCTTCTTTCCAGTTTGGGGAACTTCTCCTGGAAAGTGTTGCCCTCGTATGATGCGTGTGACCTCGCTTCCAGAAGTACTGGATGCCCCCCCTTCTTGGTCCCTAAAAATTAGTTTCTTGATAACCACCTCTTGAAATTCCAGGAAAGTTCCCGTCTGGCATGTACATTGATGTAGCACGTACGCATTGTACAATGCCATCGGTATGATGTGCACGGCCACCTTCTTATACCACACCGCATGGCGCTGTAGGGCTTCAGGACTTGATCTGACAAGTCCACCCCTCCCATGTACCTATTGTAGTCCAGGATGCAATCTGGTTTGGGGGTCTCTGTACTGGTACCTCGTACAGGTACATGGGTACTGGTGTGGCCATGTATTGTTGTCAATACAAGGACATCTCTCTTGTCCTTGTACTTGACACACAATATGTTGCTGCTAGAATGTGCCCTGCTCTCACCCTGTCTCACCGTGTCTTAGGGAGGCCTCTCAGGTTTCTTCTTGCAAGTGCCGCATGCGGCAGTACTTCTGGAAGCGAGGCAGTTGAAGAGTGGGACGCTGGTATAAAAATTATCCAGGTAGAGGTGGTAACCCTGGTCCAGCAGTTGCACCAAATCCCACTGTAAAGGATCTGCCAGGCACAACTTCTGTGTATACGCCCATAGGTAATCAGTCTGCACCTGAGTCTATGTCTCTGAGACTGACTCCATCTTCCTCCACTCAGGATGGCAGGCTTAGGAGAGGGAGAGCCTATCGCAGCCTGGCCAGACGGAGCAAGCTCCCGCCCTCTGTCTATTTATACCTGCCTTTCCTGTTCCTCCTTTGCTTGTGATTCTTCTCGTGTGGTTTCCTGGCCCAGCTACAGCTTCTACTATTTGATCCTGCTCCATACTGACCCTGGCTTACTGACTACTCTCCTGCTCTGCGTTTGGTACCTCGTGCACTCCTGGTTTGACTCGGCTCGTTCACCACTCTTGTTGCTCACGGTGTTGCCGTGGGCAACTGCCCCATTTCGCTTAGCTTTGTGTACCCTTGTCTGTTTGTCTCGTGCACGTACTGAGCGTAGGGACCGCCGCCCAGTTGTAACCCGTCGCCTAGGGCGGGTCGTTGCAAGTAGGCAGGGACAGAGTGGCGGGTAGATTAGGGCTCACTTGTCAGTTTCCCTACCCCCATCATTACACCCACACAATTTTTGCATTAACTCCCAGTAAGGGGGAGCATTCTGGGGGCTGAGCACTGGTGTCCTTTCCTTCATATAGCCTAAATTTGTAGGTATACCCTGATGCACTCGCACAGCTTATACATCTTCACGCTATACCTTGCCCTCTTACCCGGCAGGTACTGGCGGAATTGAAGCCTCCCTTTAAAATGTACCAAGGACTCATCAATAGAAATACACTTATTGGGGGGGGTGTATGCTTGGGAAAACCGGGCACTGAAATGGTCTAATAGGGGTCTCCGTTTATACAAACGGTCAAAACTGGGGTCATCTCGGGGTGGGCACTGCTCATTATCAGTATAATGTAAGAAGCAAAGTATTGCCTCATTTTTTTTTTTTTAGGTTCCAGTTCAGTTCTGAAGTTATATATTAGAAACCCCTATCAAACACCCCATTTTAGAAACTAGGCCCCTCAAATTATTCACAACAGCATTTAGAAAGTTTATGAACCCTTTAGGTGTTTCACGGGAATTTAGAGCAAAGTAGAGGTGAAATTTATATATTTATTTATTTTTGTCAGAAAATCCTTTTTTCACCATTTTTTTCTATAACACAAAAGGTTTTACCAGAGAAACGCAACTCAATTGCCCAGATTCTGCAGTTTTGAGAAATCTCCCACATGTGGCCCTAGTGCGGTAATGGACTGAAACACCGGCCTCCGAAGCAAAGGAGCACATAGAGGATTATGAGGCCTCCTTTTTATAAGGCACCATGTCCGGTTTGAAGAGGTCTTGTGGTGCCAAAACAGTGGAAACCCTCCAAAAGTGACCCCATTTTGGAAACTAGACACCTTGAGGAATTCATTGTAGTTTTCATGGGGTGCATGCGGCTTTTTGATCAGTTTTATTCTATTTTTAAGTGGCGTGGTGACTAAAAAACAGGAATTCTACTATTGTTTTGTATTCTATTTTTTTTACGGCGTTCACCGTGCGCTATGAATTGACATATTTACTTTATTCTGCGGGGCGATACGATTACGGGGATACCATATGTTTATAGTTTTTTTTTATGTCTTATGGCGTTTGCACAATAAAATAATTTTTGTAAAAAATGATTTACTTTTTGTGTTCCCTTATTCTAAGAGCCATAATTTTTTTATTTTTACATCAATAAAGATAACGATCTGTAGTTTCGATCAGTACCATTTTTAGGTACATGCGACTTTTTGATCTCTTTATACTCCAGTGACCAAACAATTGTGATTCTGGTATGGTTTATTATTTTCTTTTACGGCGTTCACCGTGTGGGATAAATAAAGAAAAAATTTTGTAGCTCAGGCCGTTACGGACGCGGCGATACCAATTATGTATAGTTTATTTGTTTGTTTATATATTTTTATTAATAATAAAGGACTGATATAAGGGAAAAAGGGTGATTTTTCCTTTTATTACTTTTAAAACTTTTATTTTCTTATTTTTACACACCTTTTTTTCCTTTTTTTTTTACTTTATTACTTTGTACCACTAGTGTACTTGAGGGCAGGAGGTACTGATCGCTATTCTAATCGCTATTCTAATACACTGCACTACATGCGTAGTGCAGTGTATTAAACCTGTCAGCTACTCGCTGTCCGCAAGCATAGTGGGTCCTGACTTTGTCAGGACCCACTAGGCTTCCGTCGATGGCATAGCCAGACGCCATTGTTAGGTGTCCGGTTGCCATAGTCCTCATCGCCGGCCGCTATCGTGTAGCTGGCCGGCGATGGTAGCTTAACCCCTAAAAAGCCGCGATCGATATTGAACGCAGCTTTTAAGGGGTTAAAGGGGTTAAAGCGGGGACACAGCGATCAGTCCCTGCTATTAGAGCTGCGGCAACTGCTGTGCGAGACAGAAGCTGTCACAGCTCCTGCATGTGTCGGGAAGACGGCCGAAGTGGCCGTTACTCCCGTGACGTACTATTCCGTCATGGAGCGCGAACGGGATGGTTTCCATTACGGAATATTACGTCGCTCAGCGTTAAGGGGTTAATAGATGCCTGTCAGAATCACAATATACTGCATTAGTATTGCAGTATATCGTGCAAGCGATCTAACGATCGCTGGTTGAAGTCCCCTAGGGGGACTAATAAAAAAGTAAAAATTTGTAAAATAAAGGTGTTTTTTAATGTAAAAAAACAAATATTAAAAGTTAAAAAAATAACATTTTCCCCCTAGAGCATAGTAAAAAAATAAATAAATAAACATAATTGGTATCGCCGCATCCGTAAAAGTCTTAACTATTACAATATATCATTATTTAACCCGCACGGTGTACGCCATAAAAAAACAAAACAATTGCAAACGCCAGAATCTCTATTTTTTGCTCAGCTCATCTCCCACAAAAAATGAAATAAAAAGTGATCAAAATGTCGCATGTACCCCAAAATGAAATCATTAAAAACTACAGCTTATCCCGCAAAAAATAAGCCCTCATACCACTTAATTGACGGAAAAATTAAAAAGTTATGGCTAGTTAATTTGGCGACACAAAATACATTTTCTTTTTTACACTTACGTTTTTACTTGTAAAAGTAGTAAAATATAGAAAAAAACAATATATATTTGGTATCGCCATAATTGTATTGACCCACAGAATAAAGTTAACATATTGTTTTAATTGCACAGTGAATTCTGTAAAAACTAAGCGCAAAAAACATGGAGGAATCACAGTTTTTTCATTTTCTACCCCACAAATAATTTCTTTCCCGTTTCCTAGTACATTATATTGCACAATAAATTGTGCTATGAAAAACTACAACCTGTCCCGCAAAAATCAAGCCCTCATGGGATTATCTCGACGGAAAAATATAAAAGTTATGGCTTTTGGAAGGTGGGGAGGAAAAAACGAAAATGAAAATCTGAAAAATGGCTGCGGTGGGAAGGGTTATTCCCAAATTGAGTCAAATTAATTTTTTTTAGACATTCTAAGCTGAAATTAAATACAAAAACATTTGCTGTTAAAAAATTTGAAAAAATTAATTCCCTAACGACTTTTTTTTTTACACTTGATAACTCAACTAGTACTGGCTATATTTTCTAAAAAGGGGCGTGAGCGGCTCGATGTCAATCAAGCCGCTCTGGACTGTGCGCGCTCCCGACGTTGCTAGATACTGTAGTTCTAGTAGCATCGGGAGAATGTTCGTCTCAACCAGGTATGGTAGAGACGAACACAACGTGAATGTGAACAACACGCAACCCTTCTATGCAACACTTTATTAACCCCGTTTCGGCAAGCCACTTCCCCCCCCCCCCCAGCTAGGCTGCACCCCATGTAATACCTTTAGTCGCCGCACCGGTCCTGCTTCAGCACCCGGCGAACAACAGAAAAGATTTTTTTAAAACTCACCTAAGACGTTCCTACGGAGATCTGAACGGTCCCGTCACTTTTCTTCTTACTGCTACTTAGCACCACTCGCATTCACAGTAACAATTCATTGTGACGCAGATGACGTAATCATATCACACACGTGATTACGTCATCTGCGCCCACCGCTTTGTTATTGTGAATGGGAGCAGTAAGAACATAAGACGTTCCCACGAAGATCTGAAGTGTCTCGTCAGTTTTCTGAGTTTTTAAAAAAAAATATTATTTTCATTGGAGCTAAGTTACCAAGCCTGGGCGCATAGACAACAGACTAAGTACTATTATGGGGTCGTGTGTGTGTGTGTGTGTGTGTGTGTGTGTGTGTGTGTGTGTGTGTGTGTGTGTGTGTGTGTATGTGTGTATATGTATGTATGTATGTATGCATGTTTGTATGTATGTTTGTATGTATATATGTGTATGTTTGTATGTATGTGTGTGTATATGTATGTATGTTTGTATATTTGTCTATATGTATGTATATGTGTATGTATGTGTATGCATGTGTGTGTATGTTTGTATATGTATGTTTGTATGTATATACACTACCGTTCAAAAGTTTGGGGTCACCCAGACAATTTTGTGTTTTCCATGAAAAGTCACACTTATATTTATCAAATGAGTTGCAAAATGACTAGAAAATATAGTCAAGACATTGACAAGGTTAGAAATAATGATTTTTATTTCAAATAATAATTTTCTCCTTCAAACTTTGCTTTCGTCAAAGAATGCTCCATTTGCAGCAATTACAGCATTGCAGACCTTTGGCATTCTAGCTGTTAATTTGCTGAGGTAATCGGGAGAAATTTCACCCCATGTTTCCGGAAGCCCCTCCCACAAGTTGGACTTGATGGGAACTTCTTGCGTACCATACGGTCAAGCTGCTCCCACAACAGCTCTATGGGGTAGAGATCTGGTGACTGCGCTGGCCACTCCATTACAGATAGAATACCAGCTGCCTGCTTCTTCCCTAAATAGTTCTTGCATAATTTGGAGGTGTGCTTTGGGTCATTGTCCTGTTGTAGGATGAAATTGGCTCCAATCAAGCGCTGTCTACAGGGTATGGCATGGTGTTTCAAAATGGAGTGATAGCCTTCCTTATTCAAAATCCCTTTTACCTTGTCCAAATCTCCCACTTTACCAGCACCAAAGCAACCCCAGACCATCACATTACCTCCACCATGCTTGACAGATGGCGTCAGGCACTCTTCCAGCATCTATTCAGTTGTTCTGCGTCTCACAAATGTTCTTCTGTATGATCCAAACACCTCAAACTTCGATTCATCTGTCCATAACACTTTTTTCCAATCTTCCTCTGTCCAATATCTGTGTGCTTTTGCCCATAGTAATCTTTTTTTCCTTTTATTAGCCAGTCTCAGATATAGCTTTTTCTTTGCCACTCTGCCCTGAAGGCCAGCATCCCGGAGTCGCCTCTTCACTGTAGACGTTGACACTGGCGTTTTGCGGGTACTATTTAATTAAGCTGCCAGTTGAGGACCTGTGAGGCGTCTCTTTCTCAAACTAGAGACTCTAATGTACTTGTCTTGTTGCTCAGTTGTGCAGCGGGACCTCCCACTTCTCTTTTTACTCTGGTTAGAGCCTGTTTGTCCTCTGAAGGGAGTAGTACACACCGTTGTAGGAAATCTTCAGTTTCTTGGGAATTTTTTCGCATGGAATAGCCTTCCTCTATAAGAACAAGAATAGACTGTTGAGTTTCACATGAAGGCTCTCTTTTTCTAGCCATTTGGAGAGTTTAATCGAACCCACAAATGTAATGCTCCAGATTCTCAACTAGCTCAAAGGAAGGTCAGTTTTATAGCTCCTCTAAACAGCAAAACTGTTTACAGCGGTGCTAACATAATTGCACAAGGGTTTTCAAGTGTTTTCTAATCATCCATTAGCCTTCTAACACAGTTAGCAAACACAATGTACCATTAGAAACTGGAGTGATGGTTGCTGGAAATGGGCCTCTATACACCTATGTAGATATTGCATTAAAAACCAGACGTTTGCAGCTAGAATAGTCATTTAGCACATTAAGAAAGTATAGAGTGTATTTCTGATTAATTTAATGTTATCTTCATTGAAAAAAACTGTGCTTTTCTTGCAAAAATAAGGACATTTCTAAGTGACCCTAAACTTTTGAACGGTAGTGTATGTTTGTGTATGTTTGTTTGTATGTGTGTGTATATGTATGTTTGTTTGTGTGTGTGTGTGTGTATGTTTGTGTGTGTATGTGTGTGTGTATATTTATGTGTATATGTATGTTTGTATGTGTGTATATGTATATATGTTTGTATGTATATATGTGTATGTTTGTATGTATGTGTGTAAACATTGTGTATATACACACATATACACACACATATACACAAACACACACATACACACACATACACATACACACACACAAACACACACATATACACACAAACACACACATATACAAACACACACATACATACATACATACACACACATACACACACAAACAAACACACACACATTGGCCCAAAAAATAAAATAAACAGGTCGTGTATGCAAGCATATAAGCTTTCATACTTAGATACACTTGCCTTGATAATATTTCACACATTGGCAATTGTATCTAAGCATGACATTTTTTCTGATTACATACACCGAACAGCTGATGTTTTTCAAACTGTCCACCGTATGTAATCTTTCAGCATGATATATACAGTTGTGCATGTAGTACCTTCAGCGGACCCCAGACTTCTCCTCGTGACTAGTGCGTTGCTCTGCATCTACTGCGCATGCGCCGATATGTGCGTTCATGAGATAAATGACATCCTCTACTGAGGACGGAGAGGATATCATTGCGCATAGCGGTGGCCGGATCCCTAGACAACGAGCTACAAACAAAGAGGGACTGACAGCGACTTAAATCAAGAATAGCAAGAAAACGACATCGCTGGGCTACAGATAGGTAATTAGAAAAATTATTAACTTTAGAAGGGTGAGCTTATTAGCTAGATTTATGAAGATGGGAATAACCCTTTAAAGGTTATGTACACATTTTGAAAGGGATTTTTTTTATATATGTAAAAATGTCAGTCAGTGTATTTTGTGCAACTTTATAATTAGTTTTTATTAAAAAATCTTTTTACTTTTTGAGATACAGATGCTCTGTATCCTGTATACAGAGCAGCTGTATCTTGCGTTGAATCCTGAACACCTCAGGTCTGTGGGACTGATGGGTTCAGTGTCAGCGGGTCCTGTGAGTCTGACACGCGGGATCCACCTGTAATACATCACATCTAAGTTAGATGTGATAGATTACAGGTGGATACAGTCGACTACTCTATTGATACCGCCCAAAAAATGAAAACCTTGCGAAACGGAGACAAACGGAAACCATTAGCAACAGAAGCGATACCATTGAAATCAATGGTAATGCAAACGGAAAGCTATGGTTTCCGTTTGGTTTCCGTTCGTGGGTTCCCCTGACGGAAAGGTCATACTGAACCCATGAACGTAACCCCGATGCAGGTGAGAACGAAGCCTAATTATTACTGGATGATCTGTACAGATGATGGAGGGTACTATTTTTTGGGGTGTATGCAACTCCCAGTATATGATTACCATTGTTCAGGTCATACTGGAAGCTGCTAACCTGACTCTGCAAATGATCTCTGTACTGAAATGTATTTGTACTGAGCTGGGTATTGGTGTTGTATTTATGTACTGAGCTTAGTTGTGGTACTGTGTATAGATGTATGAGCTTGATTCTGGAGTGTGTGTGCGTGCGTGTGTGTGTGTGTGTGTGTGTGTGTGTGTGTATATGTACTGAGCTTGGTTGTGGTGCTGTATATATGTACTGAGCTTGGTTCTGGATTTATGTACTGATCTTGGTTCTGGTGATGTATATAGGTATTAAGCTAGGCTCTGGTACTGTATGTATTCAGCTTTGTTCTGGTGTTGTATATATGTAATGAGCTTGGTTCTGGTGTTGTGTGCGTGTGTGTGTGTTTGTGTGTATACATGTATGAGCTTGGTACTGATGATGTATATATGTACTAAGCTTTGTTCCGGTACTGTATATATGTATGAGCTTGGTTCTGGTCCTGTAATTATATAGGATATATTTATAATACAAAATTGCAGAGCAGGTGACATTGTTTAATCGGAACATGTCTGGTAGTTTTAACCCCTTGAACAACCACCATGCAGTAATACATGACCTGACAATATTTCCAAACATTCCCCTGTATGTTTGTTTCAGATACAGTAAAATCTAAAATCCATAAAATCAACTTTTAAAATAGTGCACACTATATGCTAATTACTCTATTAAGGGTTATGGGTCGGTGCCGCTATCCTGTAGAGTCACACAGTCCTAACTGCAAACCCACCTTTCCATGCTTGGTTGACATCCCCCTGACTGTTATACATCACTACCAGTCTCCTCCAACTTTCTTGGATGCGCCATTGCCTTGTACTCCATGAGCACGCACCATTCAGCGAGGTGTACTCTGCCCGGCTTCATCGCTGCACCTGGCATGCTAAGGGAGTACAAGGCAATGGAGAAGGCTGGTAGTAAATTAGACCAGTCAGGCGAATGCTAATCAAGATCTCGGGGGCTCCATTTAAATTTTCTCCTCAGGCAGCAGAAAAGCTAGAATCGGCCATGGGTTGAGGCGCCACTGAAACCAGCCGCCGCCGCCACCTCCTCCTGCACTAATTGTATCTGCCTTACAATAACTTGCCCCGCCAATCAACGCCTTTCAACGATGCTAGCGGCACGATGATGTCATGTGGGGCACTATATACAGGGGGCACTATATGTGGGGCACTATATACAGGGGGCTCTATGGGTGCACTATCTACATGGGGCACTATGGGGGCACTACTTACAGGGAGCAGTGTGTGTGTGTGGGACACAGTGTATGGTGCTGTTATAATCAGGGACACAGTGTATGGTGCGGTTATAATCAAGGACACAGTGTATGGTGCTATTATAATCAGGGACACAGTGTATGGTGTTATTATAATCGGGGACACAGTGTATGGAACTATTATATTTAGGAGTACAGTGTGTGTCACCATGAGAATCTTAACTTCGTTTATAGGTGCAGAAATGTTTGAATAGCGAGTAGCTGAAGACATCTGAGCAGCAAACTCTGCAAAAATGGGTCGTGGCCGGGAGAAGTCATCATAGAGGTCTGGACCGGATGGGGAAGAAAAGAGAAAAAGAACTAGAATCTGAGATCGTCACTGGTGAGTCATTTAATATAAATGTTTATTCTGCCTCTAATCAGTACAGTAGTCACTTTATGATCTGCAGTGAGATGATGGATGGTATGGTTTTTTTGTGTGAAACGGCAACTCCCAGCATATCCTTACCATTGTTAAGTCCATGAGCTGTAGTTTTACGCCGTACAAACCTATACGGCAGGGGTTGCACAAAATTGAGCTGTATTTGTGCTGGTGCTGTATTTATGTGCTGAGCTTGGTTCTGATGCTGTATTTATGTACTGAGCTTTGTTCTGGTGCTGTATATATGTACTGAGCTTAGTTCTGGTGTATATATGTACTGCGCATGAGTCATAAGTGTGAGTGGTGTGCGTTCGGTGTGGCATAAGTGTGAGTGGTGTGTATGCGCATGTGTCCTAGGTGTGAGTGGCACGAATGCAGCATGTGTACAGCTTCTGGGTTGCATCTGTGCGTCATGTGTCTAGCGTGTGTGTGTGTGTGTGTGTGTGTGTGTGTATATGGCTGAATGTGAAATTGAAATCATACTATTTAGTTACAGTATGGTGATATTTTAGCATTGTATACTGGTATAATTTGCAATCTTTATACGTTAGTATTAGGCCATGATCACGTAATCAGGATTTGATTAGGACTAAGTCCCTGATTCAACACCCAAATCCCTTTCAAATCCACTAACATTCTGCATCCATTAATCGTGAATTGGCTATTTTATACCCTATTCACATGCAGCAGAAATAAGTCTGCTTCAATTTTTTTCAGCTACGTGAAAAAAATCCTCTAGAATAATGAGCATGTTTATTATTCTCGTGGGAATGCAGTGGATTCATTGGAGTTGGAGCTATCAGGAACTATTCCTCTTTTCATTTACACCTATTTTAATAAATCTCCCCATTTCTTGTATAGCTGAAAGGTGGTCCCAGCCCAACCCTGGCGGCTTCGGTGGGCCTGTGTGCTTAAAAATGCCAGCGCTGATTATAAGTCCCAGTCCAGCCCTGTCTGGGACCCACACCTATCTCAAGGAACGGGGCACCCTATACCCTGTTCTTCCGATCTGTGATGCGGCTAATGCGTGTGATTTTCAACTATGAAGAAGAAAACAGCATAGCTCGCTGAGCTACGCTGTTTCCGTAACTCCCATAGTAGTGAATGGCAGTTACGTAAGCAGTGTAGCATGCGTGCAACGCTGTTTCGGTAACTACCATTCAGTTGTATGGGACTTACAAAGACAGCATAGCTCAGCGAGATATGCTGTTTTTGTAACGCAAGACCATATAACCTTTTTCTATGGTCGGAATTCACCTCATTCAGCCGCAACACAGAGCGGTAGAACAGAGTTTAGGGGCCCCCGTTCTAGAGATAGGTGAAGGTCCCAGATGTGGGACAAGCATCTATCTGACATTTATGATATATAATGTGGAGATAAAAAGGATTTTTGAAGCAGCACAAGTCCCGAATCTGGTGCGATGCACGCTGTCAAGCCAGGCAAACCCACTCCGGCATGATGTCCTACTAATTCTTTTGGAATTTACAACAGCACACGTCTCCAAATCTTCAAATTGGTTTTATTGTCAAGACATCCACAATAGACAGGCTATTGTGGATGTCTTGACATATAATGTGGAGATGTCATAAATGTCCCTGCTGGGAAAACCCCTTTAACCATTTATCGGATCATCAATAACTTCAAGAAGAGAGGTTCGATTGCTGTGAAGAAAGCTTCAGGGCACCCAAGAAAGTCCAGCAAGTGCCAGGACCGTCTCCTAAAGAGGATTAAGCTACGGGATCGGTTCTACACCAGTGCAGAGCTTGCTCAGGAATGGCAGCAGGCAGGTGTCAGTGCATCTGCACGCACAGTGAGGTGAAGGCTTATGGAGGCTGGCCTGCTGTTAAGGAGGGCAGCAAAGAAGCCACTTCTCTCCAAGAAAAACATTGAGGACAGTCCTCTGCAGGAAGATCCACGATTGGACTGCAGAGGACTGGGGTAAAGTTATTTTCTCTGATGAAGCCCCCTTCAGACTATTTGGGACATTTGGAAGAATGATTGTCCAGAGAAGAAAGGGTGGGCGCTACCATGAGTTCTGCGCGTCATGCCAACAGTAAAGCATCCTAAAAACCATTCATGTGTGGGGTTGCTTTTCATACTAGGGAGTGGGCTCAAAACTTTGCCTAAGAACACTACCATGAATTAAGAATGGTATCTAAGCATCCTCCAAGAGCAACTTCTCCCAACCATCCAGGAGCAACTTCTCCCAACCACCCAGGAGCAGCTTCTCCCAACACCCAGGAGCAAGTTCTCCCAACCACCCAGGAGCAAGTTCTCCCAACCACCCAGGAGCAACTTCTCCCAACCATCCAGGAGCAACTTCTCCCAACCATCCAGGAGTAATTTGGTGATGAATAATGCTATTTCCAGCATGATGGACCATGTCACAAGGCAAAAGTGATAACTAAGGGGCTCGGTGAACAAAACTTTGACAGTTTGGGTTCATGGCCAGAAAACTCCCCATTTAGACCCTGTGGTCACTCCTCAAAAAGTGGGTAGACAAAAAAAAAACACAGAAATTGTGATGGACTCCAAGCACTGATTAGGTAAGAATTGGTCATTAGTCAGGATTTGGCCCAGAAGCTGACATCCAGTATGGTAGAGCGAATTGCCGAAGTCTTGAAAAAGAAGGGTCAACAGCTGGGGTGGCGGAGTATTTAAACTAGGGCTGAGGAGGGAGGTCAATGTAGAAAATAAAGGGGTAGTCAGGTTAGAGAGGGGTCAGACTATATTGGTGGGGGGAGAAACAGACTGTGGGGAGAGGACTAGACAACAGAATAGGGAGTTCCTTTTGTTACAAAACAGCAATGAAAATTAAAATAAAAATGCCCAAATAATGTCAAATAATCACATTTCTGATAATGAAAGTGAAAAATTGAAAGGCAAGTAAAAGTGTATGTTCACAAATACCGGAAGTCAGGCAAACAAAATGGGGGAGCTGGAGGCCTTGATACTGGAAGAAAATATATATATAGTTGGTGTTGCAGAAACATGGCTAGACTCTTCACTCGACTGGGCTGTAAATCTATAGGGTTTTACACATTTTAGGAAAGACAGGACAAATAGGAAAGGCGGTGGTGTATGTCTGTATGTGAGAAGTGATATGAAGGCGGTGGTGTATGTCTGTATGTGAGAAGTGCTACCAAGGCGAGTGTGAAAGAGACATTAGAGGGTGAAGATTGTGAGGAGGTTGAAACCTTGTGGGTGGAACTAGAAAGGGAGTTAAGCAGTGAAAAAATTACGTTTGGTGTAATCTATAGACCCCCCCCAATATAACGGAGATGGAAGTTCAGCTATATAAACAGATGGAGCGGGCTGCACAAGCTGGTACTGTAGTGATAATGGGAAATTTTAATTACCGGGATATTAATTGGCGTCATGGTTCAGCTTCAACTGCCAAGGGGAGACATTTCCTCAACCTGTTGCAGGAAAATTTTATGGGCCAGTTTGTGGAAGACCCGACTACAGGTGAAGCTCTCTTGGCTCTGGTCATTCCTAATAATGCAGAGCTTGTTGGGAATGTCAATATTCGTGAAAATCTCGGTAACAGTGATCACAATATAGTTATATTTTACCTATACATTAAAAAACAAACAGGCTGGGACGGCGAAAACACTTAATTTTAAGAAGGCCAATTTCCCCAGGATGAGGGCTGCAACTCAGGATATAGACTGGGAAGACCTAATGTCAAATAATGGTACAAATGATAAATGGAAGATTTTCAAATCTACTTTGGGTAATTATAGTGCAAAATTTATTCCAATAGGTAACAAGTATAAACGACTAAAATTAAACCCCACATGGCTTACACCTTCTGTAAAAAGGGCAATACATGACAAAAAAAGGGCATTTGAAAAATACAAATCTGAGGGTACATCTGTAGCCTTTTTAAATTACAAAGAGCGTAATAAAATCTTTAAAAATTTAATAAAATTTGCAAAAATACAAAATGAAAAGCAGGTGGCCAAGGATAGTAAAACAAACCCCAAAACATTCTTCAAGTATATACTGTAAATGCAAAAAAGCCAAGGTCTGAACATGTAGGACCCCTAGATAGTGGTAATGGGGAGTTGGTCACAGGGGATCAAGTGAAGGCAGAGTTACTAAATGGGTTCTTTAGCTCTGTATATACACAACAGAAGAAAGAGCAGCTGACGTAGCCGGTGCCAGTGCTGTTAATATGTCAGTTGATATACTGAATTTGCTGAATGTAGATATGGTCCAAGCTAAATAAAATAAAATAAATGTGCACAAGGCCCCGGGACCAAATGGGTTACACCCTAGAGTTCTTAAAGAACTTAGTTCAGTTATTTCAGTCCTTCTCTTCATAATATTCAGAGATTCTCTAGTGACTGGTATAGTGCCAAGGAACTGGCGCAGGGCAAATGTGGTGCCTATTTTCAAAAAGGGCTCTATGTCTTCCTTGGGTAATTATAGACCAGTAAGCTTAAAGAGGCTCTGTCACCAGATTTTGCAACCCCTATCTGCTATTGCAGCAGATAGGCGCTGCAATGTAGATTACAGTAACGTTTTTATTTTTAAAAAACGAGCATTTTTGGCCAAGTTATGACCATTTTTGTAGTTATGCAAATAAGGCTTGCAAAAGTCCAAGTGGGTGTGTTTAAAAGTAAAAGTCCAAGTGGGCATGTATTATGTGCCTACATCGGGGCGTTTTTAATAATTTTACTAGCTGGGCGCTCTGAAGAGAAGTATCAGCCACTTCTCTTCAGAATGCCCAGCTTCTGGCAGTGCAGATCTGTGACGTCACTCACAGGTCCTGCATCGTGTCGGACACATCGGCACCAGAGGCTACAGTTGATTCTGCAGCAGCATCAGCGTTTGCAGGTAAGTAGCTACATCGACTTACCTGCTAACGCCGATGCTGCTGCAGAATCAACTGAAGCCTCTGGTGCCGATGTGGCCGACACGATGCAGGACCTGTGAGTGACGTCACAGATCTGCACTGCCAGAAGCTGGGCGTTCTGAAGAGAAGTGGCTGATACTTTTACTAGCTGGGCGCTCTGAAGAGAAGTATTAAAAACGCCCGGATGTACGCACATAATACACGCCCACTTGGACTTTTACTTTTAAACACACCCACTTGGACTTTTGCAAGCCTCATTTGCATAACTACAAAAATGGTCATAACTTGGCCAAAAATGCTCGTTTTTTAAAAATAAAAACGTTACTGTAATCTACATTGCAGCGCCTATCTGCTGCAATAGCAGATAGGGGTTGCAAAATCTGGTGACAGAGCCTCTTTAACATCCATCGTGGGAAAAATGTTTTAGGGGCTATTGAGGGAATATATACAGGATTATGTGACAAAAATAGTATCATAAGTGACAGCCAGCACAGTTTTACTAAGGAAAGAAGTTGTCAAACTAACCTGATATGTTTTTATGAAGAGGTGAGCAGAAACCTAGACAGAGGGGTCACTGTGGATATAGTGTTTGTGGACTTTGCAAAGGCATTTGACACTGTCCCTCATAGACGTCTAATGGCTAAATTAAGGACTATAGGTTTAGAAAATATAGTTTGTAATTGGATTGAGAATTGGCTCAAGGACTGTATCCAGAGAGTTGTGGTCAATGATTCCTACTTTGAATGGTCCCCGATTATAAGTGGTGTACCACAGGGTTCAGTGCTGGGACCACTATTATTCAACTTATTTATTAATGATGTAGAGGATGGGATTAATAGCACTATTTCTATTTTTGCAGATGACACCAAGCTATGTAGTAATGTTCAGTCTATGGAAGATGTTCGTGAATTGCAAGCGGATTTAAACAAACTAAGTGTTTGGGCATCCACTTGGCAAATGAAGTTTAATGTAGATAAATGTAAAGTTATGCACCTGGGTACGAACAACCTGAATGCATCATATGTTCTAGGGGGAGCTACACTGGGGGAGTCACTTGTTGAGAAGGATCTGGGTGTACTTGTAAATCATAAACTAAATAACAGCATGCAATGTCAATCAGCTGCTTCAAAGGCCAGCAAGATATTGTCGTGTATTAAAAGAGGCATGGACTCGCGGGACAGGGATGTAATATTACCACTTTACAAAGCATTAGTGCGGCCTCATTTAGAATATGCAGTTCAGTTCTGGGCTCCAGTTCATAGAAAGGATGCCCGGGAGTTGGAAAAAATACAAAGAAGAGCAACAAAGCTAATAAGGGGCATGGAGAATCTAAGTTATGAGGAAAGATTAAAAGAACTAAACCTATTTAGCCTTGAAAAAAGACGGCTAAGGGAGGACATGATTAATTTATATAAATATCTTAATGGCACATACAAGAAATATGGTGAAATCCTGTTCCATGTCAAATTGCCTCAAAAAACAAGGGTGCACTCCCTCCGTCTGGAGAAAAAAAGGTTCAACCTGCAGAGGCGACAAGCCTTCTTTACTGTGAGAACGGTGAATCTATGGAATAGTCACCGCAGGATCTGGTCACAGCAGGGAGAGTAGATGGCTTTAAAAAAAGCTTAGATAATTTCCTAAAACAAAAAATATTAGCTCTTATGTGTATACATTTTTACCTTCTCTTTTCCCATCCCTTGGTTGAACTTGATGGACATGTGACTTTTTTCAACCGTACTGACTATGTAACTATGTAAACACTGTAAATATTGAGTCTTTGCATAAACTTGATGTATTTGTCAATAAAAGTTTAAAATCTTATGAAATGTTTAGATTTGAACTTCAGTAACCATAGAAACATCTGACTAAAATATCTAAAATACCCTGAAGCAGAAAACTTTGTGAAAACCAAAATCTGTGTCGGTCTCAAAACTGTTCTCAGATGTGTTATCTATGGTGACCCGGCTCTAACAAGTGGTACAGAATGTTGGTTTAGACGTAATCCGTTAAATGGGTTTTTCGCCTTCTGACAACTGATGACCTATCCACCGGATAGGTCATCAGTATACCATCGGTGCGGGTCCGGCACCCGAACCCCGTACCGTTAAAACGCTCCAGTGGCCTGCGGGCACCGGATGTTATGCCACATAGTGCGATGTACGGAGCCGGAAGCAGTTGGCTCCGTACATAGCATAGCCGCCGTGCTGTAGAAGCTCGGCCACTATTCCGTGGCCATAGCCAACTGCTTCTGGCATGTACATCCAGTGCGCAGAGGCACTGGACCAGCTGATATGTGTGGGGTCAGACCCCCACAGATCTTGTACCAATGACCTATCCGGTGGATAGATCATCAGTTGTCAGAAGGTGGAAAACCCCTTTAATGAACTACTCAGCTTCTCTAGATGTTACGGACACCGTTCTCTTGTATAATATTTGTGCAATATCTTTAGTAAGAATAAGAAGCATAAACTACTGCACAGTGTGGAGAAGAATGGTTAATAAATAAAGGTGATGGGGGGGGACAGACAAGACCATATGCACTTTAAATGAGCTTTACTGCTCGGAGTTGTGCCTAAAATGATCATCTTGCCCCCTGTTGTTTGACTTTCTTTCCATGTAAAAATAATAAAAATGTTCTTGCTTTATATTTGCTCTGTCAAGATAGTCTTTAAAAAGAAAAAAAAAATGATCACGTCTTTGTAATTTGATTGTCTTTTTTTTTTCGACTTGATTTATATTGAGGTCCCTACACCCCTTAAAGAAGCGCTCCTGTGGAGACATGATGTCTCCTCCTGTCATTCTTTAACAATAAATATGCATTTAAAAAAACAAAACCGTCAGTCCTGCGAATATCTTTCACAGCTCCTGGCTATAAAGCGTTTTACTAATAAGGTGCTAGTGGCATTTACTGTTGTGTCTGAACACATAAGCTGCAGGACGACGGCTCCACCAGATCACATTTTTCACCTCATAAAAAAAAGTGCGGTAATCTGACTTTCAACAGAAGTCACTTTTGACCACATAGTCTCATGAGAGCGCTGTGACTGGGGGGATTGGGGCTAAAGTGCAGAGTTCAACACTACGGTGTTAGCCTATGTACCTGGGTTTGCTACATGCAACTTGTATAAGTAAGGAGACCGCCATCTACCACACGAGTGAGCTGCTTGTGCTTAAAGGTGACAACGTTTTCCCAACAATTTTGGCAAGCGGCTGTTGCTCAACAGGGCAATTCATTTCTCTTTTAAATGAACGCCTCGCCTTGCAAAACTGTACTGGTGAAGAGCTTTCTAGAAGGAGATCCTGACTCATCTAATTCATCAGCAGAGAACTTTACCAGTGTACTACCTCTGCTGTTGAGAGGTGGCTGCAAATTCTTCGAAAGATTACATGTTCTTATTCCTGCTGGAAGTGACGATTACATTTGGTCTTATGGGAACAAATAAGAAAGCCTTGAAATCAACCTGAGCTGGTGTTCTGGTGCTTAAGCTGCACCCTAAACAGTGAGTGTATTTTGTGCAGACCCTGGTTCAAATCCTGATGTCTGGCTTGTTTAAAAGGCAACTCTGCTGGGTGGTGTTTATAGAGATGTGGATGTAGTGCAGTGAGATTGTTACTTAGGGTATGTGCACACGCTAGCTTGCTTTTACGTCTGAAAAGACAGACTGTTTTCAGGAGAAAACAGCTGAGTCGTTTCAGACGTAAAAGCTCCTCCTCGTATTATGCGAGGCGTCTGTGACGCTCGTAAATCTTGAGCTGCTCTTCATTGACTTCAATGAAGAACGGCTCAAATTACGTAGCAAAGAAGTGCCCTGCACTTCTTTGCCGAGGCAGTCAATTTACGTGTCGTCGTTTGACAGCTGTCAAACGACGACGGGTAAATGACAGGTCGTCTGCACAGTAAGTCGGCAAACCAATTTAAATGAATGTGCAGATGTTTGCCGACGTATTGTAGCCCTATTTTCAGACGTAAAACGAGGCATTATACGCCTCGTTTACGTCTGAAAATAGGTTGTGTGAACCCAGCCTTATATGAAGAAAGTTACTTATGCAGCTATCTCTTTTGAGACAGCTGCATTTATATAGTAGATTATAGCAGATTTCAGCAATATACTCATCACTCAAACAGGTATCATAATCCATCACTCCATAGATGGCACTTTCGGAAAAGGGGAGCAGCCCAAGTTCACCAGGACTAGAACCCACATTGTACAGCAGTGATTCCTGCACTCAACCCAGATCAAACAAGCTGTGAGCTGGCTGCATGGCAGCCTTACAAGGGCACATTTTTCACCTCTTTTAAAAATGGATGATCGGACCTTCAACAAGAAAAACTTTAGTTCACATTGGGGAGGGCAGCAGCGTGACAGTGTGGAGGTGTGGGGCTTATGTGCCTAGTCCTGGTTTCCTATGGAATTCGCCCATGTCCCTAGGTTCAAAGCATTCTGCATACTGCTTGTGTGGTGGATGGTGGTCTGCTTACTTATATGAGTTTGTTGCTTGTGCTTGAAGGTGACAACAATTTTGGCAAGCGGCTGACGCTCAACAGGGCAATGCGTTTCTCCTTTAAAAGGATGCCTCGCCTTGTGAACCTGCACTGGTGAAAGACTTTCAAAACTGAGACACAAGGAGGAGATCCTGGGGATAGAACCAACACGTCCCCGACACTTCTAGATTATCAAAAGAGAACATTACCAGTGTGCTACCTCAGCTGCCCACAAACTCTTCCAAAGATGACATGTTCT